>NC_059147.1:17666290-17969320 GCF_020740605.2 Lemur catta | reverse complement strand
AGGCCAAATGGTTCAGATCAGGCCAAAGCGCTACTGTGAGACAGATCCAAGCACATGAATAAGCCAGGTGACTTCCAGTTCACTGGAGCTGTCACTCAGCAAATTCAGCTTGGCAGATATGACTGGCCCGAAGAGAAGTGCCGCTCACACGCCTTTCTTTCCTTTACCACTGATGGGACTCACCCCACAAGAACAGAGCCTCACTGACAAAACAAAGCACTCACATTTTTCGTTTTACCATGAAAAGCTCCTGCTTGCTTCAACTGGGCAGTCTGTCTGCAATAAACCATTTCCAAGTTCTGAGGATTGTCAAAGGAATAGAATCTACTCCTTACCCCTCTTTCCCTCGATTATGGATAGCCAGTTCTTCACCAATCCCCTCTTCCTCCTTGAAGCTCTCCCAGTCCAATTTGGACTTCTCAAGGGTGCTCATTTTCTGCTTCTTGGTGCCAATTTTCCCCAAAAGGCTGCTCATGCCACTTGATCTTTTTAACCTAAAGAAAGAGAAAACATGAAAGACGTAGCATGTAAAAACTTTGATCTTTTAATTAATGTTTTTTCTGGTGGGGATGGGGTTCCCTGGATTGGAGCCATTTATCTTAGTGGAAGCTGTGTTAGTATCTAGGGTATTTCCTTCCTGGGGTGGAGAACATTGTAAGTGGACCAGAATTCTAATGTGCTTTTCCTGCTTAACACCTCTGACTGCTCTCCTAGCCTTCAAACAGGAAATCCTGACTTCTTCAGACCTCTGTGGGCTCTGTGTGGCAAGTCTCTGCTTGCAAGAAGTGGGAAGAGCAGCGGTGTGGTTCAGGCACGGCTTTAGAGTCACATGCCCAGGTCCAACTCCCAGCTTAACTGTGTGACTCTAGGCTACTTATTTAAGTGCACGTTCCTTGGTTTCCTAATCAATGAAGTGAATGCTTACTCACAGGCTGTGGTGTATCTTATATGCAAAGGGCTAAAACAGCACCTGGCACAGAGTGCAATAAGCATTAGCCACTCTGAGTCAGTGTCATCACTTAAGCTCTAAAGCCCCAGGGGGCCTTTTAAAAGAAATCCAACTGAACCAGTTACCAACACTGATGAGCAAGAAAGAAGTCACAGTACTGTGAAAGGGCTCTAAAATCAGTTTCCTTTCAACTCCTATGACTTGGGTCCTGGTTTTTCCCAGGAGGTGGAGAACGTTCCTTACCCCGAAAGCAGGGAATGTATGACCTGTGTTCTACTTGCTGGTGATGCTATCTATCATGGACTGTGGGAGAAATCCCATATGCCCAAATTCAAGTCTTGGCAGGTCAAGGTCAAATGTTTCTAGTCAATGTTAAATGTATGAGATAAAATAAGAAAAACAGAAAGTAGCTACTTGGTAAGAAGGTGGTATGAGGGGAAGATTCAGTCTCTTTATGAAACTAAAACAAGATACCTACCAGCATGTAGGAAGCCGGAAGTTATTTTCTGCCTCATAGAGATATGCAGGAGAGTTAAAACATTTAAATATTATGAGCTAACGTCACAAGGTCTACCAGTAACAGTACCTTTCATTGGCCTAGAATGCTTATTCAAGTGCTTGCATAGCCATCTTTTCATCTGATTCTCACGACAGCCTGTGACAGAGGAACACTGAGTCTCAGAGTTGGAAGGGGATCATCTTTGAGTTGATCTAGTATCACCCTAACCCATTTTGAAACCCCATCTCCCTGCTACACAGCATTGGTGAAGGATGACTCACCATCTGTGCCCTGAGGTGAGCCAACAGGCTCTGCTTAAATGCCTCTTCAATGACCCCTTATTGCCCTTACAATACAGTCAAACCCCTTAACTTGCCAAGTTCTTCCTGATCTTGCCATACCTACCATTATAATCTATGCTCCCAACATACAATCCTGAACTCATAGTTCACCTCTACTTGCCTCCTTCTCATTCATATAGTCTTGTCTCAGCTTAAAAACCACTTCCTGACCAGGTGCGGTGGCTCACACCTTTAATCTTACCACTTTGAGAGGCTGAGGCCAGAGGATCGATCACTTGAGGCCAGGAGTTCAAGAAGAGCCTGGGCAACACATTTAGACCCCATCTCTATAAAAAATATAAAAATTAGCACCTGTAGTCCCAGCTACTTTGGGAAGCTGAGGTGAGAGGATCACCTGAACCCAGGAGTTCGAGGCTACAGTGAGCTATGATCACACCACTGCACTCCAGCCTGGGCAACAAAGTGAGACCCCCATCTCTTAAAAAACAAACAAACAAACAAACAAACAATGAAAACAAAAACAACAACAGAACTCCACTTCCTCCAGGCAGTGCTCCTTGAGTTCTCCTCAATCTCTGGATCAGGTACCCCTAGTGGTGTTTCCATCATACTGGCTCTTTCCATTGTGTGTGTGTGGGGGGGGCGGTCACTGAGCCTTTCTCTAGATTCTGCGGACTTGCATTTCAGCTGCAGCTTCACCAGACAGTTCTGGACAAACTCAGACTCACCATCAACATCCTACCAAAAGCACACACCTAAAGGTTTCTGGCTATGGAGGCCTCCTTTGACTTTGCCTGCATGTCACAGCACTGCATGGACAAGTGGTAGGGTTCATGCCACTGGGGATACCATTAAGGGGGACAAGAGCTAGTGGCTAAGTGGCCCAGCCTCCTATCATCACACAGGCAGCTATGGGAGGTGCTCTAATGCTTCTCAGAAGTTCTGGTGGCACTGAGCCCTCATGGCCTTGAACACTTATTCTTATATTGGTTTTTCCTCTTTCCTCGTCTCATTCTTCCCAACTCCTCACTTCTGCTTCCTGGGATCACTTCTCAAATACAACTCCCTGCACTCAAAATCCTTATCTTGGGTTCTGCTTTGAGGGAAACCTAACTAAGACTTTTAGGAGAAAAATGATTTTCCTTGCATAATCTGTATCTCTGTGGATATTTAAGTTCCTGTGTCTCTAAATCTTTCTATACCATATGTATATAGTTCTGTAAACAGTGGGTGCTTGATAAAGTCAACAATGTCACCTGGATCACAGAACCAATTAGTGGAAGAAAATCAGATCTTTGTAGAATAAGAGGTGCTCAGAGCCCTTCTAAGCGGAATAATTTCCACTTTTATTCTACCATCAGCTCTCAACAGACCAAGGTTCCCCATTTTATTTGGGCAGCATCACAGGCTATGTATGCCATCTCTCCCCTCAGCCTACAGCTCTGATGGTACTCCCAGGTTAAGCCATCTTTTCAACAAATCACTTTGAAAAGTCTATAAGAAAATGATTTTTTTCTGCAGAGCAGTGAGGAAGTTTCCAGAAAAGGAAAAAAGTCATAATCCTTCTTTGCCTTGCTTACCATTAAACATCAGCAAAATGTCACCTGACGGGGTCTTGCTCTTGCTCAGGCTGGTCTCAAACTCCTGAGCTCAAGTAATCCTCCCGCCTCGGCCTCCCTGAGTGCTAGGATTACAGGTGTGAACCACCACACCTGGCCCTAAAGAGACTTTTACCAAGCTTTTCTTTCTTGCATCTTTTGTCCAGTTATCCATCAATCGGCAATACCTTCAACTCCCTCCCACCATACCTCGGCCAATGACCTATCCAATGATCTTGATACCAGACACCAAGATCTTGCACAAAAAAGATTAAGAAACTAAGAAAAGTAAAAGAGAATGTAAAATGACAAGTTGTCTTTTTCCTAAGTTCAAAGTTTACAATGATAATTTGCTAGAACTTATTCTGCTTCTTTCTAGCCCAAGAAATGTAATTTTAACAAATTTCATTGTAACTAAATGATAAACTCCACCCTGTTGAATCTGTCATAAAGATATTACGGTAACTTGTTTACTTTGTTCCATGTCCATTAGCATGGACTTGGATTGCCCAAGGGATTTATTTTGTAGCAAGAGCACTATTCTATTTGACCACCATCAGTGATGCCCTGGACCCCGGCTGTTTATTAATAGGAGACGGGAAAATAACTTGCTAAGTGAAAAGGTTGACAGGGCTCACCAACTGGTTGTGAAGGACAGTGGGAAGATCTTTCCTGATGATCTTTGCTAGTCTACAGAATAGAATTTTAGGTTTAGAAAGGAATTTACAGTCATTCATTGTATTCATCCAACATAGATTATTGAGAACTTACTGTCTACCAGACACTGTGCTCAGAACTGGGGACACAAAAATATATAAGGCATAATCTTTGGCTTTGAAGAGAAAATGTAGCAGAGGAGAGATTGATATACAGGCAAATTGGAAACATACCATGAGGACATAAAAGAGGGAATAGCTGAAGAGCTGCTTAATCCAACCTCCTTATTTTATAGATGAGTAACTAAACTAAAAAAGATTAAAAAACCTGCCCATGTTTTACAGTAGGAGACTTGGGAATAGCACTCAATGCTTTTGATGCCCAGCCTACTACTGTCTTCTTTCTCCACCTTGCTTAATATTAGAGTTGGGGGGGGAATAGATATCCTTGGAGATCCTTCCATACTTCAATTTCTATCACTGCTGATTTTGGGGAGGGGGTTATTCTTACTTCCCCTGTTGTCCTGGAGCTCACTCTATGCAGGGCCCATGTCTTACTCTTGACTCACCCACAGTATAGCCCAAAGACTTGCCCATGGTACATAATCACTGTATTTTCAATAAACTAAAGTCCCATGATTTGATAATGGACTTACCCAAATGATAGTTTTCTCATGACAAAAAGATTCAACACTACACTTGAACTGACAGACCAGAAAAGTTAGTTCCAAAAGTGGACCAGCATGGATAGGGTTAACACTTGTGTACGGAAGCACTATTGACCTTTATTCAGAACTTCAACATACTAAGCCTAGCTCAAGTCTATGCCTTCCTTCTCATAACTTGAATAACCACTAAAATGCAAATTATTTGGAGCAAAGATTCTTTGGCAGAGATACACAGTTTCCTTAGCGTTTGTCATCTGCTTACAAGGCAGGAATAGACATTTTTTTTTTTTAATTTTTAGGGACAGCCTATGTTGCCCAGGCTGGCTCAAACTCCTGGACTCAAGTGATCCTCCTGGCTCAGCCCCCGAGTGGCTGAGACTACAAGCATGTGCCACTGTGCCCAGCAGGAATGAACCTTTTTGTAGCTCACATGTGAACTATTTTCCAGAGCCATATGAGGGCCTGGACCTGGCATGGAACTCTCTGAGAAATGGGAAGAAACCTTAAGATCATCATTCCTCCTTGTCTGCTGTCTGCCTGGAACCAATGTATGCTTTCAGATATTCTGTGGATTTAGCTGAAATCCGTAAAAATGAAAAGTACAACACAAATCCCTAGGCCAATTTCACTACCCCTCTGTGTAAATCTCTAAGTAATCTCCCCAAAGCCCAAGATCAGACCACTCAAGGAAATGGACTGGAAGCCAGTGGTACATTAGGGAGCTAGTTTAAATCCCATTCACTTCTCAATACTGTACTGACAGTACTCTATGGGATACTGGGCTCAGAAAAGTGGAAAACCAGAAGACAAGTTCCAAATAATCTTAAACATCTTGTGACTTGAAAAATTGTCAGAACTCTTAAATCTATTATTGAAGATGATACAGAGCCAGCAAAAAAAGTGGGATTTATCAGCAAAAGGTGAAAAGAAAAGCTGGCAAACAGCAACAGCTTCACAGTTTTTATACAAATAGAAAATGATCTGCTACTCACTTCCAGTGTTTTTTTTTTTGTTTTTTTTTTTTTTGAGACAGAGTCTTGCTCTGTCACCCCAGCTAGAGTACAGTGGCATCATCATAGCTCATTGCAATCATAAACTCCTGCACTCATGTGATCCTCCTGCCTCAGCCTCTTGAGTAGCTGATTTTTTCTATTTTTTGTAGAGATGAGGGTCCTGCTCTTGCTCAGGCTGGCCTTGAATTCTTGACCTCAAGTGATCTTCCTGCGTGGGCCTCCCAGAGTGCTAGGATTACAGGTGTGAGCCACTGTGCCCGGCCAGTTCTATTGCTCTTATGTTAATCCAAGAATGAAGGGCACTTAAGTTTGATTTGATTTCAGCTGTTTTTACATCTTTATAACATGTATCTGAAACACACCTGATTATTCTGGTGGTAAAAGTCCTGAATTCTAATCTCTTCTGAAACAATTTATTACAAAAAGCCCTTTCCAACTCTTCCTTACAAATGTTGGTAAGCACAGAGGTCTGGCCTCTCAGTCAACTGTCAAGAAGAACTAAGTAATTCTAGTTGACTTTGGTTCTATTTAAATGAAGAGCTCTTCCTATATAAAACAACAAACATCCATTTGTAGTGAATAAGATGTTTTCCCAAAAGCAGAAGAGGTAGTACTCTTTTTTTTTTTTTTTTTGAGACAGAGTCTCACTCTGTTGTCTGGGCTAGAGTGCTGTGGCGTCAGCCTCACTCACAGCAACCTCAAACTCCTGGGCTTAAGCAATCCTCCTGCCTCAGCCTCCCGAGTAGCTGCGATTACAGGCATGCAACACCACGCCCAGCTAATTTTTTGTATATATTTTAGTTGTTTGGCTAATTTCTTTCTATTTTTAGTAGAGACGAGGTCTCAATTCTTGCTCAGGCTGGTCTGAACTCCTGAGCTCAAACGATCCACCTGCCTTGGCCTCCCAGAGTGCTAGGATTACAGGCATGAGCCACCACGCCCGGCCCTGAGGTAGTACTCTTTAACTGCAGTCTCTTGGTCTATGTTACCATCCAGTGCATTCTTTTTGAGAATGTTAACTGGGGATAGGGGCTCTCAAGTGACACTGAAATGGGCTTTCTCTCAGGGACAAGCTAATTGACCTGCTAGCAGTTTCACCACTAGCATCATCAGCAGAGTCCTAGATTGAACAGGCAAGTGGCAATGACAGAAGCCTCTCTGGCCAACAGGGAGCCACTCACCTAGATGCATGGACACTCTTCTCAAGGGCCTGGAGCCTGGTATGCATGAGGGTTAAATGATGTGACGTCAGTGGCAAAGAAAAATCTTTCTGACCTGCCAGCAGACCTCTAGGAAATGATACTTCTCAATTTCAATTCCCCTCTGTCCCACTCAAATGTGGTTTCATCTCCTTCCTTGGGAAAGAGATAGTGCCACGGCTCTTCCCGCCTCTGCTCCAGCAATTTCCTTTCTGAACCATTCCCGTGGTAAGGGACTCACGGCAAAGCAGGGAGGGGCCTCCCACCCTTTTACAGCAGTTCAGGGGTACAGGAGGTTGGGGGCTCTCCAGTAGGAAATGTTTAGTTAATGGAAACTAAGATCACGCCTAGGGAGGAGATGCTTTGCCCCTGAGGTGTAAACTACTGTTGCTTTAATTTGTATGATCAGACACAGCTGGGCAGAATAATTTATTGACCAACACAAACACACAATTTACATTTCTGAGACAGAATTTTAAAGGAATTATTAAATACACCTTCTAAGAAAGCCCATAATGACATTTTTCTTTACGTAGACTCCTGGGAGCTCAATGGAGGAAGGCACAGCTTATTTTCCAGATACTGGTTCCATATGTGCTCCCAAAAACTCATGACCACAGAGGCCAAGAAGAGCTGAGGCAGAATCAGGATATGGCACTTAAAAACCACTGACCTTTCTCAAGGAGAATTTTGCCTGGTTTTCTGCTGTAATGGTGCTAAGCCAGTGTAGTCTGTGCTGGTCCGAGGGCCAGAGCCCCATGCTCTCATGCACAACCCCCCACGCCCCGCCCCCAGATTGCTTCCATCAGGACAACACGGTTGGGCAAACAGCACATCTCTCCAACCAGCCAACAAGAGAAACAAAGCACCAGGCACAGAAGGTCAATGTGTCTCAGTGATGAGTTGTCTGGCTAATAGCTGATTAGGAGTTAGCAGTCTTTCTTAAACGTCAGCATTTTGACTTTTCTTTGACTTTCAGGTTTCTTTTTACTCCTAGGCAGGTCTCTGTCTTCACATGAAAAAAATCTAAGCGTGTCACCATAAAATAGATTTTAAGTTCTTGGACACCTCCCACGTTGAAACCCAGGTTAAAGTTTCAGGATACGGGGTATCCTTAGACCAGAAATAATTCCTTTAGTCTTATAGCATAGAGATCTCACTTAAAATGAGTCACGACTGCCCCTTTCTAGAAATGGGTAGGCACATTAACCCCAATGGCTTTAAATGAAACTCACATGAGCTGAATATATTTTGCAAAATTATTCCTCTTCCTTTCCAAGCTTCTCACTGCTACTAAATAAGCATGCTAAATTCCAAATGAGAAAGACATGGACAATGGACACAGCTGAGATTCCAGACACCTCAAGTGTCTGGAGGGGAGTGTGCTTTATGGTCCTTTCATTAGATGAGGTTAAACTGGTAAAGAAGGTCATTTTTTAGCACTTGGTGCTTTCCTACGGCCATCACTTCCAAATCTATATCTCAGTGGCATCTGTAACTTTACTTGCTCACTCAGTTGCCAGGCTACAATTCTGCTAAGCTCAACGGGCAACTTAATGAGGCTCAGACCCCAACCTGCCCTTCCCCCCTCCAAGGGCAGCTCCTCCCTCTCCTCAAGAAGCAAGGATAAACTATCACCACCATTAGCAGCTTTCCCCTTGTCATGCTGCCCCTCACAATCCAGGATTTAAAGAGCCCTTGGGAAGCAATGATCTGCATAAGAGTGATCACAAAAAGGGGTTAATTTAAGCATGAGCCCAAGATGTCACTTTGCTAAGGCAGTACCATGGATTTCAACAAACAATATTTGTTCCCACGTAGATTGGTACCAAAAGGAGAAAACTTTCTTTTTACTGCATGCAGGAAATGGTTTTCATAGATGTAAACCACAGCGGAGCCATCTGTAAACCACAATATGGTAGTTTCTCTTTCATAAAAGGAAGATTTTTACCCACAGCATCAATGACCACCAAAATTCCCATACTTCATTTCTAAAGCAAGAGGAAACAGTAAGTAGAGTCTCTTTCCTTAATCTGCCAGCCAGGGGTTGCTAAAGTAGCTTTTTCATTCAGAAATATAGATTGTCATCCAAGGTTCCTGTCATCCATCCCTACTGCTAGGTGATGGACGAACCCTTGAACAAATACAGTCTCTTTGCATTCTGGGACCCACCATCAGAGCATGTGCTCATGTGACCATGACCCACAATGGGTCATAATGGAAAATGTATGACTATGGATCATGGCCAAAAAATTAGGACTGTGCCAGGCATAGACTGTTTGAGGGAATACTAACTTAAAAAAAATCAAGTATGATCCACTAAAGGAGGGGAGACTATTCAGTTCTTTGATTTGTCCTTGTGTATCAGCCATTTGCTCTGGGAAAGTTGGTGCCACCATCTCCCTGGTGTGAGAGCAAGGCTCCCCATCTCGAAGCTGGCAGAACAGCCTGTGAGAGTCTGACTAACACATTCTCCTGGGGGACCAGGGCTTTGTGATGCCCTTCCCTTCACTGCGAGGCTCAGCTGTGTGAGCATGTTCATTGTTCTTATGGACCAAATGAAGGATAGGGGCTCACACAAGGGGACACTGATGGTCTCATCTGAATGATACGACTAAAAGGAGGGGCACTCATGCAAAGAACAGAACAAAATCCAAAACAAGACCCCAGTCACACTGAGGAAGTTTCCCTTTAAAATGAAGATAATCGGAAACAACAACCCAAATATAAGCTACTAAATTTATTTGTATTCTGAAAGATGCTTGAAAATCTGATGACCAGCCATTTCTTATTTGGAGCTAATACTTGTTGACAGCTTTTACTGGGATTTAATTCACACTGTAAAGAATCCACCCATTTAAAATGTACAACTCAGTGGTTTTTAGTATATTCATTACCATAGGCTACTTTTAGATAATTTTGCCATCCTTGCCCAAAAACTCCTCAAACACAGTGGCAGTCACTCCTTATTCCCCCCAGCTCTAGGCAACCACCAATCTAATTTCTGCCTCCACAAATTTGCCTATCTCTCAGCGAATACTTTAAACCTGCAGTCCCCAAACCCCGTGGCACCTGTCCCATGCATCACTGCCTGAGCTCTGCAACTGCCTCCCACCCCCCAATCCATGGAAAAACTGTCTTCCATGAAACCAGTCCCTGGTGTCAACAAGGCTGGGGACTGCTGCTTTAAACCATACATTTAAGATTGTATCTAAGCATTCAGAAGCAACACATCTCTCAGATGGTATCTATAACAGCCTCCTATAGGAAAACACATTTAAACTTTCCTAATTTGTTCTCTACATTGATGGTCACACATAAATTTCTTAAGGGTCAGGGGAATCAGAAATCTAGACTTTAGACAAGAATACTGCAATATCTGAGCATTGCTTGTATATTGAAGTCCTAGATATCACCAATACTATTTTGGATCTGTGTTTTTATTGCACTCAGGTATGATGACTTTGCAATCAGTGCAGAAAACCTGCCCCTGACACTTAATCATTTTTATTTACAGTCATGCGTTGCTTAAAGATGGGGCCACCTCCTGAGAAATGTATCACTGGGCGATTTCATTGTGCAAACATCATAGGGTGTACTTACACAAACCTAGGTGGAGTAGCCTACTACACACCTAGGCCATATGGCATAGCCTGTTGCTCCCAGGCTACAAACCTGTACGGCATATTACTGTATTGAATACTGCAGAAAACTGTAACTTCCAAGTTTTGTATCTCAACATGGAAAAAATACAGTGCAAACTGAGCTTCCCAAATCCAAAAATCTGAAATGCTCTAAAATCCGAAACTTTTTGAGCACTGACATGACACTCAAAGGAAATGCTCATTGGAGCATTTCAGATCTTAGATTTCCAGATTTGGGCTGCTTAACTGGTACGTATAATGCAAACATTCCAAAATCCTCCTCCCATCCCAATTTCCCGTATCTGTTACTTCTGTGGGGAATCTGCAGCCTTCTGATTTTAAGATTGTTCTTTTTTAAGCACCAAAGGAAGCAAGAAAAGCTTCATCTTTCTCTGCTGCACCCCTTTTAATAAAAGGATTTGCTCTGTAAAATTTGGATACAGTCAAAAGACCGCACTTAAGAACCTACAAGGCCACATGTGGCCTTAAGGCTGCAGGTTACCCACACCTGGATGAATAAAGCTTGCAGAACTGGAAGCTGCTCTGCGTGGATCAGTGAGTGGTGAGTGAATTATTAGGACATTACTGTACACTACTGCAGACTTTATAAACACTGTATGCTTAGGCTATACATTTATAATTTTTTTCTTTCTTCAATAATAAACTAACCTTAGCTTACTGTAACTTTTTAATAAACTTTTTAATCTTTTAAAACTTTTTGGCCAGGTACGGTGGCTCATGCCTATAATCCTAGCACTCTGGGAGGCCAAGGCGGGAAGATCTCTTGAGGTCAAGAGTTCCGAGACCAGCCTGACCAAGAGTGAGACCCTGTCTCTACTAAAAATAGTAAAAAAAATTAGCCAGGTATGGTGGTATGCACCTGTAGTCCCAGCTACTTGGGAGGCTGAGGCAAGTGGATCGCGTGAACCCAGGAGTTTGAGGTTGTTATGAGCTAGGCTTACGCCAGGGCACTCTAGCCTGGGCGACAGCGTGAGACTGTCTCAAAAAAAAAAGAAGAAGAAAACTATTACACAGGAAGTGTAGTAGAGCATGAGTTCAAGATGGGGAAGGCTGCAGGGAGGGAAGGGAAGGTGTTTTGAGAGTTGAAGGGTGAGAAGCAATTTGCCAGGGGTACAAGGTGGGATAGGGATAGCCAATAGCCTCTGCGCAGTATGTGAATCCACTTAGCACAATCTTGGCACACAGTAGATAATCAATACTTCCTGTCGTCCCGATTCTCATCTTCTTATATCTTTGAAAAGATGCTCTCTAGAATCCAGAAAGAAATTTTAAGAATTGCTGCTGGTAGGAAAAATTAGTGGATCTGGTACTTAGGAGCTGCTTGTTCTATCTTTCTCTGAGGCTAAGTCATCTCCAGCAGCAAAGTGTATTTTCACTTTTGGCTTATTTTTCCCCCACAAACTTTTGATTTTGAGAAATTTCAAACCAAGAAAAGCTGATCCTCTTTAATCTTGAACAGTTTCCTGGCCTGTAGAATGGCCTGCAATTTGGACTTGTCCGATTGTTAACTTCAGCTTCTTGGAAGGCATCTGGGAGTCTTCAGAACACGATCCTTGGGCTTTTCTTCATCTATGCTCACTCTCATGGTGAATTCATCCAGTCCCAAGGATTAAACTCTATTTCTATGCCTATGACCCCTAAATGTCTTATCTTTAGCCCAGATCTCTCTCCCTAACTCCAGCCTTATAGATCCAGCTGCCCTGGATACCCGTTAGACCTGCTCCACCCACAGCCTTCCATATCTTAGTTGAGGGCAACATTTGCCTGGTAATCAACCCTCTGACCTCTCCTACTACCACCCCTCGCTCACTCCACCTTGGTGATGCGTCCACCATAGAGGCTTGGCCTGAAGCCACTCCTTCTGCCCAGACTTCTCCCTTCCTAGATATCCTTTGGTTAACTTCCTGACCTCCCTCAAGTCTCTGGTCAAATCTCCATTTCCCAATGAAACTTACCCTGACCATGCTACTTAATACTGCAACCTTCCCCTTCACTGCACACTCCTGATCACCCTGCCTTTCTCAGATTTTCTTTTCTCCATTGCGCTTAGCATTTTCTAACATACCTCATAATTTATTTATTATGTTTATTGTTTTACTCTCTATATCCCTGCTGGAATGGGAACCCCACAAGGGCTGGAACCAATGTCTGTTGCTCACTGATATAACCCAGCACCTGGCATGGTGCCTGGCACCTGGTAGGCACTCAATAAATATGTATTAAAAGAACGTATAAACCTTGGGAAACCATATCAAGCTCACAACTTATAAATTCCAGTGAGTGAAATCTGTTAATGTAACAACTCTCAACATTGGCTAATCTCTTAGTTGCTATCCATCCTTAGCTAGGCTTTCTATAGGGGAACTAAGTACTTCAGAGCAAACACAGGAAAAACATTTGTTCATGCAAAAGATGACAGACATTCTTGAATGGCTGTTAGTAGCCTGGAATTTGTCCTAGGCTGGCATAGACACCATCCCATGAGAGCTTGCAGAATACTCAACAATCTTGTCATAAACTGTAATCTGAAGTATGGGGTTAAGATATCTTAACTGATACACGAACAAGGGGCAGAATTCAGGAGAATGCTGGATGATTGTTTTTCTTTGCTTTTTTTTGTTTTGTTTTTTGGTCCATGGTAACAATTTTTTAAATAACAGAAGTGATTTTTGAATTCATTTTATGTGAAAATGGAGCTCTATAACAACCAGGTCAGGAGATGTACTGAAAGATTTTTCTGTGTGTGGCAAATGAGTTTTTCCCCTTGTCATTGCTACATTGCTGCTTTTGTTTGGTTCTGGAGGGCTAGTTTTAAAGTCATATATACTAATATGTTATGAACCAGAAGCAATGCCTCAGTCTAGTCTGGAAGATAAACACCAACATTGGATGGATATAACTGGAGCAATTAGCTCACTCACTACTCAGCCAGCTGAACAAACTCCTCGTCAGAATCTGCCAGAAAGAATTATTCAGGTGTACAAGTTTGCTATAGGCAGGAAGCTGAGCTGCAGGTAGGATCACCCCTCCCCCTCTTGCTATAACATCCAGCCATGCCAAGGTGGGAGAATTAAGTGGCTACTAACTTTCTCTCTTGTTTAGTGGGAATCTGAGCTGGTGTGCACAGTGAACAGGTAAGGTGGCCAGCAGCACCTATAAAAAGATGTGAAAGGGAATTAGTGCTTCTCACTGCTAGGGATCTTGGTGGCTAGTGAGAACCCCAGGCATAAAAAGATGATCTTAAAAACTTCCAAAGAGAGAGGGGGAAAAAATGAAGCCATACACACAGATTCAAGATTTCCAAACAGCTTGAGGCTTCTCAGCAGCACTGGAAGCTGGAAGACTGACAGTGTAGCAATGTCCTCACAAAGCTGAAGGAAAAGCATTTTCCACCCATAACACTACAGCCAGCAAAATCACTAATAAAATATGAAGGGCAAACAAAGTCATTTTCAGACGTGCAGTTTCAAAAATTTATCTCCCATAAACCTTTTCCTCAGGAAATTATTGGAGGATGAAGTCTATCAAAATAGGGAAACAAACGAGGGAGACAAGGGATCCAAGAAACAGGAGAGCTCCACAAAGAGGAATAAAAGGCAGTCCCAGAATAACAGCTGCACAGAAACCCAAGAGAACAAAGAGCCCAGACTTGAGTAGGAGGACAGAAGACTCCAGAAGGGATGTCAGGAGGAGGAAGATGGGATTATTGATTATAGAATGTAGAATATTGTATAGAACATAGAATATACAATACAGTAGAATACAGTAGAAAACAGTATTCAGGGGGATTTTACAGCTTTGTTGGAGAGCTTGGGAAAAAATTTGTAATGGGGATATAGAAAACCAACTAACTGAATATACATATGTGAGCACAACAAGAAATATAACTATAGTCAACATCTGGCTCAGTCGTGAACAACACAAACACAGTGATAATTAGGTCAACACCAAATTATAATGTAATTGAATTGGAAGAATGGAAAGAGAATTGGGATGCTGAAGCACAGGGTGTGGTACTAGTGTGTCAAATCCTCTTCTTTTAAAACAGGAGTTAGTGCTTCTTAAAAACTAGAATGAAGAGGAAGTTAATAAATAACATCTAAAATTGATATATCAAGAAACAGCAGGCCAGGTGCAGTGGCTCATGCCTGTAATCCTAGCACTCTGGGAGGCCGAGGCAGGAGGATTGCTAGAGGTCAGGAGTTCGAGACCAGCCTGAGCAAGAGTGAGACCCCGTCTCTACTAAAAATAGAAAGAAATTAGCTGGACAAGTAAAAATATATAGAAAAAATCAGCTGGTCATGGTATGCATGTCTGTAGTCCCAGCTACTCGGGAGGCTGAGGTAGAAGGATTGCCTGAGCCCAGGAGTTTGAGGTTGCTCTGAGCTAGGCTGACTCCACGGCACTCTAGCCTGGGCAACAGAGTGAGACTCTGTCTCAAAAAAAAAAAAAAAAAAAAAAAAAAAGAAACAGCAGTTTACTAAGTATCATGTTTTAAAATATGGACAAAAATACCAGAAGAAATAGGTAATAGTTTAAAGTGATTGACCCTGGAAAAGAGGACTCAGGATTGGGTCAAGCATTTTGACTTTTCAAACTGTGCACCATATGATTTTGATTTAAAAAGGAGTCACTTATAACCAACTTGGGTTAATACTTTTTTTTTTTTTTTTGGAGACAAGAGTCTTGCTCTGTCACCCTGGGTAGAGTGTAGTAGCATCATTATAGCTCACTGCAACCTCAAACTCAGAGGTTCAATCAATTCTCCTGCCTCAGCCTCCCGAGTAGCTAGGACTACAGGTACATGCCATGATGCCCGGCTAATTTTTCTATTTTTAGTACAGATGGGGTCTCACTCTTGTTCAGGCTGATCTCTAACTCCTGAGCTCAAGTGATCTTCCTGCCTCGGCCTCCCAGAGTGCTCGGATTACAGGCGTAAGTCACTGTGTCTGGCCTCAGAATGTCTTATATTGCTACTCTGTGCTAGCAACCATGCTGATGCCAGCGATACAAAGAGTAGGCATGGTTCCTGTTCCTGAGAAGCTGTGGCCCCTGACAGTGCCTGACAAATACCAAGAATAAAGTCCTCTTTCCTGCTTCTCCCTCAAATACCTGTTATATATTTTAGTGTTTCTCAGTACTAAGAACTACCTGCTTTGGAATCCCCAGAGGCTATGAAAAATGCAAACTCTACGGCCCCTTCCCAGACCCCCTGAATCAGACTCCCATGGAGCAGAGCCCTGGGATTTGCATTTCACTAGGGGCACACTAAGGTTTGAGGGCCATTGTTTTAGAGCAAGTTCCTGATGTTTCCCAGCGAAGCAAATTACCACGTAAACAACTACACAAATATCATGGCTTGGAGATAAACTGAAACGGGCAAGGCCATGGACTCAGTTTGGGCCTAGTCATTAAGCCAGCAAGAGACTAGTTTTCAAAAACAATACAGGTCCTTTAGGATAGAGGTGAGGTTAGAATGGGGTAGTCTTTCTTCTACATCTGGTTTTAAACTTTCCTCATTAGGCAAAATCACTCAGCTTACTGCTTTCTCCATTGGAAAAGCTGATGAGATGATTGAAATAATGAAAAGAATAAAAAGCTAGAACACTCTTCCAGAACCTAATATAAAAGGTTTTGCAGAATCATATTTATTTCTCAGCAGACTCTGTACGCTGCAAACTAGAATATGAAGAATTTATAACTCTCGTAAGACAAGAATCCCCTTATTTTACTAATAATCAAGTTCCACTGTCCATCCCTAAGTACACTGAGTCCAAGTAGCACAATTTGCTATTATTCTGAAGACTGCCTCTCAGGCAGACAAGCCAGTCCTTATGACAAAATGAAGCAAATTCCAGTTATTAAAAAAAACACAAAGTGGGCCTTATTCACCAGAGCTACTTCAATGGGCAATGGGACTTATTTCACAGCTATTCAGGACAGGCCTCCTCTGCCACAAGGCACTGCTTCATCTGCCCTGTGGAGGCATCAAGCACTGATGGCCAGGAACTTAGAAGGAGAAATCAAAGGAGCAGCACCGCCTGCCTTTGCACCTGCCCTGAACCAATGGGGACCACACGCAATTTGTGTTCCCCTGCCCCCATCAGGACTCATGCACTGACAGCGGGGGAGATGGGTGAGCAGCCTCTGGCTCAATCACATCCTAGGCTCCTCCCCTACCTCCCAAATTTTTTGGCACAAAAACTTACCTACAGTGAAATGCACAGATTAAAGGTACTATTTATCTTTTAACAGTTTTAGCAAATGCACACCCTGTGTACTCACGCCCATAGTCAAAATATATTATAGAACATTTCCATCAACCCGGAAAGTTCCCTTCCCAGTCAATTCCCCACCTACCAGTAATGACTATTCAGACCTCTATCATTATAGATTAGTCTTGCCTTGTTTTGAACTTTATATAGATGGAATAATATGGTATTTATTCTTCTGTGTCTGGTTTCTTTCATGCAGCACAATTTTTTTGAGGTTTATGCATGTGTACAGCGGTTTGTTCCTTGTTATTGCCACACTTTGTTTACCCATTCTCCTACTGATGGGCACCTGGGCTGCTTCCAGTTTTACACTATTGTGAGTAAAACATGCTTGTATAAGGTTTTTTCTAGACATATGTTTTCATTTCTTTTGAATGAAAATCTAGAAATAGAATTGTTGAGACACAGAGTAGGTTTATGCTTAATTTTACTAAAAAATGCTAAACAGTTTTCCAAAGTTATGAACTCAATTTATACCCCTACCAGCAATGTATTAGAGTTCTGGCTGTTCTAAATCCTCACCAACATTTGGAATTATATATCTGCTTCTTTTTAGTCTTTTCAGGGAGCATGAACTAGATTTAGAGTGATGGTAATTTGCATTTCCCTGATGTCTAATAATGATAAAACACTTTTTTTATAAGCTTATTTGTGTATCTTCTTTTGTGAGATGTCTGTCAAACTTTTAGCCATTTAAAAATTAGGTTTTCTGTCTTCTTATTGAGCCACAGTTCTATATACAATATATAAAAATATAAATATTTTAGATATATATTTGGCAATTATTTCTTTTCTGCTTGTGGCTTGCCTACTCACATTCTTAATGTGTTTTGATGGGCAAAATGGGTATCTGCATGGCCATGGGGTCAAGAAAATGGGAAAAAAGTAGTAATGTTACAGATTTCAAGAAACAAAAGGACAGGCATTTCTTCTTTAAACTATTTCCTTTTAGAAGTCAATTAATTCTGCATCTTAGCAAATGCAGAACCATTATATTCATCCCACTGCCTAAGCACAGGTTAAATTTTAAAAAGACAAAAATCTTTGATGGCTGTCCCCTTCAGATATAGGCTGTGTCAGTGTACATCCCAGGAAAGGCTTTGTCAAATGAGAATTAGGAATGGAAATCCTGAAACGCCACCAAGATTGTCATCAAACCAGAAAGTTGGGTTTTTGTTTTTTAAATAGAGGGAGGGAAGTAAAAAAAAATGAGGAAGGGAAGTCTTTAAAGCTTTTCATACCACATTCTGGTTATTAATACAGCCCATTCCTTTTTTCACTCTCTCCACAAGCGGATTCAAAAATAAGGAAGGAAGTGATAGTGGTTAGAGCAAGGCGTGAAGATGCCAAGACTTCTGGGCTGCACTCCTAATTCCTCTGCTGTGTGGGCTGCCCCCACCCTGGATAAATCACTCCTTCACATTTTCTACTTCAGTGACTGAGACACAGAGAGACCAATTTAACTCTGAGTGGCTGTGAGCTTTATTAATCATTAATGCTCTGCAAGAGCCTCTGTGGAACAGAGGTATTGAAATATCAGTTACCTCCCGATCATCCGGAAAGGCCAATCATCACCAGCCCCACCCCCACGCACGCATCCATGACGTGCCTTCTCCTTGTAGCACCTTACCCACTGCAGCTGTGCAAAGGCTTGCCTTCCCCCCCATAATTAATTAATTCCAATAAAACCCTTTAAAACAACAAAAACGGGTGAAAAGGACCAGAAAAGAGGATGGTAATGAGGATGATAAAACTGTTATAGCAATCCCCCTGTCCAGAGAATCCTGACAGCTCAAAATGGTCGAGAACACCTGCACTTCCCTGGGATGCAAGCCCCAGAAATAGGCTGCTCCATGGCCAGGAGCCCTGGAGCCAAAGCCGCCATCAGCTGGAGGCAATGTGGAGGGTGGAGGAGGTCTCCATCAGAATGAAAGAGCAAACAAAGGAGAAAAGGTCATGCAAAGCACAGTAAGTCTCTTGCCTCTCTGTGGCGTCATCATAGCTCACTGCAACCTCAAACTCATGGGCTCAAATGATCCCCCTGCCTCAGCCTCCTGAGTGTCTGGGACTACAGGCGTGAGCCACCATGCCTGGCTAATTTTTCTATTTTTAGTAGAGACGGGGTCTCACTCTTGCTCAGGCTGATCTCGAACTCCTGACCTCAATTGATCCTCCTGCCTCGGCCTCCCAGAGTGCTAGGATTACAGGCGTGAGCCACTGCGCCTGCCTCTGCTGGGCTTTTTTTTTTTTTTTTTTTTTGCTCATCAATGTTTCTTTTGTTGCCCTTTTTCATTTTTCTGGACAA
This sequence comes from Lemur catta, assembly GCF_020740605.2. NCBI lineage: Eukaryota > Metazoa > Chordata > Mammalia > Primates > Lemuridae > Lemur > Lemur catta. The sequence goes on along the minus strand of NC_059147.1, from coordinate 17,950,191 downwards.
CATTCCTCTGGTAATTCTATAAAATAGGGATCTTAAAGTGAGAAGCTGAGTTCTTGCATACCTGAACAATGTCTTCATTTGCCCTTAATATCTGGTGGATAGCTTCCCTGGGTATGGACTCTCAGGTTCTACACTATTTTCTCTCGGAACTACGAACATGTCACTTCATCACCTTCTTGCATCCAGTGTTGCCAGAAGGCTCTGAAGCCAGCTTGATTCTTGCTCCTTCACAGGCTGGACTGTTTTCTCTCTGACAGCCTTTAGCACTTCCCCTTATTCTTAGTGTTCTGAAGCTTTCATTATATGTATAAAATGTGAGTCTTAACTCATAAATTCATACTGGGCACTCAGTGGGCCCTTTCATTTTAAGAATTCTTACTTTTCTTCCATTCTGGGAAATTTTCTCCCATTATTCGTTGGTATTTGCTCCCCTCTCCATTTTTTCAATCTTCTCCCAGAACTCATATTGGATGCACACTGGAACTTCTGAAATGACCGTCCTTATTGTATTTACTTTTCTGTCACCTTTCTGTCTTATTTTATATTCTAGGAAAATTCTTTGGCTCTTTCTTTCTTGCTCACTAACTCCCTTTAGGTTGTATCCGTTCTGGTATTCAGCCCTTTTAGTAAGGTTGTAGCTAAACAATCATATTTTATTTCCAAGGTCTAGGAAATAAAATTAATTCTTTCCTGTAATAGTCTGTTCTTATTTCATGAGTGTGGTATTCTCTTTTTATCCGTTTCAGGATATAAATTCACTTCCCTTTAAAATCCCCTTTATGTTCTATTTACTTGGATCCTCCAATGTTAGCTTTTCTTTTTTTTTTTTTTTTTGAGACAGAGTCTCAGTCTGTTGCCCGGGCTAGAGTGCCATGGCGTCAGCTCAGCTCACAGCAACCTCAAACTCCTGGGCTCAAGCGATCCTACTGCCTCAGCCTCCCAAGCAGCTGGGACTACAGGAATGCGCCACCATGCCCAGCTAATTTTTTCCATATAGATTTTTAGCTGTCTAGCTAATTTCTTTCTATTTTTAGTAGAGACGGGGTCTCACTCTTGCTCAGGCTGGCCTCAAACTCCTGACCTCAAGTGATCCTCCTGCCTCGGCCTCCCAGAGTGCTAGGATTACAGGCGTGAGTCACCACACCCGGCCCAATGTTAGCTTTTCAATTTCTTGAGCTTGGAGCTTCTCCTTTCTGACATTGGCTTCCTCTAATGTTTGATGACTCTCACTTACGTGCTTCCTTACGTGATGTTTTGGATCCCCGATGTGCAAACGCGAAGTCTTCCATTCACCACAATCAGTCTCTGCTGGTCATAGGGGAGGGGCAGGACATGCAGGGCCTTCAGATCCTGACTTCCACCTTTAATCTGATTCCATCTGCCTTTGGTTCTTTAGGAATTCCTCAGATTTCTAGGCTACTCAGGACACTGCTTCCAGCATTGTTAAGGACATGTATCTTTCTCATATACTTAGGGATTTAGTGCATACGTGTGGTAGTATGTGTTCAGTCTGCCATCTTGAGGCACCTTAGCAGGGACTATTTAGCACTAACCAGGAAGAAGATATTCTATTTTTTATTTTATTTTTTTCTGGGGAGATGCAGCCTTCAGTATAAAACAAAGGTGCATTCCCAGAAAGTGTTTTAGATAGGAACCTCTAATATCAATTACCCAAAAGATACATGCCTTACTGTGGAGGACAAAGACTTCTTAAAAATTTCCAAATGGTGTCTGGAGAAGATATCTCAAGATGATCAGGCCATTCTCTTTGCTTTGCTTACCAAACAAATCGTCCTGTTACTTTTTATGATTTTCGGGTTTTGGTTTTTATGATTTTCTAGTACAGGTTTTGGGATGCCCCAATAGGACAAACTGTTCTAGTTACTAAAACAGTAATTTTAAGTTAATATACAAGCATTTGGGTTTTCTAAAACAAATGTAACACCAGCCTTATGACTGTCCTTCATCAGAATCTAATCAACTGATAAAAATCACATTTCTAGAACTGTAAAGCCTCAGCTTTGATACTTTAACAGAGGTAGCGACAAAAACCCTGGGGACACTTCCAAATTATGGAACATCACCAACAATCATTTGCTAAGAAGAAAAAATAATTTGGGAGAAGAAGTACTTAATTTCTGGTTACTCAAATATAACCTGATTTAAAGGAGACTATTCCTTCTCTAGTAAACTATAGACATGAATCTGCCTCCTTTAGTAAGTTGCTTGGTTAATAATGGTTGCTTACAGAAGTAAAAATACCCACCCCGAGATGTTTACATAAAACTCAAACCACTTATGTTGCTCTACTCAAAAAACAGTTTCTTGTCAGAGTAAAGGGTGGGCAAATTCTTCATAATATGTCATTGCCTTGCGGTAAAGGGAACAAATAAAAAACAGTTTTATTAAGGTTCCACAACAAGATAAACCTTTTTTGAATGAAATTTCTTTCTACAAATGAAGTTGAAGTTCAAACAAAAAAATTTAAGAAATAGAAGCCCCTTGGTAGACTCTCCACGTCTCTGCCACACAGGTTCTTTTCTTCTCATTTGCGAAGTAAGAAAGAGTTAACTCATAAATTAGAGGAATGTTGTTTCAGCTCTACAGAAAGCTTTTAAGGATAGGGTCAATCCAATGACCAGATTCTTCATTAACTCATTAACAAGACAGGTCAATATGGCCTCAGGGTTCATTTATCTGCAGGAAAACATCAGCTGGTAAAGGCTGGTTGTTTCCTGCACATCTCAAAATTCAGAGTGGAGAAGTAGAGTCCATTGTGAGTCTGTTTCCTGACTTGGAAGAAAAGAAAATATTTTCATGATGACTATTCTTTTCTCAGGCTGGTGTTACATTTGGCCCCAAGGCATAATAACGGGCAAGCACAGGGCTTCTACTCCCAGAACACTTTCTAATGCTTTTTTGTTCTCCAGTTAATTATGTTCTAATGATGCTGTATGTACTTCATTGGGTTTTACTGACAAGGCACCAGTTTTTAAATGAATTTTTATGTAAATGTTAATAGCTGTAAATTAGGCAAGTTTCAGCAGTATCTGCCTGCCTCTCCACCCGCACCACGTACCATCAGCTACAATTCTCCTTGACGGCTGCTGTTCTTGAACCTACTGTTCCTAGTCCAAAGTAGGAATCAAAGCTATTAATAACCCTATGGAAACTCAACTGGTTTTGCTATAATGTTCAGAAAGGCTTTCTTTTGTAACGTTGCATCTGGCATCACCTTGAGGACGAAAGCTATGAAAGACTGGGCAATCATTGTGGTGTCAGGAGAAGACTGGTAGTTTCCATCCAGAATAAGGGATTGGCTAGATTAGCAGGGAGCTTAAAGCAAAACTCCAAGGTAAACCTCTCAGTGGGGGATTATAAATGGAGCTGCTGTGTATTTGGCAATGCTCTGGCAATTATGCCACGGAAAGGCTTTCTTGGCCTTTCTGCAAATAGCAAAAGGTTTCAGTAGGGTACAGAAAAGAAAATAAAAAAACATGTGACCCAGCAATGCTGAAACACTTTCCAGAGTCCCAGCCACAACATTTCAGGGGTGCCCTAGCTGTTTTGTTCCTTTTCCCCTTCTTGCTTTTTGCATCTGCCACCATTTCTAAGACGCTCTTTCTATCTTTCTCAGCTTACTGCTTTTCTGAAGCAGCCAGGTAAGGAGATAGTGTCATTCCATGGAAAAATAACTCTGCCTAGCGGCTAGAGCAATCAAAAGATCTAGGTCCTTCCTTAGCCTCGGAGCTTCATTTCCCTGTCAAAGAAGTGGGTCCTTGTGGTCTCCTCTTCTAAAACCTCAGTGCCATTTTGCTGATTCCTAGTATTTGTACAGGACACACATTCCAAATTAAGCACTTCACACATGTACCTCATGTTCCTGAACATCACAAGCAATACCATGGAGACTTCCAGTTCCCACCACATTGCCAAAAATCTATTGTCAGGATCAATTTGTGGCATCTGCTATGCCAGTGGTTTTATAACCCTCTGTAATATCAGAGTTTACGTTTTACCATAAGATGTAGAGAAAACTGGTATTTTCTAATTATTATTGCTGGAAATATCTAGGATGCATTGTTTTGAAAAATTGCTACTCACTATAGTCACAAATCCTTGTTGGCACTTCTATTTTCACTGGTATCCTTCCCCATTTTCTAGAAATAAAAAGTTAGTAGAATGGGAACTTACATGTCTAAAACTGTGCTATGTCTCAGATTCACAATAACTTTGGCAAAGGAGATTGTTTTCTTTACCAGCTGACTCATTAACAGAAAGACTATAAAAGTCTGTTTAATTGGAACAAGAGGGGCAGGTAGTAAGGTCACTGCTGGCTCATCATTTCCCATCACCAGTGGTAGCTAACACTGAACGGTGGAGTAAGAGTTCTGCCTGGCGCTTGCACATCTGCACACTTGTGTTGTATCTGCACATGAGAGCAGGAAAGCCACCCTTTTTCTAGGCTCTTACTTGGAAGAAGAAGAAAAAATATTTTGAGGTTAGGTGGCTGGGTTAAGAGTCAGGAATCATCTTGCCTTTGGAAGAATCACAGGGCAGTGATACTCAACCTTGGGCAATTTTGCCCTTAGGAAACATTTGGCACTGTCTGGAGAAATTTTTGGTTGTCACAATTTGGGGAGAGGGAGAGTTATTACAGGCATCTAGTGGGTAGAGGCTGCGGATGCTGCTAAACATTCTTTAACATACAGGACAAAGAACTATCCAGCCCGAATGTTAGTGGTGCCAAGGTTGAGAAGCCCTGCCCTGGGTGAAATGACACCCCCTCTATCCAATAGGGGTAACTCTGCAGATCTGCTGCAATGAGGACAGCAGTCTCCCTGATAAAGCACTCTGAGCTCCTTGGAAGGAGAACACTAGATTTAAGGAAACAGCTAGATTTAAGGTCAGACCCATTAGTGAACATAACTGGTAAGTACCAATTTCTGGTTGTTCTTGGTGACAGAGACTTGCTAAATCCTCTGAAAAATGGAAAAATTCCCTGAGCTAAACTGAAAGATTCTACTGCATGACACTAAGCATTTTTAAAAACCAGCCAGCAGGCCAGGCGCGGTGGCTCACGCCTGTAATCCTAGCACTCTGGGAGGCCGAGGCGGGTGGATGGTTTGAGCTCAGGAGTTCGAAACCAGCCTGAGCAAGAGCAAGACCCCGTCTATACTAAAAATGGAAAGAAATTAGCTAGACAACTAAAAATATATATAGAAAAAACTAGCCAGGCATGGTGGCGGATGCCTGTAGTCCCAGCTACTCGGGAGGCTGAGGCAGAAGGATTGCTTGAGCCCAGGAGTTTGAGGTTGCTGTGAGCTAGGCTGATGCCACGGCACTCTAGCCCAGGCAACAGAATGAGATTCTGTCTCAAAAAAAACAAAAACAAAAAACCAAAACCAGTCAGCAAAAACTCCTTTACATTTTACCTGGTTAGAGAACAAAATGCTGGTGCACTAGATAGCCAGGTTTCTCTGCATGTACATGCTCTCTCCTGTTCAATAGCAGTTCCTTTGTTGAGGTTTCTACCTCTGAGCAGCCTTCAAGGGATCTGGGACCAGCCTGGTATGGTTTCCTTACACTAAATGTGCTGGACTCCATTTTTCTCCAGCAAACAAGGTGCTGCTCCACATCATGTAGATGAGGAACAAATGCTAATGGAACTGTTCCAGTATGGAAAGGAATTTTAAAGAAAATATATGTACACAACAAAACAGTTCCCACAGTCGTTGGGGGGCTGAGGATGGGGGTGGTGTGCAAGGACCCAAGGCACACAGGGAAGCCTGGGAGGGAGTTCATGACTTCATCACTAGTTCCATTATTTTAAAAGCTTCCAAAAAGAAACTAAGCATTAAGCTTCAGAACTTCCTTAGCTAGTAAACTAAAAATCGTCAGTATCCTAACACTGACTAACCCTCATCTATTCCCTGCCATACCACTGTAAATCAGTTAACCAACACAAGATCAGCTCATGCAAAGTTGATTTCCTAACAAGGCAAAGAAAAGGAAATAATTCAACAGATGATTTGATAGTTGAGTAGACTGGGCAATAGATAAGCATGCAATATGTTATGCCAAAATTTTAAAAGGTGTTTGTTTATAACATTTTAACAATCTCTAATAGGAAAAAGTTTTCTCCTCATCCTCAAATTAAAGCAGCATGAACAATTTTAGAGGTCTTATTTAATGCAATTATAGCATGACAGTGGGCTGTAATAAACCATAGTTACTTAAAAACCAGTGGCCCAATTGCTTGGCTGCTGGAAGAAACTAAGCAACCTTTGGCAACAGGACACAAATTCTGAAGTTGATGAAAAGCTTGCTGTCAGCATATACAGGCTTTTGGGGACTATGCATGTTTTCTTATTGCTATACACAAACATACAAAGGAATCAGAGTGATGGTTGTACAACACTGTGAATGTAATAAATGCCACTAAATAGCACACTTTAAAATGGTTGATTTTATGTTACGTGTGTTTCATTACAGTAAGAAAACAAACAAATCAGGAGTCAAATCACTTTAATTACTTCAGAAAATAAAATTATGGGAAGTATGCCCACTAAAAAAAGTATCTATAAAATAGTACAATTCATGACCAAACAACCTCCTTATAGTCCATATTCAGGTGTTTTATAGTAGAAGTGTATTCACATGAGAAAAACCAAAAAAGAAGAAAAGGTGAATCAGAGATTACTCAAAGCTGTGAGGGAGTTTGGTAATAGGAGATCAGGATAATTTGTTTTCCTATTGTTATTGGTTTGAGGTAGACCAATGTGGAAGCTGGATTACAATGAATGTAAATGAATGAACTTTAAAATCTTGGAAAAGCTGTTGCTCTTTTCAAGGGACATCATATTTGGTCCTAAGTTGGTGTTCAGCTGCTGCAAGACCTGGTCATATAATCACTGACTAAACTAAAGCTGCATCAGGGGGCATAATCAAGGTCTTCTAGTGATGAGGTCTGAAGGCTTCCAGGTCTCTACTAAAGAAGGAACCTGAATGTCCATAAAGTAGAACTGGATGGTAGTGTGCGCAACATGGAGCAATGGCTCAAATGTAAATGTTGAGTACACAAAATACATCTCTCATGAGGCCTTCAATGTGCTTAGACTTTGCTGGATACTCAGCGCTACTAGTACACATCCAGTGTTAATAGTAGAAAGGTTGTGAGATTATGTCCTGGATTTTGACATAAAAGCTGCAAGTGAATGTAAATGACATTCCTGTAAATGACCAGCAATGTCAATTTGCCAAAGTTCTCTAGGGGAAAAGTCTACTGCAGTAGTGCAAGATGGACAGACAGGATGAAGGAAGCAACATCAAACTAAGTTTTAGATAATCTACACTGAATATGCTTTGATTTTCCAAGATGGCTCTAAAAACTTCTATTTGATAAAAAGTCAGCACTCCCTGTAAAAGACTGCTATGCCATCCAAACTCTGGAAATAACCCTTTCCCATTCCTCTGAGGCAGTATTTTGCTGCCTAATCAAGACTTGGAAATCCACTCAGTCAACAGGACTTGCCCACTCGACCCCTGAAAAATGATTCTGCTTTCCTTGGGAAAATGCAGATGGCCTCATCTGTCTTTCCATGCTACAGTAAGTAGTTGGTGCTACAATACATTCTGGGACCTCAAGTTCAGCAACAAGAGTCAACATTTCCTTATTAATACCAATGGAAAACTGATCTAAAGCGACCTTAAAAATGGAAAAACAGGCTGGGTGCCGTGGTTCATGCCTGTAATCCTAGCACTTTGGGAGGCTGAAGTCACTTGAGGCCAGGAGTCAAGCCCAGCTTGAGCAACATAGTGATACCCCATCTCTAAAAAAAAGAAAAAAAAATTTGTAGTCAAGCATGGTGCTGTGCACTTGTAGTCCCAGCTACTCAGGAGGCTGAGGCAGGAGGATCACCTCAGTCCAGGAGTTTCAGGATGCAGTCAGCTATGATGATGCCAGTGCACTCTAGCCTGGGTGAGAGAGTGAGACCGTGTCTCACACACGAACAAACAAACAAAACGTAATAAAAAGATCAATTTAAGGGAAAAAAAAAGAAACTTTAAAGTAGAGAAACCTGGCAGACTCCACCTTAACTAAATGATCAGAGTTAACACCATCAGTAATATGTTGATATATATGTGATAAGAAGGCCATGTCACCCCTCTGGTAATCTTCCCAGACATCCATAATCCCCGGCTAATCATAAGAAATCATGAGGCAAACGCAAATGGAGAGACATTCTACAAAATATCTGACCAATACTCTTCAAAGGTGCTAAAGTCATGAAAAATAAAGACTGAGAAACTGTCACAGATTGAAGGGGACTAAGGAGACATGATAACTGTAATACCTCTCCCTAATTTCAATATTGTTGTGTCTCAGTGAATAAGGAAACCAAAGGAGAGGGAAAGAGACAAGGAAATGGCCAGTTGGAGCAGTCAGAACACACACAACACTGATAGATTAAGTTCCCTGTCTTATATGGGCATAGTTTGTGGTGGCCCAAAACAATTACAATACTAACATCAAAGATCATTGATCACGGATCACTAGAAGAGATAAAATAATAAGGAAAAAGTTTGAAATACTTTGGTAATCACCAAAATGTGACGCAGAGACACAAAGTGAACACGTGCTGTTGGAAAAATGCCATCAGTAGGCTTGCTTGATGCAGAGTTGCCCCAAACCTTTAATTTGTAAAAAAACCCACAATGTCTATGAAACACAATGAAGTCCAATAAAACAAGATATGCCTGTATATGGCAACTCTTGGTATCATTTTAGCAACTTTTCTGAAATAATAATCTATTCAGATTATTCAATATAAAATTTGAAAGTTTTAAATTTTAAAATCTTAATAATAAAAATTTAAAATCTAAAACAAAAACTCTTAAGAATGAAGCAATAAACATTTAGAAAAATATTACATATAAAATGAGGTAGGAAAAGCATTTGTGCAACTGAGATGCAAGTTAAATTATCTGCTTTTCCTCCGTGGAATACCATTTTTACTTGAAAGAATGACTGGCAGATAAACTACTGTAATTCATACTTGAGTATTTGGCAGACATTTTCTCATTTCTCGAAAACAAATGAATTAAGTCTGTCACTTCAAGAACAACTGACAGTATCTGTTGACAATGATAAATTCTGAGCTTTAGAATTATGGAAAACTTGTATCTACCACTGTGAGCTGGACAGGTTCCCTGTACTTAAAAGACTTTTCTGACGAGACTGGCAGTGATATTAATGAATGTGACTTGTTGATATTGTCTAATGAAAGTAGTCAACATTGGAAGATCTGTATAAACCAGTGAACCAGCATTTTCTAAATGATTAACGTATGGTGCTATAAATCATGCATATTGGTAAAGAGTCATTCAAAGTACAAATCAGACCAAAGAATTTTAATGTAACAGTACAAAAAGTTTATTGATACAGTTTAGATTCTACGTTGCAACTGAACTTTAAGATACTACCACTGTTCACATTTTGGTGTAATATCATACAAGGATAACCAAAATGATCAAAACAGCTATTAAAATATTCCTTCCTTTTCCAACTACACATCTGTGTGAGGCTAAATTTTCTTCATCTAATTTAACCAAAACAACCTATCAAAATAGGCTGACTGGAGAAGCAGATATGAGACTCCACCTGTCTTCTATTTAAGCTGGACATTAAAGAAATTTACAAAAACCACAATGCTACTCCTCTAATTTTTTAAAGTATAATTACTTATTTATTTTGTTAACATGTAATGGGTTTATTGGAAGTGAACTGCTAAATATTTTAAACTTTTCTCAATTTTAATTTCTTATACCATAAATACTATAAACAACAACACTCAATAATTTTGAAGAGTATAAAGAGGTCCCAAGAACAAAAAGTTCAAAAACTGCCAATTGAGGGTAATGTGCACACAAGATTCTTTTCTCCAATAAGAAAAGAAGCCAGATTCTTACTAGCAGGGAATAATTCACACCACCAGTTCCAAAACAGCAAAGCTCTGCACACGCTGTGAAATGGATTAAATGTTGAATTTTTAGTTGGTCTGTGCACTGATTTTTTTCCCCCAAAGATTCTTAAAAAGGTAAAAAAAAAAAAAAAAAGACAAAACAATTACCAAAAACCCATGCCTTGTATTTGCCAAATGATTAAACCAATCTTTCTTGAGACTCCAATGCAGTCACAACCTGTAAACAGTTGCCTGGTTATCACCACTGAGTACTAACTGCTAGTGCTCACCTCCTATCAGAGTCCATCTTTTGTTTCAGGGATAATAGCCCTAAGTAAATTTGGAGACATATTCAGGACCACTAAAAATATTAATAATTGGTTTTGAATTCAGAAGAAAAGGATAACAACCTTTAGCCCAACAGGGATGTGCTTCACTGTCTCCTTGACCAAACCCAAGTTTTCTGAGTGCCAGTGTTTTATAAGTACCATCTACAGTTTTCAGTGTTTTGTTTATTGTGCTATCAAACCTCACATTTGCATTGCTAATGGCTATGATCTGCTGAGAGACAACAGTCTTCTACCTGGCTGAATCATGTATACTTTCTACCTTTTAAAATGCCAATCTCCCAATAGAGCTTGAATACCTGTCTTGTGACTTACCCACATATATCTCTTATCACATCAAACAAAAGATGGCTTCTAGAAGGACGCCACTTCAGAAAGTAAACACAAGAGTCCTTCTACTACAATACAGCTTTATTTCAGACTTGTGGACTCTAGGGTGGAAGGTGGGGAAGAGCTGGAGGCATCTCAAAAGAGAGTAAGCCATCTAATTAAGTCTCTAGCCCTGACCAGATGTTCACTCAGACAGCTGGGTAGTGAATAAAGTTCCTTGGAGCCAAAGTAGTACGACAGATTCTAAATCCTGGCGGTAGATGAATAAAAGCCCTAGGGTAAACAGCTGAATAATTTTTGTGGGACTGGCAGATAAGGAAAGCATAAACCAATTTTCTTTTAAGATCAATTTACACATGTAGAATTAAACTCATCTATGAAATGTATCAGTAGCATGAACAAATTAGGTTGTGTATAACTAGGGCCCATGAAACCCTTATCAGTTACCAAGGTGTCACTGAGGCCTCAAGGCCCCTGGATTATCCTGTCCATTAAGATTTAAATAAAATTGGTTCAATCTACCATTTCATTTTTGGGAAAACATGCAATCCATTCACTCTCTCTGGATAGTCTCAGTGTCTTTATTGCTTCCAGCTTCAATTTTTTTGGTTCTGATGAATTCCTAACCCCTGCTCTCTGACTCATTTTTAGCACACACTGTCTATACATACATTGCTCAATATGTTGGGGCCTCATGACTTGATTATGCCACCAATGCAAAGCCGTAGGCCATATCAAACTTTTACAGAAAGGCAGCGGAGAGATCTCAACCCAGCACAGTAAACGACTCAGAGTTCAAGTAGAATAGAAAATTAGCCATTTCTCTTTTGAGGAGTCCCTGAGAATTTCTCACTGGCTAAGTCTTCCCCTGAAGGTTGTAGAATGCCAAGAACGCTCCCAAATTGTATGTCAAATTTATATAATGCATATATATAATTTTTTTCTAGGAGGTAGATCCATAATTTTCATCAGATAGTCAAAGACCTCCCTCAAGATCCAAGAAAGGTTACGATCTACTTTATATATAGATAAACAAAGTGCACTCTAATAGTAAAAAAAATTTTACATTGGAAGAACTCAAGTTAGAAATGACTTCCAAAATTCTAAATGGTTTCTTACAGACAACCTTTTGAAAGCTCTTATTAGTAGAGCGTTCCCTGACTGCCCCAGGTTAGGTGCTTTGATCTCTAGCTTTCACAAACACCATGTGCACACCTTTATTACTGCATTGTAGCACTGCCTATAATTCCTGTCTCCCTACTAGATAATCCAATTAGTGATGGGGAAATGCAAATTAAAACTCTAGGATATACCATTTCACACCCATGACACTGACAACACTGCCAATAGCAATCCTGCCAACACAGCAAGGATTGGAGCAAGAGGAACTCTCATCTGTTGCTAGACTGGTTCAACTACTTTGAAAAACAAATTGAAATAGTCTTCCTAGGTTAGCATTTAAACATACTGTAGACCCAGCAAATTCATTCTTTATGTAGTTTTTCAAACTGTTGGTTGTATGCCAATAGGCCCCAAAACAATTTAGTGGGTCACAGCCAGTATTTTAATGAAATAGAATGGAATAGTGTTTGTTACATTTTTACCTCATTACATGTAAGTATTGCATTTTGCCTTACTATATGTAAGTATAATAAAATTTTTGTTTCAGTCGTTTGTGTAGGTTAGTGTGTGTACATGTACTGTAGTCATGATGAAAATATATTTCATGGGCAGAGGGCAAGAGGAGAGCAGAGGGAGTACCTTCTGCTTTAAAAAACAAACAAACAAATGAAAATATATTTCTTACTATGGGGCTATGTAAAAACACCTCATAAAAATAGCAACCTGGAGAAACTCCTACAAGGAAACGTGTACATAGCAATAATTTTCCAACAGGAAAAAACTAGAAAATGTATGGGAAAACATAAAAACTATGGCATATTCATACAATGGAATATAATAAAGCAGTAAATATATGAACAAACTACTGCATCAACATGGATCTCAAAATAATGCTGTGAAATAAGTCACAGAAAAATACATACTGTAAGATGGAACTTATTTCAAAATTTTTTTTTTCAACACACAATAGAACTGCCAAGGCACCTGTACCCTCCATAAATATACTGCAACACACGAACATGTTTTCTACTTGTCTGGTTTCTTTTTGAATTTCTCAATGTCCTGTTTCCTCTTGGGTTCCCCTCGTTTCCTTGTATTTGTTTTCGTAACTTTTGTTATTTCTTTGCACTCTTCCTTCTCCTATTCTGCAGTATGCAATTATGGCATGGGCTGGAAGCATGGCCTAAGAAAAACAAGGAAAAGAGCCTATCTCGACCCATAATTCCCATACCTACAGGAAGTCATTTGCACACATGAAGAAACTCAGAAAAACCCAAGAATTCAATGAAATTATTTGTTCCCTGAGGTGCTTATGCCACCATCAAACACTTGTTAGTTCCTAGATTGTATGATCTACATAAATTACTTAATAAGGTTGTCAGATGGGACAGTCCTGGGTCAGTACTGTCATCTCCTGTTTCTACTTGTCCATCCTACAGGCCTTAAGGACAGGCAAAAATACCCTTCATAATAAGAATCAAATCTCCACACAGACCAATGGTCTTGCTCTCCGCTTTGGGTAGAGAGGTAGTGCCAGGCTGTAGCTCCAGGAGTGCTGATAACAACACTGTACTGAAAGATCAGAAGAGTGGAATTTAAAATACAGCATATTCCTCTTTTGAAGAGTCAATCTCCTATCTTCTTTCTAGGCAAGGCAATCCAATGTTATGGATTATTCTACACAGTACCAACCTTTTTTTTTTTTCCTTTTTTTTTTAGAGACAGAGTTTCACTCTGTTGCCCGGGCTAGAGTGCTGTGGCATCAGCCCAGTTCACAGCAACCTCAAACTCCTGGGCTCAAGCGATCCTCCTGCCTCAGCCTCCCAAGTAGCTAGAACTACAGGCATGTGCTACCATGCCCGGCTAATTTTTTCTATATATTTTTAGTTGTCTGGTTAATTTGTTTCTATTTTTCAGTAGAGACAGGGTCTTGCTCTTGCTCAGGCTGGTCTCGAACTCGTAACCTTGAGCGATCCTCCCATCTCGGCCTCCCAGAATACTAGGATTATAGGCGTGAGCCACTGCGCCTGGCCCACAGTATCAACCTTTAAAATTTTATTCTTAAATGTGTAATTATATTTGACTTTTAAAAATACCATTATAAGACTTCTTATAATGAAATCCTCAGGTAAAAAAAGAGAGTAGGTGTGCTGACTTTTGGTTTGGAAAATATGCTCACCATAGCTCAAGAAAACATGTAACACAATAATGAAGGCAATTTCAACCTACAACACAAGCTGTAAGCTAAGGTACCTTCCAGAAGACTACTCTGCTCTTTATTCCTTCACTTATAAATAAACCTAAGTTAAAGTTCTATTTCCTAAGAGGGAAAAGAATTGCTTTACTATGAAACTGTAGTTCACTGTGGCCCCTCTTACTAATGACAACACATCTTCTGCCCCACAGGATTGTTTTATATAGAACAGACACTAATTCTTTTTTTAAACAATGGTATCACATGGAACCAGAGGCCAGGGCAGAAGGCCTCTGAAAGGACCAATGGCTGCAGTTTTTAAACAATGCTATCACATGGAACCAGAGGCCAGGGCAGAAGGCCTCTGAAAGGACCAATGGCTGCAGCAATAGCTCCAGCTGAGGTTTTTTTTTTTTTTACTATGGCAGTGGCAGATCTAGTGGAAATGGAGGGTGTTGTACCTTTTAAGCATTCTGTTGGCTCTGAAATCCAGACACTTTCCTTCTGACAACGCAGTGCCATGAGAGCTGAAAATACTGACAGAGTCACCACAGGGAAACAGGTGTCAGCATTTGGACAAACTTCATTCAGGCACAGGGATGTGTATAATGGCCTTTATCCAGGCAATGGAGTCAGGTTTGACAAGTCCAGTAAGGTTTTAAAAAATAGCTTATTTTGTTTATCTAGAGAAAAATATAACAAGCCAAAGAATGAGAAGGGAATCTTTAAAATAGTGTGAGCACAAAAATAACCATTTTGTGATCCCCTTTTGTGACACTCACCTCCTAAATTGCTTATTAATACTTATTGCTCACCTAGTGCACAATCTATGGGGAACCAGAACAAATGCAGGAAGCATTTTACCCATGCAAAAAAGGGTGTTTGGGGAACACATCTGTCTTCTGGCAACTGTCCAGAACTGCTAAGCACTGACAAATGGGAAATTGATAGCAGTTCCCCAAAGATCCTCATTCATTCATTCAATAAATATTTACTAACAAACTATTATGAACCAAGAACTGAATTGGAATAGTGAACAAACAGATTTGAATCATGCCCTCAGGGAGCTAACAGTCTAGTGGGGAGAAAAGAGGTGAAACATATATACACACACACACAAATACCATGCAATTACAAATTGAGGTAAAAGAAAAGAATGAGGGGATATGAAAGTTCATGCCAGTGGGACCCTAATGGAGACTGCAGAGGTGTCTCCTGAGGTTCTTGTCCCCTCTAAATGCATGTGTCTGAAATAAAATAATGTTTTTTTAAATCTGTTACTTTAAGCACCTTTCTGCCAGGAGAAAGATAAGGGCTTTAGTTAATAATTCACCTTTTAAAAAATGGTAATATACAAAGCAAAATATTCTAAAGTTACTTGAAAATAAGCCCCCATTTTACTCTCTGCTGTCTTTCAGATGCCAAATTCCCCCTCCCCTGAGACAAACACTATTGTTAGTTGCTTAAGTATCCTTCCAGAGACACACTAAACCCACAGTTCTCAACATGTGGTACCGGGACTCCAAAGAGACTTGAGACCTTCTCAGGGAGTCAGAAAGGTTAAAACTATTTTCAACACTAAGACATTATATATTATATGCCCTTTTCTCTTACAAGTGTACAGTGAAGTCTTCCAAAGATTACAAGATAGGTGATGGTACTATCACTCTCATCACTAATGATACCTGTGAATCAGATAGAGTCCAGCTATATTCTAAGACAGATATTAAAGAGATTTGTAAAAATGTACAACAATGCCACTCTTCTCACAAAATTCTTTTGTTTTGGAAAACGTATTTGTTTTTCACACAAATATGCTATTTATGTCAACATGCAATGAGTTTACCATTGTTATTTGAAAATAAGTTAATAAATGTTTTAAGGTGGGCATGGTGGCTCACGCCTGTAATCCTAGAACTCTGGGAGGCCAAGGCAGGAGGACTGCTTGAGCTCAGGAGTTCGAGACCAGACTGAGCAAAAGTAAGACCCCATCTCTACTAAAAATACAAAAATTAGCTGGGTATCATGGCGCACACCTGTAGTACCAGCTACTCAGAAGGCTGAGGTTTGAGCCCAGGAGTTTGCGGTTGCAATGAGCTACGGTGACTCCACTGCTCTCTACCCAGAGCAACAGAGGGAGACTCTGTCTCGGGGTGGGGATATATATATATATACATACACATATATACACACACATATACATATAGATCGATATAGATATAAATAAAAATAAATAAATGTTTTAAATTTCTCAGTTTCTCACTCTGTTACCCTGGCTAGAGTGCTGTGGCATCAGCCTAGCTCACAGCAACCTCAGACTCCTGGGCTCAAGCAGTCCTCCTGCCTCAGCCTCCCCAGTAGCTGGACTATAGGCACATGCCACAATGCCCAGCTAATTTTATCTAGTTTTAGTAGAGATGGGGTCTCGCTCTTGCTCAGGCTGGTCTTGAACTCCAGAGCTCAAGCAATTCTCCTGCCTCGCCCTCCCAGAGTGCTAGGATTATAGCCATGAGGTACCACGCCCAGTCTAATTTTTCTATTTTATGTGGAGATGGGGTCTTGTTCTTGCTCAGGCTGGTCTCAAACTCCTGGCCTCAAGCACTCCTCCTGCCTTGGCTTCTCAAAGTGCTAGGACTGCAGGCGTGAGCCACCATCCCTGGCCCAAAGTAAAACATTTTAAGTAATGTCGGTTGAATAATGTATAACTTCATAACTGATAATTTCTCTCCCTCTCTCATTCTATGTATGTTGATCAAATACTGGCTAACATCTTAAGTAAATGAAACTGTGGACATTAAAAACTAGTGACATCGGCCGGGCGCGGTGGCTCACGCCTGTAATCCTAGCACTCTGGGAGGCTGAGGCAGGTTGATTGCTTGAGGTCAGGAGTTCGAGACCAGCCTGGGCAAGAGTGAGACCTCGTCTCTACTAAAAATAGAAAGAAATTATCTGGCCAACTAAAAATATATATAGAAAAAATTAGCTGGGCATGGTGGCGCATGCCTGTAGTCCCAGTTACTCGGGAGGCTGAGGCAGTAGGATCACTTAAGCCCAGGACTTTGAGGTTGCTGTGAGCTAGGCTGATGCCACGGCACTCACTCTAGCCTGGGCAACAGAGCGAGACTCTGTCTCAAAAAAAAAAACAAAACAAAAAACTAGAGACATCAAAGCAAAGTAAGAAACTTGAACAAGATTTCTATAAGTTCAAAATTTTTTGAAACTAGTATCTCCATTTTTAAATCCTATGGTTAAGTTTCCTCTGTAGTTGGAAAGTTCCCATTAGCTAACTCAGGCTCTTTTCTAAACACAGGTTCATTTATATATTTTAATACATAAAAACATTCCGATAGTCTAAAATTCACAGAAAGAACCTCTGTTTCTGAATCTTCCCTCTCAAGGTATTTTGTTACATATTAGGATGAGCAGAGAAAAGAGTAAGTGTAATTTCAGACAGGGAGTATTCTCTAACTGAAAGGTTTCATTTAGTAGGAAGAGGACGAAAACATTGATTAAATATATACAGGGTTTTAACAGTTTTAAGTTTCATTTATTTGTTAATTCTGCTCCCTAGTTCCCCTGATCATTTTATAATTTCCTTGTCCTAACATAAACTAGAAAGTGAATAATGTTATTTAAGGGGATGAAGAGGAAAATTACTAATTTTTATTGAGCGCTTCGGTGTCAGGAACTGTATTCAGACATTTTATCTGTTTTCATTCACAAAACAGCTCTATGATGTAGGAATTATGATCCCTATTTCACAGCTGAAAGAATTAAGCAAAAACTAAGATTTAAACCAGGCAAGTCTGTTTAAGTTAAAAGCATATATAATTATACTTTACCTACTTCCAAAGAAGGAGCCAGAATATTCATGATAGCATTCTCTTCCTTCTACTGTAAAATATAAGAGGCCCAAAATAATAGCTATAAGAAGGGTTTTAATCTGAAGAGTTTGACACAGATGGCTGGGCGTGGTGGCTCACACCTGTAATCACAGCACTTTGGGAGGCCCAGGCAGGAGGATCACTTAAGGCCAGAAGTTTGAGACCAGCCTTAGCAAGAACAAGACCCCTTCTCTACAAAAAATAGAAAAATTAGCCGAGTGTCATGGTACAATGACACCGGTGAACTCTAGCCAGGGTGACAGAGCAAGACTTTTATCTCCAAAAAAAAAAAAAAGAGTTTGACACAGAGCTAATAATCCTCAAATAATCAAAAAGAAAAACTCAACACAATCTAATGTTAACAAAATTCAGATGTATATGGTTTTCATATCTGTTCATGAATAACTCAACACTGGGCAGCAGAAACACACCCACAATTTCAAGACTCTAGCCAGGATTGCCAACCAGCCTCAATAAAATGTCAACTTGCTGCCAAAGAATCCAGATCAGCAGAACTTTCCATTTCTCTAAGGAAGCAATACATAGTTGCCTACAAAATGGTTCTAGAATCCAACCAGAACCAGAAATTAAAAACAAAAAACAGATTAAGCTCTGGGCATCAAATATATTCTTTAAGAAAGAATCAATAGAAAACCTAAGCGAGACACTCTTATTATGCCTCAATCCAGGATTTAAGGTCTGGAAGCCAAACTACTTTTTCAACTGCTTGCAAAGTTCATTCAACTTTTCCTTCCAGGTTTTGTTTCATGGAAGAAAAACAAAACCATCCTCTTTGACAAAACAGAATATTAACTTTTTCTCCTGGCATTGCTGTCACCACATATTTAAAAGAAAACACACACACACACAAACACACACCCTTCAAATGCCTGTTTGAATCCTAAGTAAACCAGAACATGTGTCAAGGAGGGAAAAACAAAAGCCTCAGCAAGGAACATTTTAGTTTCAAAGTTCTAAAGGCAAAACTGCTAACTGAAAAGAGAAATTCACTTTATCAACTATAAAAGAAAGAAAAAAGTTCATGACCTTGGGGTTTTAAAGGAGTTCCCAGGCATGGAATCAGATCATAGACTTAATTCCTGGTGTAGGAACTGAAACAGCTCTGGCCTGGAGATAAAATGGTGCTGATTTGCTCGACGCACCTATGCTGGAGCAGCTGCTCCCCATCTGTCCACTCTCCCTCCTTCCTCTAAAAGCTACTTCAAGGTCTGGGTTTATCCAGTTACATGTGTTAATTGAAAAGAGGGCACATTTCCCCGGCCATGTTTATGGAAATAACATGATGACCCATTTCATCACTTTCACAAACAGACATTAAATTGGCCAAAATATATTTAAATAATCTCATCTCATTCATTCTGGCTAATGCTTACAGGTTTGTTCTGAGACTTTTCCCCCACAAAATGACTGGCCTTATCCCAAGTTTTAGAAATATTAGGAAACTTTTTGCACTAAAAAAGAAAATAGTTGGAGAAGAGGGAGGCTTTTCAAAAGAATTTTCACATGGTGGGCATTATAAACACCTCTAAGCTGAGACACAGAACACTGGGTTCTTTTTCCCTGTAGCCCCTTATCCTGCTTAAACTCACTATGTAACCGATCTTGAACAAAAGAGAAGTACAGTCTGAATTCCAGCTGGAGAAATACTCTGTATTCGAAGGGTTTGCTCCCCTATAAGACTGTACTGTGACTACAGATATGAAGCCATTTTGTCCTTTACAAGGGAAGCCTTGACTTCCTCTACACAGTTCACTCATTCTAGCTGTAATAACGATTTCTACTTGAGAAGAAAACTCTAATATGAATTTTATTACCTTCGTAAACATGAAGCAGTCTCTACAAACACACTGTTTATCAGAGAGAAAATGGGAAATAACCTAAATTCCCTACAGGGAATTGGTTTTGTAAATTATGGAACATTCAAAATAGCACACTGTGCAGCCATTAACAAGAATCAGATAAATCCATATGCACTATCAGGAAGTATGTTAGTGTGTATATATTTTCGTGTTGTTAAACAAAAAAAGACAAACTTTAGGAAAATAGGCTTTGATGACTCCATTTATGCAAATAAAAACAAAAACTCCCTTTTATATGCAAAAAAGAATCTCATACACACATCCATATACACAGATTACTAAATGCTTACAGAAAGGTCTAGAAAGGAGCTATCCAATGAAAATACAATGGGAGCCACATATACAACTAAAAATTTATAGTAGCCATATTAAAAAATATGAAATGAAACAAATTATTTTTAATCCATTATTTAACTCAGTATTTCTAAAATGTTACTGTTTCAATAATGTAATTGATATAAAACCTATAAACTGTCCATATATGAAAATTAATTCAAAGTGGATCAAAAACCTAAACATAAAAGCCAGAGCCATTTAAAAAAACTAAGAGAAATCTTCTCAACCTTAGGATAGGCAGATTTCTTAGACATTACACAAAAAGCACTAACCACAAAAGAAAAAAAAAAGACAAACTGAACTTCATCAAAATTAAAAATTTCTGCTCATGTAAATACACCATAAAAAAAAAAGAACAGGTAAGATAAAGACAGGAAAAAATTCACAGCATGTATATTCAACAAGGTATTCGTAGCCAGAATATACAAAGAACTCCTACAAATCAACAACAGAATAACCCAATAAAAATGGGCAAGACTAGAAGAGTCACTTTACAAAAGATGCATAAATGGGAAAATAAGCACATGAAAAGATGTCATCATCGTTAGTTTTCAGAGCAATGTAGACTAAAACTTCACACTCACCAAAATAAAAGATACTGACAATACCAAACGTGCGTAAGGATACAGACTAAGTGGAACCCTCACACACCACTGGCAGGAAAATAAAATAGCACAACCATACTGGAGAACTGTTGGGCCGGGGTTTTTTTGTTTTGTTTTTTGAGACAGAGTCTTGCTCTGTTGCCCGGGCTAGAGTGCCATGGTGTCAGCCTAGCTCACAGCAACCTCAAACTCCTGGGCTCAAGTAATCTTCCTGCCTCAGCCTCCCGAGTAGCTGGGACTATAGGTGTGTGCCACCATGCCAGGCTAATTTTTTCTATTTTCAGTTGCCTGGCTAATTTCTTTCTATTTTTAGTAGAGACGGGGGTCTTGCTCTTATTCAGGCTGGTCTCAAACTCCTGACTTCAAGCAATCCTCCCACCTCGGCCTCCCAGAGTGCTAGGATTACAGGTGTGAGCCACTACCTGGCCTGGAAGTTTGTTAAAACATTAAACACACATCTAGCCTATGAGCTAGTAATTCCATTCCTAGGTAGTTATGTACCCAAGAGAAATAAAAACATATGCCTTCAAAAAGAACTGGCAACAACCCACATGTTCATCAACAGGATGGATGTATAAACTGTGGTATATTCATAAAATGGAAATAAAACGGAATGAATGACTGATATACACAGCAACATGGATGAGTCTCAAAAACATTATGTTGAGTGAAAGAAACCAGACACAAAATGTCAAACAATGTTTGACTTGATTTACATGAAGTTCTGGAATAGGCAAAACTAACCTATCATAATAAAAATCAGTAGTTACTGGGACAGAGGGTATAGGGCAGAACCTACTGGAAAGGGGCATGAGGAAACTTTCTGGGGTGATAGACTCATACTGTATGAGTGGTGGCTACATGGATATACACAACTGTCAAAACATATTTAACACTTAAGGCTTCTGTGATAACTAACCTACCTCCTGTCATGGAACTCAAATGCTATGGGAACCAAAAAGCAGTATTTAACGAGTGCTGTTTGATACATGATGAGTAGGATGAAGATTGAAAAATACTGAAATTTGGAATATGGAGAGTATCATTAAAATGCTCTCCATCATACTTCTACTGCTATATTGTGAGTCCACATAAATCTCTTCAATTTATTTTGCTAAAACAATTAAGACGATACCCTTGTCTCTCTGAAATCTTTTTTTATTTATAGCTCACCCTTTTCTTGAATATTTCCAATGAATATTTACATAACAAAGCTTTCCAGCTAACGTAACAACAGAAAAAAGAAAAAAAAAAGGTGGCAAGAAACTAAGTTATGAGAGAAAATATAAAAAAAAAATTTGTGTTCAAATACAGTCTAGTCAATATATTAATTGTTCCAAAGGAAGAAAAACATGAAGCCACTAAATATGCTCATAACTGAAAGTCAGGGAAATCATTCAAAAAGGCCAACAGTTTACTCCCCACCTACCCTGGTTCACTCAGTTCTATTAATACTTTTTTTTCCAAGGCAGTAAAAGCTGTAAGAAAATCCTCCAAAGCAACAAATAGGTAGTCACCCCAAATTGCCTTAGCAATAAACAAGACATCATGCCAAGTGGCAGAATGTTTAGCTCACATCCCTGTAATGTCCCCTATATCTATTCCATCTACTCCATCCAGCAACTTTGCTAGTGGTCACCAGCCACAGCCTGAACACTTTAGTAATGGAGCACATCATACATCAAAATCCCTTAGATACATTTTAACCTGGGCACCTAGGCTAAATGGTACAAAACAACCAAAAGGGTTTCCTGTTATCCATAAGGGAACCCAAAGTCACATGCAGGAAAGGCTGAGGGAATGCCATGTGCTTCCTGACTAGGAAACAAGGCTTCTAGGCACACAGCAGGGCTTTTGCACACTCTGACAGGGATGTGTGTTGTGAAATGTATTACTGTGGAAACAATACTTCAAGTCAACCTGAAATAAAGAAATAGCAGGAATTGCAAAATAGGCCTTGTGGAATGAGTAAAGAACTTCTAACATGTCCATGCTTGAACTACGGCATGATTAAGCTGAAATAAAATGTCATTCCAAGCATATAATAGACATTACAGTCTGTTTCCGGGGTCAGTTTCTTGCTGAACACAAGCTGTGGAAGCAAAACTACCCTGCTTTTAAAGCTAAGACTGACAGGAGAATATACACAACCAAAAGAATAAGAATTAAATCTCCACAGATCAAAGTTTACCCATGACTTTTTTAAAACGGTGATCATTAATAAAAGCTATTCATTTACTCATTAATTCAAATACTTATAAATTATTTACCACGCAACAGACTGAACACACAAAGGAAAGACAAGCTCTATGCCCTCAAGCTCACAGTGTAGTGGTGGTGACCAACATGTAAACTGACAAGTACCATATAGTAAGTACTAGAATGAAGGTTATTAAACAAATGCAGTTGGAAAGGAGTATTAGCTAGAGTTTTTAGATGCAAGACACAGACACTGAATGGCTAATGTAGACAGAAAAGGAATTTATTTAAAAGACATGATGGTGCATGCCTATAATCCCAGCACTCTGGGAAGCCCAGGCAGGAGGAGCACTTGAGTTTGAGACCAGCCTGAGTAAGAGTGAGACACTGTCTCTACTAAAAATAGAAAATTTAGCCAGGCATGGTGGCAAACGCCTGTATTTCCTGCTACTTGGGCAACTGAGGGAGGAGGACTGCTTAAGCCCAGGAGTTTGAGGTTGCCGTGAGCTATGATAATGCCACTGCACTCTAGCCAGGGCAACAGAGCAAGACTGTGTTTAAAAAAAAAAAAAAAAATCTGAAAGAGTTAAAATCATGAAGAGCACATGCCCCAACAATAATGCAATAAAACTAGAAAGCAATAACAGAAAGACAACAGAACCCCCTTCAACACTTGAAAATGAAACAATACACTTCTTAATAATGCATGGGTCAAAGAGAAAGTCTCAAGGGAAATAAAAAAATACATAATGAACAGAATGAAAATGAGAACACAGGTATTAAAATGTGTGGGACACAACTAAAGCAGTGCAGGGGGGAAATTTATAGTACTAAATAATACACTATAACAAGGAAAAGTCTCAAATCAACAATCTAAGCTTCTAATTCAAGAACCTCGTAAAAGAAGAGCAATACATATGCAAAGCAAACAAAAGCAAGGAAATAATTATGAGTTGAGGTCAATGAAATTAAAAACAAAGACAACAAAGAAAAAGGAACGAAACAAAGAGCCGGTCCTTTGAAAAAATCAATAAAATTGATAAATCTTTAGAAAGGCTGACCAGAAAAAAAAGAAGATGTAAACTATGATTAACAGGAATAAAACAGGATAGCACTACAGACATCAAAAGGATAAGAGAATGCCATGAAGAATCCTACCCAAATAAATTTGACAACTTAGACAAAATGGGTCAATTCCTCAAAAAACACAAACCACTATAACATACCCAATATGAAATATATAATTCGAAGAGCCCTCTGTTAAAGAAACAGACTGTGCCGTCTAAAAACTCCCCAAAATGAAATTGCTAGATTAATGGTTGCCAGAGGTTAAACAGCGGGTAGGTGGAAAGTGTTTGCAGCTATAAAAGAACAATATGAGGGATTCTGGTAGAGATGGAAATGTTCTGCATCTTGCCTGTATCAATGTCAATATCCCAGTTATCTTATAGGATGGCACCAGAGGGGGAAGGTGGGTCAAGGGCACAAGGAATCTCTGTGTATTATTTTAAATGATTGCATGTAAGCTTACAATCTCTCAAAATAATAGGTTTAGTTTTTTTAAAAGGGACATTCACAAAATCCAAGAGGATTTAAGAACCAAATTCAGAGACCAAAACAAGGTCCCAATCACACCACAGACCTGGGTTGGTGAGGACACTGCTGCTGTGGTTGCCATGCATGAGCTGCAGCCAGCACCCTCAAGCAGGCCCAAGAGCATTCTTGGTGTTCTTGCCTCTGCCTCACTAGCCCCGAACTCAATGTCCTGGGCAGATGTCTGATTTCATGAAGCTGAGGTTCGTGACTGAAAACAATCTGCAAAGGAGCTGAAAATCAAGGGTTTTGAATTTTCAGCTTCTTGCCTCCCACCAAGGGTGGCATCTATGAGGTTTCTTGAAGATTTCTAAGGGGTCAGATGCCAGACAGACAAAATGAAGGTCCATAATAATGGAGGTAGGGGGCAAAGATTTTCATGACACACGTTAAGATGAAGCCAAAATGGGCTACAAATAGACTGATATGGATGTTGAGGAGTTTTGAACATTCATGATGTTTTAGAGATCATATAGGAAAATACTCCTAAGGCCAGATGCAGTGACTCACGTCTGTAATCCCAGCACTTTGAGAGGCCAAGGGGGAGGATTCCTTGAGGCCAGGAGTTCCAGACCAACCTGAGCAACATAGCAAGACCCTGTCTCTGCAAAAAATGCAAAATTTAGCCTGGTGTGGTGGTACGCACCTGTAGTCTCAGCTACTCAGGAGGCTGAGGCAGAAGGATCACTTGTGCCCAGGAGTTTGAGGTTGTGATGCCACTGCACTCTACCTTGGGCGACAGAGCAAGACTCTGCCTCAAAAAAAAAAAAAAAAAAAAAAAAAAAAAATCCTAGATATTTTGTTATTGAACAACAGGAGAAAAGCAACAGAAATTTAAGATATGAAGTATTTTAATGATGAAAATCAATAGGTCTTGGATAGAAGCAGCTCCTCCTAACTGCTATAAAAGATAAGTTATCAAATGTATTTTTAAAGAGTATTGGGTATTACTTCCTATGCTTAGAATAGTCAGAAAGAAATGTTTCCTTTAACTTACTTCGAATTCATCAAATGTAACGAACGACTCTACCAGTTGCTGGAAAACATGAAAAAAAGCAACATAGGTTTTCTACCCTTCAAGAGGTCACAATCAACTTACATTTTACGCAAGATGGCTGTTTAAGATAACCCACACATTTTCCAGATAAAGACCTAGAAATGCTAGATAAAATATACCAAAAAGTATTTTCAATGTATAGCTAAACTCATAAGAAAGAAGGGCAACCCTGGGGACTAGAATCAAAGAAGGACCTGAAAACCACAGTAGCAGCACATGAGCTGACATAGTGGCTACAGGGGGTTGTGGGAAGACAGTTTCAGTAACTTCCAGGTCTGGGTTTTGTTTGCTACTTAACAAGAATGGTCTTGGGCTTATAGAAGGTAGAGAACTAGAACTAAGACCTTGATTGAAGTGGAAACTCTCTGCATTTTCAATGAAAGGATGGAGTAGGGAAAAAAATAACAGCCTAGAGAGCAGACAAGAAAGCTTATCTCTGCTTAGGTTGTCAGGGACTGGAAAAAGTTTCTCCTGAGAATTGGAACCCTGGGCCTAAATTCCCTTAACAGTCCAGAGAGCAGACAAGAAAGCTCATCTCTGCTTAGGTTGTCGAGGATAGAAAAAGTCTCTCCTAAGAATTGAAACCTTAGGCCTGCAACTCACATGGATTTAGGTTTCAAAATTATAATTTCAATTATAATACCTGAATGTTCTAGGAACTCCAAACCAAGAAATTACCATAAAAATTGGCCCAAGCCAGGGCATTTAGAAGAAGCAAATTTAACCCCACTTTTGAAAATTACAACTTAATCCCAGGTCATATAAGATTACTCCACAGATAAAAACCTTGCTAAAGAGTAAAAAATACAAAAGGAAAAATCTACCATAAGAGTCAACAAATCAAGAGCAGCTTCAGAACCCAAGAACTTCTGATAAAAGAACTATCAGATAGAAATATTAATTATAAAATGATTATAAATATAAAAGAAACTCTCAAAACCATAAGAATAGGATCGTATGGAAAATTCAAGAATCGGCATATTTGAAAACAAACCAAATAGAATTTCTAAAAATGAAAAACTTTACTCCCTGAAATTAAATACAATGGACAGGTTAAAATAGATTAGACAGAGTCGAAGAAAAAATAAAGAACTAGAACACAGAAAATAAAGAAAAGAAAAAAGAAAGCAACTCAGAAAAATAATGAGATGGAAAATATCAAAGAGAAGTTAAGTGATATGGAGGACAGAATAAGAACTGAAGGCTGGGCGTAATCCTAGCATTCTGGGAGGCCGAGGCGGGAGGATCGCTCAAGGTCAGGAGTTCGAGACCAGCCTGAGCAAGAGCAAGACCCCATCTCTACTAAAAATAGAAAGAAATTAGCTGGACAGCTAAAAATATATATATAGAAAAAAAATTAGCCAGGCATGGTGGCACATGCCTGTAGTCCCAGCTACTCGGGAGGCTGAGGCAGAAGGATTGCTTAAATCCAGGAGTTTGAGGTTGCTGTGATCTAGGCTGATGCAACAGCACTCTAGCCCAGGCAACAGAGCGAGATTCTGTCTCAAAAAAAAAAAAGAATTGACATTGCCTAATAGGAGTTCCAAGAGATAATAAAATGCAAGAGAGGCAATATTGAAAAGATAATATCTAAGAATTTTCCAGAACTGATAAAGCCATGAATCCTTGTATTTCAGAAACAAAACTAAATCCACACCATTGACATTGTATTAAAACTGCAGAAATCTAAAGATGATGAGATCTCAAAAGAACTTTTACTCTTTGTAAATCATGGATAAGAAAGACTAAAATAACTATACTTCACAGTCAAATATTTAACAGGCCACTGATGAAACAGGAGTGCAAAGAGAAGGGGTATACCTGACAGCATCTACCAGGGAAAACTGTGGGAGAACAGAGGCCAGGCTTAAAGAATGGGCAAGATTCCAACAGACGGAGAGAGATGGGTCAACCAGGGTAAGGGAGAGAACAGCTTGAACAAAGCTGACAGAGGAGAATATAGGTCAGAGAGTCCTTTCTGGATGTCAAATAGAGCAATGTAGAAAAAAGTGAAGTTGGGTAGAGAAACTATAGAGTTCTCTAATACCAGGATAAAGACTTTGAACTTAATAGTAAACAATGAGGATAAAATTTTTGAGCATGTGACATGATTTAGGCTCAATCTTTGTCAAATTACCCTAGCAGCGGCAAGTAGAGTGGAGAGAGGAAGAGTGACTATAGGCTTTTAAGTAAACTTAGGAAATGATTACAATAGTCTAAGCCTTTCAAAAGACTTTAGAAAATATTCTGACTACATAGAGACAGATGCTTCAGAATGTAAGGCCCAGAAAAAAAGTATAGGTAGTGAAGATGAAATGGGTGTGTGTGAATGAATACTTGGAGACATTTTGAAGGTAGAATTAAAGACTTACTGAATTGGCCAGTTGTGGGTGGGGGCCAGAAAAAAGAAAGGGAAGAACTAAAGATGAAACTGAGGTTGGGGCCCAAGGAACTGAGGGAATAGTGGTGGTACATTCCCTCTCCCCCGGCCTGCCGAAATAGGCAGTTTGGCCCAGGAGACGAGAACACCAGATTGGAAAGAAGCCTTAGAGTCTAGTCCAGGCTTGCTCTCTTTGGCAAGCGACTTAACTTCACAGGCTGGGTTACTTTGGTTCTGTAACATGGGAGATTTTAGAGAAAATAAGTTGAATATTAGACCAATTGTGGAGTTCAGGGGATTCAGAATAAATTTCTAGGGAGCAGTGAGAACATGGGTCTGGAGCTCAGGAAAAAGGCAGTAGTGAATGGACAGAGTGGAGAGAGAACCACCAGCATAGAATAGACGGTTAAAGCTGTAAAGAGTAGGTAATATTATTACATGCATAAAGAGAAAAAGCCCGTGAATCTTGGGAAAACCCTAAACAAATACAGAAAAGACAGTAGTAGAAAGCTTAGAGGCATACCAGTCTTATCATGAAGGGGTATCCTGAGATAGTCTATCATAATTAGATGACATACTATATTAGCAGAGAGGAGTTGTGTCCCATTTTCCATTGCCAACTTATTTCCTCA
Source organism: Lemur catta (assembly GCF_020740605.2). Taxonomy (NCBI): domain Eukaryota; kingdom Metazoa; phylum Chordata; class Mammalia; order Primates; family Lemuridae; genus Lemur; species Lemur catta. The sequence continues at coordinate 17,921,667 of NC_059147.1, read as the reverse complement.
GTGATCAATACAATGTAAAGAAAATAAAAGCCTTTGTCAAAGACCTTCCCTCCTATGCCTGGGAAACACTGATCCTTTGCTTTCATTATGGTGTTAAAAGTCCTACTTCAAAGGGAAGTATTTTTAAAAAATATTCTAGTTTTATAAAGATAGAGACTTCATAATCTAAGCCTTCACACAGCTGAAATTCTGTTTGGCTCAGGCTTCCAGGATGCTGTAAACACAGAGTTGACCCAAGTTAGCCCAATAGGAAAGCTGGCTTCACCACATCAAGACTGAGAAATTGAGGTCAGACTGGTCCAACACAGGCTAAATCGGAATGACTTTCTGAAATGGTATCAAAAGCTTGGATTTAGCTAGCCCACAGCATAACACAGAAACATGCTTGGGAAACAGACGTGATACTTGTGGTTACCGTTCTAAAGCAAACTTTTCCTCCAATCTTTGCTTTGAAGCTAGTTACAGTATATAAGAGATCAAGATCAAGAGCATTTTGTACATGGTATTCCTTAGATCTTTCTAATTCTCACTTCTGGTCCAAACAAGTCATGTCACATTCTATCAGATCATGGAAAAATTCTTCTTTTGTTTCCACCTCCTACAAGCACATCATTTCACAAGCAGCCAGGACTTCAGGATCTCAGTTTAAAGCAGAAACCAACACAAAGCACAAGTTTTTCCTGTTCATCGTCAAATTAGCAATGACTGAAATTGCACCGCATTTCAAATTCAAGGATATGTTCATAATCAAAAGGCTGTGTTTTTATGGTCTTAAGCATCCAGAATTACTAGGTCTAAAGATGAATGTTTGTTTATGATCTTCCATTTTCTCAATGATATGGAAATATTAGCCTAGTTTTAAATTATTTCAGCTTCAATTTATCACAAGTTCCCTTGAGTAAAGGGTTTTGGCAAGAATCCAGGGCTAAGTAACTGAATATAGTAAGTGCTGGACTTTAGAACAGCCTGATTTTCAATCCCTGACTAAAATAATTAGAACACAGCTGCTCAGCCACTCCCAAAAGACAAATCCCCCAAACCAAATTAAAATATTTATCTAATATGAATCTTTCTGTATAATCATAAACATCCACGAAATGGCAGCAAGTTGCCTTTATCAGAACCTTGATCAGAACATAAAAATCACTGGTTGCTATGCTTAGGACGAATGACATTCTTCACTGACACTAAAACATTTTGGAATAGTAACTTCCAACACAAAGGACCTAAGAGAGAAGTAACACACAACATTTTCAAAGGATCAATAATATACAGTCCCTAAATTGGCTCACAATTTCTCTCCGTGTTTACAAAATTCAGATTTTTCACTTGAACTTTTTTTTACTTGAGTTTAAAAACATATAATTTACCATCTTTACCATTTTGAAGTGTAGAGCTCAGTGGTAATAAATACATTTATATTCTCTCCCACTTCATCCCTCCTCTCCTTCTTGGCCTCTGATAACCACCAATCTACTATCTTCATGGGATCCACTTTTTTAGCTCCCACATATTAGTGCAACCATGCAATATTTGTCTTTCTGTGCTTAGCTTATTTTGCTTTAACATAATGAACTCTTAAATGGTTGAGAATTAATTAACTTTGATGATATGATATAGACTACCCAGAGGTAATATGCAAACCTTAATTTATTCATTCTATAACATCTGACAAATGCACAAAAATGTAACATTAACTTGATGAAAAGTCCATTTTTGGTAAAGATTTTCAAAGTTTTAAGGGAAATTTAAGCCACAACTCAAACCATCAGGTTATGAAGATCCAGTTAAAGTAACGATCATGGAGAAAACCCTGATGAAAATGTACTGCTAATAATGTGCAGAAATGAATTCAAATTGGTATCACTTAGTTAGCAGCATCTATTAGAATTTAAGATGCACATACTCAATGACCCAGCAATCTCACTTCTAAGAATCTGTCCTCCAGAACATAAAAAATGTATGTGTAAAGATTATCACAGAATTATTCATAACTGTAAAATGTGGAAAACTAAGTGTTCATCAGTAAGAGAATGGATACTCAAATCATGGAATATTCACAAAATGGAGTACCATGTAGGCATAAAAAATAAACCTTTATACTGAACCTGGAAGATGCCCAAGATAGACTGTTAAGTAAAAATATAAATTACAGACCAACACAGACACTGTAAATCCATTTTTGTCTTAAAGTGTATATATGAATACAACATACTAACATAGCACAGGGAAGGATCTGTACAAACCTGATAATCCGTTAATAACTATCAGCCTCTGGGGATGGGAATAAAGGATCAGGCATGAAGAAAGGAACTTTCACTGCCTTCTTTCTAAAAAAATTTAAGTGGTGAAACTAGATGCCATTTTTACTTGTCATTTTTAAAACCCCAAAACAACCAAAAAGATTTTGCATTTCAGGGAAAAAGAGATGCAAAAATGAGAGAAGAAAAATCATCTTTCACTCTCTAAGCACAATGGTAGAGTTGAAAACAAAGCAAATTCTAATACAAGAAAAATGTAGAAACTGCAGAGTACACAGAAATCTCATACCAAGAAACTAATCTAATTAGGCAAAGAAAAATGTATAGAACTCATATCCCCAATCTTAAGAATGCTTCAAGTTCCTGGGATCTTGCCAAAGAGAAGCTGTCTTTTCAGGAGAAATTCTGCCCTCTAATGTACACTAAAAGAAGTTCAAGCCCATGAAGCAATAATAAATTGCTGTTATAAAGTTAACCAAAATATTTTCACTTCATTCCTAGAGCATCATAATTATCTACTTAAAGGTCTTCAAATCTTTGTTCCCAAATCAATTTCTATTATACTGAGTAAATGTTATGGCTGTCACACTTCAGGTACCTATTCTATTCTTCCCCATACACCCAAGAAGCACCTAAAGCACTTAACTCCTTTTTCACACCAAGAGAAATTCAGCATGACCACGGGTACAGGAATAAAACAAATTAAAATTTTATAATAAAATTTATAAAAGTTTATAATACAGATAGACATCTGGCTCTCAAAATCATAGATTTTTGAAACTGGCTAGCATTATAATTCAAGGCTAAGAGCAAAGAAAAAAGGTTGCTCTGTGTAGTAAAGTTTATATTATAGAATTTTCTAGGAAAACTGGAATTTGCTTAACTCTGGGCCACCTTGAAAACCACTAGGCATATTTCCTAGGTTCACAGTATTTGCTGTAGGTATTCAATCCAAACTCACACAGGTACTCCATCCTGGTGACCACAAATGAAAAAAGTTCTCATTTTGAAAGCTTTTCTATGTTTGGAATCTCATTTAGATGCTCACACTGGCAGGGACTGATTTAAATGGCAACAATCTCCCCTTTCCTGCCATGAATATCACCAGTCTTTCCAGCCATACTTCTCTCAGTTACTAGCTTGACCTGGAACAGAATCTTTGAATCAAGAATGTGAATGAAATTACCTTTAAGAGATTCAAAATATTCCAACTATTCATGGTGAAATCCTTAAAGAATTGTTTTCCTTACTAAATTTCAAATCTATTTACTTTGTACCTGCAATACCTGTAGAGGTATATTTTAAAAACAATAATAAGTTAAAACCAAATGAAGCAGGGTATTAGGCAGCCACTGAAGAACATGAAGGTGAAAGTCAGGTATAGGATGTTCTTGCTCCAACATAAAGTATATCATTCTGGAACTGATATGTAAGATAACAGCAGTACACAAGAGCTGCCCAGACAGGAAGACTGCTGCACAAATAAAAAGTTCCTGGGGACTGGTCAAATACACTGAATACTGGCAAAGCATAATGGTCAGCATTACTGTCTTTTCAGCCTTTAGTCCGGGTCTTGTATCTTCATTATGGCAATGTGAGGAATTCTGCATCTTCTACTTTTGGGGCAAACACTGCTAAACTTATATCACCCATGATGTTGTCTGAGACTCAACAATACGGTCTTTTTTTTTTTTTTTTTTATTCAACAGACCAAGAAGACAAAACAAACACTACATGGGAAAATAAATGATGTCTTTCACCCTTATGTTATATTGCCTTAGGTCATTCCCAGTCTATAAGGAAGCAGCAAAACAGTAGACTCTTAATTAAACAAGTCAATACCTATGGATGAGACTGTAAGTTTCTTTTTTTAGAGACGGCCTCACACTGTCTCCCAGGCTGGAGTGCAGTGGCACAATCCTCGCTTGCTGCAACCTCCAACTGCCAGGCTCAAGTGATCCTTCTGCCTCAGCCTCCCAAGTGGTTAGGACTACAGGAATGTACCACTACACCCAGGTAATTTTTTGCAGAGACAGGGTCTTGCTATTGTTGTCCAAGCTGTTCTCAAACTCCTGGCCTCAAGTGAGCCTCCTGCCTCAGCCTCCCAAAGTGTTAGGATTATGGGCCTGAGCCACCGTACCTGGCCAGATTATAAAATTTTAATGAGACTAATGGTAGCCCACTGCAGGAACAAAGTAAGTAGTAGATGTTGGGTTGAAAGTAAGCAGTGTGGGGATGAAGCATGGCCAGCTGGATACAAGTAGCTAACGGTATTGGCAGTGAGGACTGGGGGCTGAGGGAAGAGCTGGATCAAAGGCTTGGAATGACAAGAACATGGGAATTGAGACACATTAAACTCTGTGCTTTTTACTACCATATGTAAAGAGAGTACTTTTTGTAGTCTGATTCCTGCCTCTAATTAAAATTGGGCTTACTCCATTCCGAAAACATAAACTTTGGCTTTTTATAGCCTAAGCAGTGTGCTATTTTAAACATGTGGAGGAAATGCATTTTCAGTTACAAACATTTGCTCCTCTAAATCTGTTCTTATTTCTAAATCTGTGCTTATCTTAGCAAAAGATGTGGGACAGGATGTTTTACTCTCCTGCTCTGGTTTTCCTGTATTGCTTAAATCTGTTTAGAGAAAAGGAAAATAAACAAATAAAGTGCTTCTGCTGGAGAATTTCTATAAACTGAAGCAGCTCCCAGAATGAAAAAAAGTCTGTGGGAAAAAATTTTTACTGCATTAAGATAATTTTAATATGTTAGATTATTCCAGTAAATTCTTCCCTTGAAAAGACTTTCTAGATCCTGCGTGTGGAATCTGCAGCAGATACTAATGTTTGCACTGGTAAAATGTGCCCACTCAGCCAACCTGGATCAGCTGAATTCCTTTTGGCTCTGTCTTTTCCCAAGCACAATTATAATTGTAAACTTTTTTGAGATGCATCTCAGAAAAATGAGCATACCAACCTGGAAGGACATTGTGGATTTATTAAGAAATTCAGCCGGGCGCGGTGGCTCACGCCTGTAATCCTAGCTCTGGGAGGCCGAGGCGGGTGGATCGCTCGAGGTCAGGAGTTCGAGACCAGCCTGAGCAAGAGTGAGACCCCGTCTCTACTAAAAATAGAAAGAAATTATCTGGCCAACTAAAAAATATATATACAAAAAAAATTAGCCGGGCATGGTGGCTCATGCCTGTAGTCCCAGCTACTAGGGAGGCTGAGGCAGTAGGATCGCTTAAGCCCAGGAGTTTGAGGTTGCTGTGAGCTAGGCTGATGCCACGGCACTCACTCTAGCCCGGGCAACAAAGTGACACTCTGTCTCAAAACAAAAAAAAAAAAAAACAAAAAAAAAAAAAAAAAAAAAAAAAAAGAAATTCAAAGGCTGGGAGCAGTGACTCACGCCTGTAATCCTAGCACTCTGGGAGGCTGAGGCAGGTGGATCGCTCGAGCTCAGGAGTTTGAGACCAGCCTGCGCAAGAGCGAGACCCTGTCTCTACTAAAAATAGAAAGAAATTATCTGGCCAACTAAAAATATATGTAGAAAAAATTAGCCGGGCATGGTGGCACATGCCTGTAGTCCCAGCTACCTGGGAGGCTGAGGCAGTAGGATTGCTTAAGCCCAGGAGTTTGAAGTTGCTGTGAGCTAGGCTGACGCCACGGCACTCACTCTAGCCCGGGCAACAGAGCGAGACTCTGTCTCAAAAAAAAAAAAAAGAAATTCAAGTTACACTGTGTCATAATTAAACGTGTACATTTTCATGTACAAGCCTGGGTTCCTTTTACTCAAACACTTGGCAGACATATCCTTGTAATCTGGTTATGTTCCATTAGAGCTTTGAAAAAAACTGATTTTGGTCACTTTATCCCCTTTATAAGGGAGTCAGAAGTTCACTAATCTACTGAAAAATATTTCATTTGAAGAGTTCCCGGGAACAGCTCCCGGTTGGCCCCTCCCTCTATACCCTTCTCCATGCTGCTCTCTGCTCCAGGAGCTGCCCTGTATACACAGCCTGATGAAGACTCTCCTTAAAATAAACTTTAGTCAGACTCCTCTGAGCCCTCTTCTCAACCAAGCCTTGACACTGGTCCTGTCCTTGCTAGGCCTGCGTAGCCGTGTTTTAGCAAGAATTCTGCTAAGTCAGTTTAGAGAGAAACCCCTACCCTTGATGTCTGAACTCCCTAGCCTGCCTTTAGCAAGAATGAGAATCCTATTTAGTCGGTTTAGCAAGAATCCCCCTACCTTTGATGTCTCCTCTTAGCAATTTTCCATCCACTGACACCCCACCCCCATTCTGCCATAAATCTGCAGTTGTCTTTGCTGTATTTGGAGTTGAGCTCCCTCTTTCTCCCCTACAGAGAATCTTGAAACCTATCGCAATAGTCTTGAATAAAGTCTTCCTCACTGTTTTAAAAAGCATCGGAATAATTTTTTCTTTAATAAGCCTCAGTGTGCAATGGAGTGCCCTGACAAGAGACTGGAGGGAGGGAGGAGAGGGGAATCTGGGTTATTTATTCCAGTGGCTTCCCCCTGGGGGGTGGGTCAATTGCTCAACTGAAGGTCTGTCAGCTCCTGTCAGGAGGTCCATTTCACACAATCCTCTGTTGTCCACTGCCACCAACTGCCCCCTTCTTGCCCCTGCAGGCCTAGGGCTGGTAATGGAGTGTCATTATTACTAGCCCAGGGACGTTGAACTATTCCTATCCCTGTGGTTTTCCATCACTTTGTGAGTTATTAAATTCTCCTCAAAGTATCCTAATTTGAGGATGTCATCTGTTTCCTGGTGGGTATCCCTAATACAGATATCATCTGAGCAGATTTCTTATTCTAGAAAGGCTATAAGCTCTAAGAAAGAAGGGCATGGATATAGCAAGCAGAGAGATTTCCATGAGTGACTTAGTGACTTAAATGAGCTTTGTTAAGCTGCCAGTTCTCCTCCCTCTAGTTATTTTTATAATTCAGTAACAGAGAGTATTTTCTGAAACATACAGTTTCTAAATATCAATAGGGATTATTTTAAGAAAAAATATCCAAGGAAGCTGGAAGTAAATGTGCTAGTTGAAATTAACCATGCTAGAAACCTAAGGTAGAAGAGCTTCTTTGCCTTTATTTCCATCTGGTATTTATATTCAGTGGTAACTTCCACAGTAATACTTTTAATAAATGCAAGAAATACTGTTTAATAATACCAAATACAAACATGGCAATTCACGTTATAGCCTGCTGAAGGCTAATTCGATAGAGCGTAGAATAGTCTACAGCAGTATTGGTCAAATTCGGGTTGTAGTAGATAGTGAAATCAATTCAGTGGGTCATAACGTTTTATAAAATGATACATGCTATATACAATAATGTAAAATAGAAAATTACAGTATATTTGTATAATCCTCACTAGAAATATAGTTTATTTTGTCACCCAATATATCAATAAGTAAAATAAAAATTTTATGACATAGGCTGGCATGGTGGCTCAACGCCTATAATCCTAACACTTTGGGAGGCTGAGGTGGGAGGATTGCTTGAGGCCAGGAGCTTGAGGCTGCAGTGAGCTATGACTACACCACTGTATTCCAGCCCTGGGTGATAGAGCAAGACCTTGTTCTCAAAAATAAGTAAATAAATAAATAAAACAAAACAAAATTTATGAAACAATATTTACTCTTACTACATGGAATGTATTCTGATATTTTCTTTGAACTGATGATTGCAAACCACAGCTTGAAAAGTGCTGGCCTAGAGTATTAACAGGGCCAGGTCTGGAGAGCTCTGTTCATATTTCCACAAAGCTTTGCTCCTTCTTCATCTGCTTTTATGTCATTTCCACAGTGGTGGCAAGAAGTCAAATCCTTTTCCTTCTTAAGTTTCTGTGTAACTACTACATGACTTCTGCCACCCAGTAGCTTCATTGGAAGAGAAATACCCTTAATCTAAAGAAGATAAAGATATAGCAGATACAAATGTAGCCCTGTCCACATCTCCTGGCATTCACTGCCATGACTCATGCTAAGAGGAGCATCTCACTGCAAGTACCTGCAGCTCACAGCCTGAGGATGGCGGGCAGGGAATGTATGGAAGCCAATGTCAGATGGGTGCTGGACGTCACCCCTTGCTGTGCTCTTCCCAGTTGCTCTGAGTTCCCTAGCAGGACTGAGTACCAGCTACCACTAGCAGTCACCTGCTTAATAACTCACGCTTTATCGGCTTCCTTCCTCCCTTTTGCCTCCCTATTGGGGCTTCCTGGAATCACCTCTCACATAAGTGACTTGCACTGAAACCTTTGTCTCAGGGTCTGCTCCTAGGTAAATGCAACCTAAGAGAGCACACCACCGTAACACAGTGTTGTTTAGAGTCAAGGCTGCAAAAGTGAGGGAACTCACACACTGATATGAAAATCAAAGCTTTTAAAAAAAATGTAAAACAAACAAAATTTTACTATACATAGCAATGAAAGTGAACAGGCACAATCTCTGACTAAAGCTTCAGAAAAGCCAGTTTAGGAGATCTGTTCTACCCCAAACACCTAGGGACAAGAATAATACAGAACTCCTCAGTCAGCTGGTGCTCTGGGCTACCCACAGGATAGAGTCCATGTTCACTTTCCAGTGGGCTACAATCCTAGCCTTCTCTTATGTATTGTGATGCTTTACTTCTTACATTTAAGAAGAAAGGAATTTTTACTTCTTTCAAAGAGAAAGAATTCTAGTCTTTAGCTGAAAACAACTTAAGTCTGAAAAATATGAAGGGAAAAAAACTATTAACTGCCTGACAAAATGTTATGAAAATTATCTGTAAATCACCTTTGACCTTTTTATGTTACTTTGAGGTCATGGGGAATGGGATTAAGTCCTCAACCCAAATCTTCATTAAAAGTTCTGATGAACTGCTGATATTTCCATTCAAAAATTATTATTTTTAAATGTAAAATTTACAAGTTCAGCTCTGTGGTCAACACTGTAAACTAGGACTTTTTCCAGGCTGGAATCAAACGAGAAAGCTATGGTTAGTTTTCCTTTGCACCTTCCATTTGGTAAACATTTCAGCAAAGTCAGAGCAGTAGCATAATTCCCTGTCTCAGGGAAGGAGTCATGGGAGCTGCAGCTAAAGCAGGTCCCTGCACTGAAAACAGCTTTTCCAATGCACCAAGTACACTTAAGACTGAGATTCAAATACTCACCCTGACCCAGCAGGGAGGGATGGCAGAGCTGAAGGGACACTGGCCTCTGGTTTTTCTTTCTCATTTTGTTTGAGGAAGGATTTGGCTTCTTTAGATGTAGCATCCACTTCCTTAGTTACCCTGTGCCAAGGAAAGAGACATCAAGTTTACAAGAGGACTAAAGAGGGAGAAACAAACTCTAAGGCATTTACCTTTGAAAGGAAAATGTCCTTTGAGCTTTCAATAAATTCTCGCTGCTGTGCTTTAAGATTAAAGTTTATTATAACAATTTTACATAAAGACATTTTCCCTGACTAAAATGAACAAATGAAATAACAATGTATATAAATTTTATCTCCCTAAAACCTCCCCCCATGAGTCAGCATGAAACACATGCCAGCAGTCACTGCTGAATCTCAGTCCACGGTGGGTTACTGAAGTGAAGGCTGAAAAAGGTCCTCACACCGTACCTCACATATAGATTAGCACTCAGACTTAAAGGTCCCATAAAAGTTGAGATGCAGAGAAAAACACTGGCATTATCTCAAGGAGAAAAGCAACAGTATGAACAACTGAAAAATACTCTGCAGAAGGCTCCTAGAATAACTCAAAGATGAAACAGAATCCCTTAAAACTGGCTAAATTAGCACTAATCTGGGAATGGAAGAAAGCAACATGACTAAGAATCCTATCTAATTTCAAATGTGAAAAAATTACCCTCATTAAAACTGACTCCTAAAGGATTAAATAAGGATATTTATGGTCCCTGAAATTTCAGATACAGAGAGGAAGAGAAATACCCAATGCCTGCCTAGGCTTGCCAGGTCAACAAAAACATCTGAGGAATGTTGTTTAAATTCTATCAGTAGGAGGATCTAAGGTTATGGTCACTGTATTATGAGTGTTCAACCAGGTCATCCAGAAAAAGATTGGCCAAGAATGACAGGTAAATCCTATAAATTCCATCCTTAAGGAATGTAAGTCTCTATCCACCTTCTGGCCCTCCTTCTACAACAAATATTCTTTGAGTCATCTTACACTCATCTTATGTTTCTCCACTTACCACTGTGTCATGCATACAAGTGGCATAGAATAAGAGTTTAGGAAGTTTTGTATTAAGAATCTTCACTGTGAAAGGCTGCCAAGTTAATCTCGAAAGGCAGCTTTTTAAAATAAACTGTTACTCCCCTGCTCACATTATGATGGCTCAGTGTTACTCAGAGAATCAAATATAAACTGCTGAACCTCACATTCAAGGCCCTCTGAAGTCTGGTCCTACTATACATCAGGCTCAATGTGTGTTTCTCTACTCTCCCAAATGGACCTCTCAAAAATAAGAGTAAAAACTTAAACGATTAGAATATCACTCAGTAATATTCTCTCTTTCTCTGTTGACCAACAAAGAAGATATTTCCCTACCCCACTGATGCTGAGCTTGGGTGTACGAGTTGCTTCAAAGGCCAATGAGATATTGGCTGACATGAGAGGAACAGAAACTTTACACATGCTTGTGCTGTTCTACCTGCTCCCTTGAATTGCTCCTTTGCATCATAAGAAGAATGCGCCTCAAGTAGTTGCTGGTCCAAGATGGTAGAAGGACACATGGTGCAAACCTGAACCCAACATGCAGCTTAGAGCCGAGCCAAGCCTAGATCAGCTGAATCCCAGATACCTAGAGGCAGGCACATGAGTAACAAATAAATGTTTATTGTTGCATACCACTGAGGTTTGGAATGCGTGCTACATAGCATTACTGTAGCAACAGTGGACTGACAACACATTTATATTTCATGAGTGAGAAAACGGAAATCTAAGGGGTTAAGTGACTTATTCAAGACTATCCGGAGATTAAGCAGCAGTGCTACAGAGAACCCTGTAAGCAGATAATATTTTCCAAAGATAGATGCCACAAATTTGCCATCCCTACAAGTTCTTCCAGAATCCTGACACTACCCCAGTAAAAGAGGAGTCTGTGTCACCATCCCTTGAAACTGAGTGGCCCTTTGTGGCTGCCTCAACTCACAGAGTTCTGTCAAAGTGGCAGGACATAACTTCTGAGGCTAGCTGATAAAAGGTGATTGAGCTACCACCTGGCTCGCTCTCTCTTAAGAATGCACCTTTGGAACTCAAAGTTACCACACAAGAAGTCTGGGCTACTCTGAAGCCACTATGTGGGAGAGACCATATACGATGACTACACAGAGAGGCGCCTATTCCAACTCCCAGGTATTTGAGTCTTCCTAGCCCTGGTGTCAGACATGGGAGTAATGGCTCCAGACTTATCTACTGTCTGACCAGAGCTGTACAAGGGAGCCTGAGCAAGACTTGCCCAGCTGAGCCCAGCCACTCCTAGAACTATAAGAAATGATAAAAAAACAATTGTTTTTTTAAGCCACTAAATTTGGGGGTGATTTCTTAACACTGTTATATAGATAACCAAAATAAACCCACATCCAAATCTCAGGCTTATGGAGAGTCCCAGGGCACTAGACTAGAAAGAGTTCCTTTAAATCTCCTTGCTCTAGGTAGAATCTGGGGCAGCCCAGAAATGGCTAATGAAGAACAAGTGGACTTATACATTATGGTCTGAACACATGCTTTATTCTCCACTCCTACTAAAACCCTACCAAACAGAGGCAAATAAATTAAAAAAGACAAAACTACACAAGGATAATAAGAAGAAGTGTAATGAAAAAGAGATGCCAATGCCAATCAAATTTTCTCAAAGTAGACAAGCAGTAATTGGCTCTGGGTTTGGTTTTCCCTGATCTTCCTCATAGTCATGTGGAATGGCCAACAATAATCAAGCCAACCTGTTTTACAGCACCCTAGAAGGCCCATTAAATCGAGGTACCAGGAACCTTTGAAGGTACAGAAGAGGAGTCAGGCTGAAACCAGCTGAAAGTTTGCATCAGGAGCAACAAGGCCCCAGATCCCCTTCAGCACCTCAAACCACAGGCTACACTCCACTCCAACCCAGCAGAACCCATTGCTCTGGGGAGAAATGAAAACTACAGAAGTTCCAGACTCACAAAAGGCAGATCTGAAGTCCATTCTGAAAACAGAGGAATTAAATGAAAATCCATTTATTCACTTTTCCCTGGCCATACCACCTCTGATACACAAGAGGGAACACTGACAGGAAAAGTCCTATTTTTTGCAATAGTTAATTCAAGTGTTCTCAGAAGAAATTCCATTTTAACTTCATTTTCACTTACTCAGAAGTTCCTGAAAACTCTTTATTTGGGCAGAAACTTTCCGTGACTGGCCTTTTCCTAAAGGTGATTCATTTAGGAAAGTCTGAGCTAACTGATTCAGCTGGTTCTGTGATAGGGAAGGATAAAAAATACTATTTTCCCTCATTCCCCAAGGTTAACAAGCTATGCATTTTTCAAGTGGGGAAAAAACCAAAATGGCAAAAATCCAAAATTTAACAACTAAAATATAGTTAGAAAAACTAAAAGACTAACTGTGTGCTAACAGTACCTTATACTTATACTTTCTCACATTTTTAAAAGATGTAGTAATACTCTTAACTTGATATAAAGACAAAAAAGAAAAATCAGAATTATGACATCAAGAGATTAAAAGATATGTTCAAATCTATATACCAAATTTGTATCTGGTTATCAATGAAAATTAAGATCTAAGTTCCCTCAGGAAAATTTCTTGTAATACCTAAATTTAAGTATAAATAATCTAAGTTAAAAAAAATCCTGCCAATATGCCAATTATTAACAATATTTGCATTTTCTTTAGGGGGAGGGAGTTACGGAGCACCTTTACTTGTTATGTTACACATGTTACATATTTCTGTAACATAATTTTTAAAAGTAATAAGCATGTATTACTTCTAAATATAAATATTTATATTACATATTCAAATTTTATGATTATATATTTGAATATTATATAAATGCAAAATATATTTGTGATAATATGTAATTTATAGAAAAAGTGCTTCCATATTCCACTTCTGTTTTGTTTTTGATACACACATGGTGCTGCCCTCTTCTGACAAAAAAATGAAAACAGCAGACTGCCTGAATATTCATCAAGTATTGTACTTAAAATTACCATCCATTTACTTTAGAAAATGAAATAGGAAATGTGTGGCAGACAACTATATTAGTATTTATAAACAAAATTTAATTTGATTGGAAATTTAATGATTTCTCATAGAAAAAGCAATTGACTAGCTTTTCTATTCTCTATGTGCAGCCACTGGTAAAGTTATAAATAAATCTTCTTTAGATATTCTACATGACAGATGGAGAATTCAAGCCAAGAAAAAGTTTAACAAATTTTTAAACCTATATTCCTAATGGTACATTAATAATATACTTTCTCTTTCTTTTTTAATAATATACTTTCTCTTTTCTCACAGCAACCTCAAACTCCTGGGCTTAAGCGATCCTACTGCCTCAGCCTCCCAAATAGCTGGGACTACAGGCATGCACCACCATGCCCGGCTAATTTTTTCTATGTACATTTTAGTTGGCCAGATAATTTCTTTCTATTTTTAGTAGAGACAGGGTCTCACTCTTGCTCAGGTTGGTCTCGAACTCCTGACCTCAAGCGATCCACCCACCTCTGCCTCCCAGAGTGCTAGAATATTATCAAGGAAAACAAATGTGACCACCTATAAAATTACTGATTGGCATTTCATCTGTTCTCATTTAGCTCTAAATTGGAGATCTGCTGTTTCACATAATAAAACTGAAATAAATGGGGAAGAAGAAATTCTAGGCATGTGGCTCTTACCCAGAACAGCTAGGAGGTTAAATTGGTCAAGGATAAACTGGCATTAAGCCCGTATTGTTTTGCTAAATTATAGTAAACAAACCTCATGAATCAATTTAAAAAATATTAAGGAAATAATATTGGAACCAAATTTCTCTCCTACTAATTTCAATTCTTATCTGATTTTCAGAGTCTTCACTGGAGCTCATATTTCATAGTCAAAAAAAGTAATAAAGGGAGAAATGGGCTGGGTGTCGTGGCTCATGCTCGTAATCCTAGCACTTTGGGAGGCTGAGGTGGGAGGATCACTTGAGGTCAGGAGTTTGAGACCAGCCTGAGCAAAGGTGAGACCTCGACTCTACAAAAAAATAGAAAAATCAGCCGCACGTTGTGGCGGTCGCCTGTAGTTCCACTACTCAGGAGGTTGAGGCAGGGGGGATTGCTTCTTGAACACAGGAGTTTGAGGTTGCAGCAAGCTATGACAATGATATTGCGCTCTAGCCAGACAACAGAGCAAGACCCTATCTAAAAAAAAAAAAAGAGCGAGAAATGACTTATCCAAGTCACAAAACAGTAATCAGCAAGTGGAACCAAATACTTAACTCTTACATGTCTTTGCTTCTGTCCAGCTGACCACTTCATAAAACTCAACTACATTATCACATGTGAGAAGACCTTTTTCATGTTCCCTGATCATTTATAGAGTCACAGTTTTGAGTTCAAATATCTCTACCAAAATATTATGATAGGCTGGAATGAGGATAGTTAATACCACTTATTAATATAAAGATGCTCATTTTTAAAACACTAGTTTTCGAAGTTTGTGAAGGTTTCCTTACCTCACTTCTTCACCAGCAAAATCAAATACTTTGGTGATTTTAACTTTTTCTGTTTCTTTAGGTTTCTCTAGCTCTTCTGTTTTGACCAACTTACTTGAACTTGTCTCTTCAGTCTCCTCTCCTGTCTATGAAAAAAAGGAAGAAGTATAATCAGTTTCATCAAAGGATGAAACCTAAACGAACCATCTAAACATGCTGTTTATGGCTGTTCTTAAATATTTCATCTTTAACCAGGTAAAGACCAATTGGAAATTTATTTGATTAGAAAGGCTTATTTTCCTACTATAGGGAATGCTTTCCTTTTCATTTAGTAGAGTTACTATCAAAAGGCATCTAATCTGATTTCTGCTGTAAGTTTCAAATCTCAGTTTGTAAATTAAAAAAAAAAAAAGGTCTATCTGGAGAACTTAGAGTATTTCTAGAGAGGCATTCATCTCAATCTCTCAACTTACCTTAACTTCTGTAGTTGGGGGCACTTTTGATTTTGGTCCCACGTCATTGAGGAAGCTAGCCCAGAGTTCATCCTCCTTCTTTTTCCTTGCATCCTCTGATCCAATTCCTTTTTCTTGCTCTGCAGTTTCATCGTCCTCCTCACTGCTACTCCCTTCAGATTCTGCATTGGAATCCTCCTCTTCCTCCTCTTCTATTAATAACAAGAGGCCACCTTGTTTTTTCTTCCTATTCATCAATAGTCACAAGGAAAAGGAAAGACAAGACAGACAATGCAAAACGATTCCAGTGACCCCTTTCTCAACTCCAAATATAATCTTGCAAACCTGAGAAAAATTTTAAATCTGGGACTACTGATTTAACATACTGGGGGGAGTAGGAGAGGTAAACTGAGATTCTGGAGAAGAAAAAAAGAATTGAACTCTGTTAGCATCCTCGGTCACTTAGAATCAAAATGCAGTGTTTTCCGTCTAAATCAGGTGCAGCTGTTTTCACCAAGAAAACACCCAAAATCACCTCACAGAATTAATCTGCCCAGAAAATACGTTCTTAGAACATATGACATCTGCCAGATATTTTTTTTCTTTTTTCTTTTCCCTGTCCTGAAATGATGTAAGCAATGCCAGATATTTTTTGACCTTTTTTTTTTTGAGACAGAGTCTTACCCTGTTGCCCGGGCTGGAGTGCCATGGCATTAGCCTAGCTTACAGCAAATTCCTAAGCTCAAGCGATCCTCCTGCCTCAGCCTCCCGAGTAGCTGGGACTACAGGCATGCACCACCACGCCTGGTTAATTTTTTCTATTTTTAGTAGAGATGGGGTCTTATGCTTGCTCAGGCTGGGCTCAAACTCCTGACTCAGGCGATCCTCCCGCCTAAGCCTCCCAGAGTGCTAGGATTACAGGCATGACCCACTACGCCTGGCCTTGGAGAACAAGTTATATTGAGAAGAGCCACAAATTTATTTGCACTATTTCTTCCAAGAGTTCTCAGGAAAGAAAATATGAACGTTTCATCCCACTTTCTGAAGAGATAAAAGCTGGAATACAGAAAAACTCAAGGATATAAGAAGTGAGCCCAAGACTTGTAAGAGTAAGTGCTTCTGACACCAGTGGTCCCCAACCTTTTTTGCACCAGGGACCGGTTTCATGGAAGACAATTTTTCCACAGATGGGGGGTGAGGGATGGAGAGGGGTTGGTTTTGGGATGATTCAAGTGCATTACATTTATTGTGCAAAACTCTCTGCTAATGATGATCTGTATTTGCAGCTTCTCCAATGTTAGCACCATTGCCTTGGCTCTACCTCAGATCATCAGGCATTAGATTCTCATAAGGAGCATGAAAGCTAGATCTCTCACATGCACAGTTTACAGTAGAGTTTGCACTCCCATGAGAATCTAATTCCAGTGATGATGTGACAGGAGGCAGAGCTTATGCAGTGATGTGAGCAATGGAGAGCAGCTGTAAATACAGGTGAAACTTCACTGCCTCACCTTCTGCTCACCTGCTGTGCGGCCCAGCTCCTAACAGGCCACCAACTACTACTGGTCTGCAGCCCTAGGGTTTGGCGACCACAGTCTTAAGACTATTTTGACTTCAGGGGAATCATCTAATATGTAAAATTCTTTTTTTCCGTTTCATAAACTGTAATTTGCTTTTTGTTTCAATGCCCATGAAGACAGAAACACCAACCAAAGTGAAGTGAAAGACTTCTACGAAAGCCTTTATCTGAGTTAAATAATCTGGCAGAATTTTCACAATTTTTGGTGGGAGTATAATTCCATACTAGGCCTATGGAAGGCAATTTGCTCATATCTATTTTTTAAAAACTACATATAATCTTACAAACAATTCTACTTCTACAAATTTCACTTAATGTTTACACAAACATAAACAAAGAATATTCACTGCAGTCTTGTTTGTTGTTGTAAAGACTAGGTACAATCCATACATCCTTCAATATGGGAATGCTTAAATAAAGTAAGGCCTATTCACATAACATAATACTATGCAGTCACTCAAAAGTGACTGCATCTAAATACATCTAAGTGCACTGCCATGGTACCATTTCCAAGATGTGAAATAATGAAAGTGAGAAATGATATGCAGAGTATCCTACTATTTGTACCTTTCTTTTTTTTTTTTTTTTTAAAGACGAGGTCTCATTATGTTGCCCATGTTGGCCTTGAACTCCTGGGCTCAAGTGATCCTCCTGCCTCAGCTTTCTGAGTAGCTAGGATTACAGGCACATACTACTGAGCCTGGCTATTTGTATTTGTTCTTTTTAAAGAGGGTAGGAAACATATACATATATGCTTGTATACCCAAAGAGTATCTCTGGTAACATAGTTTTTCAGAGGCAAAAGCAATAAGGTTTAGAACAGGGTACACTTTTTTCCTAGTAATTGATTTTTTTGCTTTACCCATGTACACGTTACCTACTAAAATTTATTTTCAATTAAATCTCAGAAATTTTTAATGCTTGCCAGAGACCAGGAATTTAATCTTAAAATATCAACAAATATTTCCCTCAAGGCGAAAAGGATTTAGAAACCCTGGCAGTAAGAAATCTATCATCAGATTAGCAATCTTAGCAATCAGGATGGTTGTGACAGCAGCCTCTGACTTCTAAGGGCCCTGAGGGAAGCATCACCTGGCTGGAATGCTCTGAGCCTTTCTCTTTTTCCCTTTGGTTTTCTGTGTCTGCTCTTCACCATCCACTTCATCTTCCTTCACTAATTCATTTACATCATCTTCACTATACTCTCCACCTGAAATCACATAATAAGGTGGTCAGATAGGAATAAAGGCTTCACATCAAGATGATACATTTTCATTAAGAATAAAGGCTTTTACATCAAGAAGAGACATTTTCATTAAGAAAAAAGTCTAATATGTTCCCCTATTCTTCACCTAACTAAAACATCATTTCCTTAGGAAAGTTTCCTTGCCCCTGAAGATTACACTAAGTTCTATTGTCTAGGCTTCCACGGCAGTCCATATCTCCCCTCCATAACTCGTCCTACTTATATGTAATGTTTGCAATTTCTGCTATGATCTATCCTCTATGAGGACAAGAACCCTGATTGTCTTGATTTATAAGTAGTTGATGAATGAATGAATAGAAATTCCAATTCTTCTAATACACTTCTCAAAGAAAAAAACTGATGCTCCACCTCATCTTGAGTATTTTTCAAAGCTAATCAAGAGACCCTGGATTGTCAACAAAAGAGCTTTAGAAAAATATCTAAAGATTCCGGTTAAATATAGCAGAAAGAACAAACATGTCTGTGTCCTATCTTCAGACATGGACACTCAAGGGTCCTCAACAAAAGAGTGTTGCCTGGATGCCCACTCTTACCACACTCTGGGCACCAGTCAATAAACCGATCCTGCCCACACAGAGAATCAACTATCTTTTTTTTTTCTCTTTTACTTCATATATATTTTCATTTGAAATATATGTACCAAAAAGCACACACATCTAATCCAGAGCTAAATGAAATGAAATACAATGAACATGCTTGCATAACCAGGACCCAGATTGAGAAACAGCACATGACCAGCACCCTAGAAAGCCCTTTGTGTTCCCTTCAGTCACTCATCACTGCCCCACTCCAAAGGGAACCACCATTCTGGCTTATGACACCACAGATGAGTTATGTATGTTTCTGAACTTTAGACAAACAGAAGCATACAGGATGTACTCTTTTGTGTCTGGCTTCTTTCACTCAACACTATGTTGGGGAGAGTCATCCATATTGTTGCATGTAGTTTATTCATCCTCATTCCTAAACAGTATTTAATTGTATGACCATACCACAATTCCTCCAGAAGTTATTAGAGATTTTTTTCTAATTTTGGTGGAACACATTCAGAAAGACAACATGAGATCCAAGAAACAGGGAATCCAATACATAAAAGAGATAAAGGGAAAATCCAGACTGGTGAGGATGGAAGATCCTGGATTTAAAACTAGAACCGTCATAGAATGTAACCAAGCCAAAGTGGAGAAGGTCAGAAGGCAAAGATGGACTTTCAGAAGATGAAAGTAAAAACCTAATTAATCTAACTATTTTGGGAAAAGATTTAGACAATTCTCAAAATTTACAGTCATATTAGTAAGTACACAGAAAGCTAAGCAACAACAAAAAATTACAATTATTAACTCTGGAAAAAACAACTAGTACAGGAAAAGCAATCACAGTGTACCACATGGTTCAGATGTGAGCATGGTGTTCCCACGGTCATTAAAAAAAGTAAACACTGAATACAGATCTAACTAAAATTACACATACGTACAATGGCAGACTAGGGTTTTGGGGAGGCCCTGAATGTGGAAGTGTATGTGTGTGTTGAGGGGTGAAGGAAATGAGGTCAAGGGGTATTAAAAAAGAGATCCACCACGCATAGGTTAAGTCAACAGACAACAGAAATACAAGAAATTGAAAAATTGGAAAGCAGTTTCCTCTGTGGAGGATCGAACAGGGATGAGGGGTGATGTCAACTGGTAGTTTTCCAAACAAGCCTTTCGAAATACTTGATTATGTTTAAGTACATGCATGCAAAACTTTGATTAAAATGAAAACAAGTTTTCAAATGATCACTCTCTGATTGGCAGCGTTAAGACTAAAAAGTTGGTGGGCAGAGAGAGGGTCAGTGAAACCAGTTAGGAAGCTATAGAAAATCCCAGCAAAGGATAATGGTAGCTGTGAATGAAACGGTAGCAGTGAGACTGGTGAGCAAGTGGCCAAAAGTAATTTTCCACGTAGACACAACAGAAATTATTGAATGGATGGAAGACAGAGAATGAGGACGACTCCTGGGAGAGATTGGTTTTTTGGGGGGGGAGGGCGGGATGAAAGGGTTTGTTTTTCTCCTGAGCAATTCAGTGGGTAGACACACTTAACGAGATGGATGCGTCTGGAGAAGGAGCAGGATGGGGAAGGGACAGGTCTGGGTGATAAGATTCACTTTGGCCCCATTCGGTTTGAGGTATCAATGCAAAAAGTTCTCAGAGAAAAGCAACAGGTAGACGTTGCAAAGGGCCTAAATGAATCATCATGCGAACTTTCTAACAATGTTTACTTTCTAACAACCAGGTAGAAAGTGGACAGATCTTGCACTTGGTGGTACAGCTAGCAACTCCTCTGAAAAAACCTCCAACGCTCAGACTAGCTTCCAGAAGATTTCTCAAGCAGCAGTGTCGCCCGGGGACTGACCGACACCGTCCCCGGAGACAGGGCCGCGTTCACGTGCCGGTTCCCGCGCTCCAAGAGGGGGGCGGCGGTCGAAGTCGGCCGACGCGGAGCGGCTGCACGGAACGTTCCCACGCACACGTTTCTGGCCAAGGTGGCCAAGGATGCGCGGCCTGAGGGCCGGGACATTCGACCAGGTGCCACGGGGGCCACCCGGGCCACCGGGCCGACGTCCGCGGAGGCCAGGCGCGCCTCACGTCAGGCGTAGGGCGGGGCAATCTGCCTCTCGCCTCAGGCGGCATTGCTCACCCGACGGCACGTAGTCCTCGTCCTCCTCTGAGGTGGAGAAGTCTTCAGAGTCGAATTCCTCCATGTCGCTGCCGCTGCGCGCCAGCCAACCCAGCCCGTAGCAGCAGCCCGCAACAGCAAGGGTCTAAGGAGACACCATAGAGGTGGGGCGGCGGCGGCGGCGGCGGCGGCAGCTAGGGCGGCCCCCCACAGTGTTTTGCACATGCGCAGGGAGTGCTACGTGGTCGAAATACGACACTTCCGGCCGATGCCTCAGGCCGATTCTCCTGTGGCGGTCTCTGGAGCGCAGCCCCGCCCTGGAGCGGTGCATGCTGGAACTTGTAGTCTTCGGCGTTACCTCACGGCCTTGATTTAGAAACTGTGCTTAAATAAAATTGCGTATCTGTGGAAATACGTCGACCTTCATTATTCATGGATTCGTGTCTTCAAGTTCACTTGCTCGCTAAAATTTATTTGTAACCCCCAAATCGATAATCGGAGTACTTTCTGGGCTTACTCCCGGGCATGCGCAGAGGGTGAAAATTTAGAGCGGGCAGAGGCGCCTGTTCCCAGCTGGGGGATGAAGCTCCGCCTTCTGTTTGCAGCTCTCAGGCTAGAAACTAGAGTCCTTTTCGCAGTCCATTTAGTGA
The DNA here is from genome assembly GCF_020740605.2 of Lemur catta. NCBI lineage: Eukaryota > Metazoa > Chordata > Mammalia > Primates > Lemuridae > Lemur > Lemur catta. The sequence goes on along the minus strand of NC_059147.1, from coordinate 17,900,083 downwards.
CACTTTTCTTTGCATTTTTCTGCTTTTTGTTGGTGATTTTAGTGTTTAAAATGGCCCCCAAGCGTAGTGCTGAAGTGCTGTCTAGTGTTCCTAAGCGCAAGACTGTGATGTGCCTTATGGAGAAAATACGCGTGTTAGATAAGCTCCGTGCAGGCCTGAGTTACAGTGCTGTTGGCCGGGAGCTCAATGTCAACGAATCGACAATCCGGTACATCAAGAAAAAGGAAAAGGAAATTCGCCGATCTGTACGTGAGGCCGCCCCGGAAAGTCCGAAAGTGACATCTATAGTGCGCGATGAAGCTATGGAAAAGATGGAAAAGCGGCTAAATTTGTGGATTCATGAGATGACGACCGATAAAAAAAACATAGTGGACAGCATTGTTGTGAGACTGAAAGCCAAAGAAATTTACGGTCACGTTACCCAGGGTCAGAGAAACGTTAAGCCCTTCTCTGCGAGTGCTGGCTGGCTTGCACGTTTCAAAAGGCGATATGGAGTGAAAAATGTTAAACTAGCAGGTGAGGCAAGTTCTGCGGATCAGGAGGCTGCGGAAGAATTTAAAAAATGCTTGCTAAGTGTTATACAGGAAAAGGGTTATGTGGGAGAGCAGGTTTTCAATGCTGATGAGACTGGTTTATTTTACAAGGATGTTGGCAAACGAACCTTTATAATGCAAATGGCCTCCAAAGCCCCTGGCTTTAAATCATGCCAAGACCGTGCAACCTTGCTATTGTGCACCAATGCCAAGGGCGACTTTAAATGTAAACCCCTAATGGTGTACAGAGCCCAAAATCCACAAGCACTTAAAGGGAAAAACCTGAACCATCTGCCAGTCCACTGGAGGTGAAACAGAAAAGCATGGTTGATGTCTGATTGGTTCCACAACTGCTTCATCCCAGAAGTTGAACACTACCTCCAGGGCAGAAACCTTGCCTTCACAGTTTTATTAATTCTGGATAATGCTCCAGTCCATTGCCGCGAAGAACTCGAAAATGCACACACCAACGTAGACGTTCTTTTTATGCCCCCAAACACTGCCGCTGTCATCCAGCCCCTCCATCAGGGCATACTAAAAGCTTTCAAGGCTCACTACACGAGGGAGCTTTACACAAAGGCCTGTGAGGCTCTCAAGGCCAACAAGGAAACCACCATGATGGACTATTGGAAGTCAGTCACTATATGCAACGTTATTGATTATGTTGGCACAACCTGGGACAGCATCAAGCAGGCTGCCATTAATAGCTGTTGGGAAAATGTTTGGCCTGACTGTGTGGACAACTTCGAAGGCTTTGAAGGTGTTACAGAAAATATAAAGAACACTGTCAAAAACATAATGCATATCGCACAGCAAATAAGTGGAGAGGGCTTTGAGGACATGAAGGAAGAAGATGTGGAGGAGATTTTGGCAGAGAAGACCATAGAACCAACCAACGAAGACCTGGACGAGATGGCAAAACAAGGTGTTGGGGTCAGTGATGACGAAGATGGCAATGGAAGTCAGACTAAGTCTTCAAGAATCGTCCCTCTCACAGCAGCCAAAATATCAGAATGGAATTCTACCTTGGAAAAAATTTTTAATGACATGGAAGAGTGTGACCCCATGCTTGACCACAGCCTCAAATTTAAGCACCTAGCCTCCACTGCGTTTGCCCCTTACACCGAGATGCTTAAAGATTTGAAGCAGAAAGCCAAGCAGACAAGGCCGATGCAATTTTTCAAGTCATTTGGGGAGGGAAAATTGCCCTCTCCGTCCACAAGTGGTGAAAGCCAGACTCCTAAGGTAGAATTGCCAGATGTTGGCATGCCATCCTCTTCCTCCTCTACAGAATAAATTCCACCAACCTCTCCCTTTGTTTTGGGGGGCAAGCCAAGGTGGAGAGGTTTAACCACACTGTGCACTGGCCCCTCACATCCTGCAGCTCCATCAACCGTAAGATTTTAGTTAATGTTTTTATAAAACTTTAAATGCTCAATCTTTAATTTTTTCACTTTATTTGTATTACTACACAAAATACAGTATGAGTTCACAATAGTGTGTGTTTGCTGTGAGAACTGTACAGTATGTCAGTGTTTTCTGTTATGTACTATATGTCTGTGCTGTGTGTATGACAGTGGAAAAGTAGTTCAATCTCAGTACACTACAGTACATTACACCAAAATGCTGTCATTGAACTTTTGTTTTATTGTAAATACTGCAAATAATTATTTCTAGGAAACATATATTAAATGTCTTTGAACAGAAATACACATAAAACAAAGTTATGTATTGATCAGCTGACAAAAATGCTTTGACCAGAGGCTCACAGGAACCTAACCCTGTAATTTTCCCAGGTGCAATGGTTCAGTATTTGCTAATTCAGTGTTCTTGACAACTTTATAGACATAACTACTGTGAATAACAAGAATTGACTGTATTCCAGAATGCAGACATCCAGATGAACTTTTCCTTCAAGTTAAATGATGTAGAAGTGCCACATATAATCTTTACCATTTTTTAGATTAAGTCACTGTAATCATAATCTGGTTATAAGAGTCAATAACTAGAAGCAAATTCAGATGAGACATCAAATGAGTACCATGTTATGTGTTCATATTCAGTACATATGTGAGTTTTTTTCAGCTGGAAGTTGTTCCTTATTGATACTCTGGACTAGACTGAGTCTGTGTCACCAGTCCTGGAGTTATCTAAGTCATGGAATAGATGAGACATATCTGTGATTAAAAGGACATTACAGTGGCTGTATACCAGCAAACTTTTAAAAATAGCCTTATTGAGATACAATTCACACACCATAAAATTTACCCATGTACATTCATAGACTTGTGCCATCACCAAATCATTTTTAGAACATTTTCATTGCCTCTTACCCATTAGTACTGTCCCGTTTCTCGCTAGTCACCAGCCACTCTAGATTTGCCTATTCTTGACACTTATTTCATGTAAATGGAATCAGACAATATGTAGTCTTTTTTGACTGGCCTCTTTCACTTAGAATGACATTTTCAAAGTTCATCTCTCTTCGGTATAGCCTAGAAGTGGAATTGCTGGGTCATATAGTTACTCTGATTTACCTTTTGAGGAACTACCAAACTGTTTTCCAAGCAGGTGCACCATTTTATATTCTCACCAGCAGTGTACAAGGGTTCCAATTTCTCCACACCCTCGCCAACACCCTTTTTTGATTCTAGCCATGCTTGTGGGTGTGAAGTGGCCCCTCACTGTATTTTTGATTCGAACTTCCCTGATGACTGATGAAGTTAAGCTTCTTTTCATGTCCTAACTGGCCATTGTATATGTTCTTTGGAGAAATATCTTTTCGAACTCTTTGCCCATTTTTAAACTGGGTTGTCTTTTTATTGTTGATTTTTAAGTTCTTTATATATTCTGGGTACTAGTCCCTTATAAAATATACAACTCTTCTAATCTTTGTAAAAAGAATGAGAAATTTATTAAAAATATAAAATAGAAAAAAATGACTCAAAAATATTTCCTCCTAGTTTGTGTGGTGTCGTTGCAATTTCTTGATGGCGTTCTTTGAAGCCTAAGTTTTTTAAATTTTGATGAAGTTCAATTTATTTTTCTCTTGTCCCTTGTGATTTTGGGGTTGTATCTAAGAAAGCTTTGCCTAAGCTAAGATTATAAAATTTACTGTTTTCTTGTAAGAGTTTTATAGTTTTAGTTCTTACATTTAGGTTTATAATCTATTTAAGCAGACTTTTCTTACAGTAGAGTAATAGAAAAGTAGATATGAAATTTGGACCCAGTAATTGGAAGTTACTATTCTTGGCCTCATTTTCCTTGGACAGTGTAAACAGACCCTTTTGCCCCATCACTGGGGTAGGTCTGGGTAAAAAGATTCCTTGGTGTTCTCCAGCAGACCCTCCCCTCCAGCACCTCACTTCTCCTGGCACTGCAAGCTATTGTTCAGATTCACAACTATAAAGGTTCTGACCACTTTAAGGTAACCAGAGTGGAAACTGTTTTCCAATAGTTAAGATAAAAAGAAGTGGTGGCTAACAGGCCAAATCCAGCTTAAAATCATGTATTGTTTGACCAAAAAGTGGTTTTACAGGAATTTAAATTAGTTGCAGCATTTAAAAATGGAGACTTCAAATAGTAATCTAGATTTCCAGCTTCTCTTGAAAAATGAAAATCTGACATTGGGCTCATAATCCCACAAAGCAGAATCAGGTGGGAGCCAAGTCACAGCTGGCCCCTTTAGACAGGGCTCTCCAGTTGGCCACAGTACCAATCCCTCCAACCCCTTATAAGATTCCTGGCCATTATTCTGTTGTTTTGGCAATAATTTTAGAGGTCCTCCCTGTCAAACTCAGCACCTTTAGCCCCTCATCTTCCATAGGCTCTTTCCACTTTCCAATCCTGGATTACCTCTTTGGAAACTGAAAGTTCCTCCCTTATTGGGTCTCAGATACATATACAATCTTGGGGGCTTCTGGCTGAACTCTGCATGTTATCTTTCTGGGGTGCTAGAAATGTTCTGTCTCTTCATCTGAGTAGTACTCATGTCAGTATACATACATAAAAATTCATCAAGCTATACATCTAAGATTTGTGAACTTTATGTTAAACTTCAATAAAAAAAATTTAGAGAGAAAAAATGGATGGGCAGTCTCCTGCCAGACATTCATTGTATGTGTCTGCCATGTCTGGAACTGCAGCAGTCATCTTGTGACCAAGAGATCAACGACCCAAATTAGATAATCCAATATGATGAAAATGGCAGAACAGAAAGAGGTTTATGATGTCACTGAGGATATTAAATTAACTAAACTTGAAGATTCTCTTCAATGTGGACTTACTCTTGAAATAATGTTTCATATACTATATCAGCATTCAGTCATCCCCATGTGGAAGCATACGAAAGCTTCTTGACGGCAATACATGGGACACAAAATGGAGTTAGTAAGAGTCAAGTTCACATGTAAATAGTTTAATCACATCTTTAAACAAGAATTTTACCATAAATTAGTAAGAAGTTGAGCATAAAAGAAATACAGTTAAACACATGTTAAATACTAAGTTATTAAAAAAAACAAAAACTGAAGTTTGACAACTTAATTACAAAAGATTAAACTCATTGGCCACTGAAAAAGAAATACAAATCCAACTCACAGAATTGAAAGGAATTCTTTATTGATAAACATTTATACTAGAATTAGAAATGTCAGTAGAAAAATAAAATTTAAATAATTTTCTATTATACAAATATTTGATCATTTGGACTGTAGCAGTTAGTAAGTAAAATAACCTAATACAAAAAGTTAAGCTGATTTTAGTCACAACCAGCCATCCAGAGTGCACAAAGAGAAATGCAAGTACACAAAACTTTCTGCATGTGGACTGCTGATGGCACTAGGGCTTCACATTCCAGGAAGTGGTTACTCAGGGAAGGTTGGTGTGTACTGCAGTGTAATAAGAACTTAATTCAAACCAGAGCAGTCAGAAAGGACATTGGAGTCAAAAGCCAACATACAACCTAAAGAAATAAGGAAGGATTTAAAGGTAGTATTTGCATAAACTTTTTCTCACTAGTTTAAACATTTTGTAAGCAGTAATATTTTGTTGCAAAAAAATTAAGTTAATAGCACAGAGAGATCTTTTTCTTGGACTATTCATTACACTTTTGTATATGAACTTAAGTTTTTATAAAATGCTTTCAACCCAAAACCCCGTCTTAAAGAATCAAGAAATCAGTTTCATGGTAGGGGGCTGCCTCCCTCCCTTTCACTTAAAAAAAAAAAAAGGAAAAGTAGAAGCATAGCTGGGGGAGGGGTGGTTGCATATGTCTCTAAGAAAATCAGTTGGCAAAAATTCTCAAAAAACTATATGAGGTAAAATAAAATGTTCAACACAATTGCCAATATTCTTCCATCTAAGCAACAACCCCTAAATAATTCTATACTTGAGACATAAAAATGAAAATCAAAGTGGAATAGACATTCTTTATCATTCAAATAGTTTCTTCCTGAAAACATTTCAAGCTACAGAGCTCCATCTATATAAAGTCTGTATACATTTATTCACAGGAAAATGCATCATCACATACTGGGATAGATGAAACATTCAATAATTTGAAGATGTTCTAAAGAAAAATAACCTAACATTTTAATCATAGATCAGTATGTTCAAAAATTACTATTCACCAAATGTTGGTCCACATGTTTGGTTTGTGAAATTATATCCAAAAGAATGTTTTAGGTGAGAATTCTTATAAGAGGCATCCTTCAATAGAAAGGATCAAAATTATTTCCCATAATAAAAGATACAACTTTCCCAGATTTCTTCAACCGAAGAGACACTTTTCAAAATTGTAGCTTCTTAAGCTGAAAACTAGAATCTTTAAAATTTTGCTTAGAAAATACTGGACCCAGTGGCTTGCACCTATAGTCCCAGCTACTCGGGAGACTGAGGTGGGAGGATCACTTGAGGCCAGTAGTTTCAAGACCAGTTTGGGCAACATAGTGAGACCCTGTCTCAAAAAAATTTTTTTTAAATTTGTTTTGAAGAAAGATTTGAGCTTCTTTTTGGGGAATTAATAAAAACATATGGCTGCATTCCAACTTTACTTATAATTCCCCACCCAGCCTGAGTATATGTTACTATAATTTTGATAAGTGGCCTATTTAGTCAAAAGAAACTGTCCTATTAATTTTTGCGATCCCTTTGTAATGTTTTTCTATGATTTCCCCTGGCAAATTGGTCCTCCTGGAAATTTTTAATCAGAAGCCAGCGTGCATATTGCTTTAAATGGAATAGATATGTTCATGTGCATAAGCCTTCATTAGGTATTAGCCTTAACCTCACAATAAAAGCAGTCCTTTAAAAATGTCAGATTTAATTACCAGAAACTATTTTGAAAATAGATAATGGAAACAAGAACCACACTGATTGTATTCCATATAGAACGGTTTAGGTGGTAAGGATCAAGTTAAAGACTTAATTTTTGCAATCTTTTCCTTTTTGAAGGTCACAGTTTTCAGGCCTTTTAATGAAAAAGACAGATGACAATAAAAATTAAAATAGTTAAAACTACATTTTAAAAAATTCTTGATATTTAATTCTCTTTAAGGATATGAATTCTTTTGAATAAAAACACAAAGGGGAGAGTCGGAGCATATCTGAAAATTAAACTTTAGGCACTTTCTGGGAGTTGATACCCAATACTGTAAATAAAAGTGGGCTAGTTACCACTAGGTAAACATATTGAGACTAAGAAATCAATAACCACTAACTCTAGTTTTAGATGCATTTGTACAATTTTTCAACAGTCACTAATAAACCCAAGTCACTGAGAAAAACTATAACAGTATGTTTAAAGTATCTTATTTGTGCCTCAATGTCCAAAAAGTATCTTAACCAATCTCGCTTAAAGTGTCCAACTCAAGCTATTTAATAGGCTATGTATGAGTCCAATTAACCTAAATAAAATTAATAGAATTAAAAGTGATAGGAAAAGGTGGTACAGAAATTCTTTAAAAAAACCTCAGCCGGGAGTACTTGCTCATGCCTGCAATTTCAACACCTTGGGAGGCCAAGATGGGAGGATCTCTTGAGGCCAGGAGTTCAAGACCACCCTGGGCAACATAGTGAGACCCCATCTATAGAAAAAATTTAAAATAAGTCACAATTAGCTAGCTTATTTTGATAAAATATACAAAATAATAAATTCACATTTCTTAAAATATATCAAATAATCAGAGGTCAAGATAGTTATCCAGAAAATGTCACATTATTCAGTGTTAGCTACTTTTTCTTTAAACAGTAGAAATCAAAGCCACTACTTGAGTTATACTTCAATTTTTTTCCTTGTTTTATTTCACCAAATTTGTTTTCGAAGCTATACTTAACGGAAACCTACTTGGCACTTCATGTCATGAAGATGTAGCAAAAAAAAGTTTGCCAAATTTTAATCAAGATTAGAACAACTAGGATGTTAGTACATACTCTGTTCATTTGAAATAAACAAGTATCTTCCATAGTTTCTCTGAAATATGCAACATTGCCTTACTTCACAGAATACTGTTAATTTCAGTGCAAGGGATGCCAACCCAGAGGCACTGTTGACCTGGCTTGGGTAAAGGTGCGTGTGTAAAACTGCTTCAATTAAAGATCTACAAAAAAGAAATCCAAGAAACTCGTTTTGTTTTGGTTGAGAATGATGAGTCCACAAACATCTTCAATTTCAGGAGCTTCAAACTAAGGAAAGGGCTGAGATGTCCTTCATGTTCCTGTTCATCCAAGTTGATTCCATTTGAAGAACTAAGAAAACACTACACTCCATAATGTATTCTTTTTGAGAATTCTATAAAACGTAGGTTCATCTCAGCATAAGAGTATATGCTATAGAGTAGCTAAAATCCGTAAAAAGGAGACCACCACTACACAAAATGTCTGTCCAGTGCCTAAGGTGAGGGCTTCAAATGGTATCATTTCCTTCCCAGCGGCTCGGTAAACTCCAGCAATTGCTGCACCTGATTCAAAATTTAAGGGTGTTGAGGAAACAAACAAAAAACCCAACAAGGTTAACAAAATCACAAAAATGCAGCACTTAAAATTCTACTACAAGCATAACAAAATATTCCAAACTTATATACATTAAAATTAATTTTATTTTCCCTATTTTATCTGCTAATTAGGTTTTAAGAATTTGTTATATAGTTTGCGGATCACTGATAAGTACTTTTAGATGCTGACTCCTTAAAACTAAGAATCTCTTAGATTTACTGAATAATCTGAAATAAAATAATTTGGAAGTCATAATCAAAACCACAAAGACAGACATTCCCAACGTGACCTAATTATGAACTCAACACATCTCTTCATTCCCCTGCCATTTAGCCCCATGCCTAGCATTTAACAGGTACCAATACATTCTTAGCAACAGATGACAAAGAATCTTTCCAGTTAGACTGAGCAAGAAATGTTTTAGGCCACTGGGAATCCCTGCTCCACCTTCTATTAATAGTATACTCAGAGTTCCCTTCAAGAAATGCATGGAGGAGGAGAGAGTAGAGGGGTGGGAAAAGGAAAAGAGAAGGACTCTCAGCCATAAAGTTGTTATTAATTCAAAGGGTGAGAAGGAAGAGATACTCAGGGATTCCTTTCTGTTTCTCATGTCACTGATTGTTTTAATTGTTAGTCACTAGGACTTCCTATAAATTAAGAAATCAAAACAAAAACACCTGTATCTTCATCTTCCCAGATACCCATCTGAGTTCCTGCAGGGACTCAGCATTGAATCAACAAAGTCAACATTTCATTAGTTTGAAAAGAACAGATCCAGATTTCCCAGACGACCCTCCCCCCAAAATGCTCCAAACAAAATCCTCCTTGGTCACAGCATGTTCATTCATTCAAGTATTTATTTGCAGAACACTTCCGTGTCATATAAGGTGTGATCCCTATTCTCAGGGTACTCAGAATCTAGCTGGAGACATAAGACAGAAACAGATTTTCAATAATACAAGAAAATACATAGTGTCTCAATGACATGTCTACACATTTTATAAATGTGATATGAAGGTATGTTAACATATTTTAACAAGAAGAAAGAACAGTATTTAACTAATACCTGAACTGGTTGCCTTGAACATTTGTGATTTAAAATGCCCATGTCCAGTGGCAATGCATACATTCTTTATTACTGACATTTGAAAGGCACATGTTTCACTGGGCCCCTCTGAAATTTAACTACCCAAAAAGAGAGGGTTGGGTAGAAAGATGCTTAAAGAACTTGAACTGGGCCTTAAAGTGAGATTTCGATGATGAAGCAGGGAAGAAAGGAAAAAGTGTATCAGAGGGAGCAGCAAAATGGAAATGGAACAGACTCTATTCCTAGGGCCTTAAAGATGGAAACGAACATAGCATTTATTACAGAATCACTGTGTGCCAGGTATTCCATTAAGTACTTTATATGCACATCACCTCATTTAATCACCATGCAAGTGTATGAGGTGGGTAGTGGTATCCTTATTTTACTGAGGGACAAACTGAGACAGGCCACAGGGGCCAAAAATCCAGTACAGAAACTGGAGCAAAGGCTCTCTAGAGGAGCAGTAGGTGATACAGTGAGAACACAGAGAAACTAGGCCACTTCCTCACAAGAAGAAAAAAAAAAAAACCCAAAAAACTCAAGTCAAAGAGACAGAGGAAAATTTCTGCTTGAAGCTGAAAGTATAAATTCACAGTGATAAAAATAAAGTTACAAACTAGTAGGAATATTACATTTCTATACTAAAACAGTATATTTATAGTTACATGTATACCTAAAAAAAAGCATACACACCAAAATGCAAATTGTGGTTATTTATTATTTAGGGATGGGAAAATGGAGGATTTTAAATTTTGTTTACTTAAAATTTCTGATTTCTATGTATATATTCAAGAATGAGTCTAAAAGTGATTTAAACTTATTCTCATCCCTGTAATTATGTGCTGCGACAAGAGCTAAAGCCAAAACAGAAACAAAACAAACCCCTCAAAAACAGGTTTAAAAATAATTTATGATATCATGTTATTCCAATTCTTATTCAGAAAGTCCTAAGGGGGAAAAAAAAACCCAGAACACAAATCAGGTACTTTTGTAAGCAAGAATTCTTGTCATTAGAATTAGTCTTCTATCCTCAACGTAACCACATCTGAATGAGTGAAAGTATTTATTTGCAGAACACTTCTGTTTTATAAGGTGTGATCCCTATTCTCAAGGTACTCAGAATTCATCAACCATCTAGCAATGCCACCAGCCAGGTGACAGCCGATCAGAAAGATGAAGTAACTTCCAAACAGACAAATATTTGCTTTTCCTAGTGGCCTGTCTCATAACATGGCTTCCCTAAAGCCACAGAAATAAACTCTGACAAAGGATTTCAGAGAGGTTAGCCAAATAATAGGGGTTTAGGGTAAGAAAAAAACTAAAACATAAAAAAATAGGACTCAGGGTTAAAAGCCACTCTTTTCTTCATCCCACTCAGATATGTTTCTAAAATGGGTATTGAAATTAACTGACTTGTCATATCAAACGTTTTTGACTGGTATTTTAATGTCTAACATACTTGTCAAGATTCCAGCAGTAATTGGTCCCACGATGCCCATCAACAGGATGCTTACAGACATGAACCTACCATATTTGTGATGTCTGAGGGTGAAGAGGGCCAGTAATCCAGCAGGGACGTGAAAGAAGAGAGAAGACACCAGTGCCCACAGGAACACACCATACCACATCTCTATGAGGAAAGACAAAGGTTGCAAATCAGTGCCTTTCCCAACTCAATCATTGCAAACTGGGACTCATACCCAGTTATTTCATTTTCAAAACCATTAGTTGCAGTGTAAGTTAATCAGTCAAATACCCAAATGTTGAAGGTTTAAGAAGGTTCAACAAACTACCACTCACAAGCCACCAACTGTTTTTGTACATAAACATTCCTTTGAACTCATGCCCCTTCCCTAAGTATTGTTTATGACTGTTTTCCAGCTACAAAGGCAAAGCTGGTAACAATGACACAGACCACATGGCCCACAAAGCCTAAAACATTGACTGTCCAGCCCTTAACAGAAAAAGTTGGCCAACATCTGACAAGCTACCCGTACCTTCAAACTGAAAAGGTTCACCTACATTTTAAAACTGCCCTAAATAATTTCCCTCCCATAAGAAGCACAAGACTAAGTATCAATTAATAGAGTTCTATGCAATCCATGCCTGTTGATCATTCCTTTTTGATTATTCAGTCTTCTCAAATGCAAAGCTATATAATTCTCTATTCATTCAACTACCATTTTAAAGATAATGCAGTAAACAACAAGGCATCACCTCCTATTAGGATTATCAAACTCTTTAAGATTGTGAAATAAATATCAGAAAATACGATTCACTGGAAGACAAATGGCAGGTAAGTGCAAGACAGGTCAGAATTATATGGCTCCTGTAAAACCTCTAATCACTCTTAAGGGGTCTGAAATACAGGAAAAATTAAAGTATGTGATCATCAACTATGTATAAAAAAACTATGCATGAGGGACCCTAGAAAATATAAAGAAAACAATACCACCCTGCTTGCAATTGACTTTACAATTTGGCAAATAGTAGATACGGCATGTTTCCCCAAATGAACCGAAGGCAAGGATTCAGGATCCTCAAAAAGCTCTCTAGCTACCTACCCATATGGAGAGAATGAAGGTGACACGTTAGATAAAACCCATTGTCTATTCATAGCTAGAGGCAAGTAAGTGGCAGGTGATTTACAGACCAGTGAACAGCTTAGTTCTTCAGGGTAACTTTTGTTGTGGGGACTGCACTGTGCATTGTGGAAGGTGGAGAGGCATTCCTGGCCAGGAGCACTCCTCCCCACCTGTGTCAACCAAAGTATCTCCAGCCATTGTCAAATGGCCCCAGGGGGGCAAAGCCACCCTGATTAAAAGCTACTGGCTTGACTGAAGGGTAGAGGGTTTACAAGAGCAATGGCAGTTAAAGCTACAAATGTCTTTACACATTTCTGGGGGCTTTGAACACCAGACTAAGAACTTCAACATGAAAGCTGTGAAAGTGCCATTGAAGGTTGTGAGCAGTAAAGGGTTGTCAGGACATTATTCTGCAGGCCCCAGCTCACACTCCCAGTTGGAATACAAACTGGAAAACCACCTTTTTGCAGGGTAGTTGGAAAGTCAAATGTGCATATCTTTTGCTACAGCTACACTTCCAGGAATAGGAATACATCCTACAGGAATACACACATAGGCAGGAATGGAGGAAACAAGAGGTTCCCTGCAGCACTGTCTGTACTAGCAAAAACTGGAAGCCACCTGCATGGCTATCACTGCAGGACTTGGAAAACATGCTCTGCGTACCTACATAACGGACCATTACACAGCCACATAAAAATATGACACAGATGTACACATACTGATGGGGTAACATGCCCAAGTCACATTATAAAGTAACAAAAGCAAGTTGCAGAATAGCATGTAGTAGAATAAGATCCTCTTTGTTGAGAAAACAAAACAAACAACATAAACAAACGTGCATGTATAAAAAAGTCTGGACATGTTTGTTTATTTAATAAATATTCACTATGCAAACAGGTGCTTTTTCTAAGCGCTTTACAAATACTAACTCATTCAATCCTCAGAACAACTCTGAAGCACATACTATTAACATACCTGCTCACGGATGAGACACACAACCACAGGGAGGTTAAGAAACTTGCCTGAGCCTAAGCAGCCAGCCCTCATCCAATATGCCACCTTGTGGTGTATATTCAATTATAAATTCAATTATATCTTGGTAGTGGGGTGGATGGCAATTCACTTTTTACTTTCTAGAAAAAACAAAGCTTTGTTTTAAGAAGAACTGCTCAGGAAGTTTGATCTGTTTGGTATGAACAATTAAAGACAGACCAGTTAGGGGCCTCAATGGTATTGGGGAGATGGCAGGGTGGGGAACAGGTGCTTTTCTGGAAGTTCTAATTGCACTGTAGGCACGCTGTTGTGGGTGTAGTTTCTTCCCAGCTCAATTACAACAGTTTTATGGAAGGTTTTTAATCAGGTTACACAGACTTCTTAATCTTGATGGGGGGCTGAGACCAAATCCCCTCAAGCCACCCTGGAATTGTCACAGATGACAGCCCAAATTCTTTCTGCATTTTGAGTCAAATGAAGCTTCAATTAATACCATATTCTGAATATCCCTAATTAGGGGGCCTAGGTGTTGTTTTGAATGAATGGTTCTTAGTGAAAGCATCAAGGATGCCCCATATAGGGCTCAACGCTTATTTATAACAAATGACTGAGAGTGTATTGGCACTTTTGATGTGGTGAAAAACTATTCGATAGCTACAAAAGGCTTCAAACCATTTCTAAAATTTTCTGCTGAACAAGATATAACTCAAGGATAATGTTATAATACTGTTGAAACTGGTCTATTTTGTTTGAAAGTTTGAGCTACTTTCAAAGCAAATTCTGTTAAAACCAAGCTTAAATCACATAATATAGAATATAAAATGATTATATACTAATGCCTGGGAGGATCACTTGAATCCAGGAGTTTGAGGTTGCTGTGAGCTATGATCACGGCACTGCACTCTAGCCCATGCTATAGAGCAAGACCCTGTGTGAATAAAAAATACTAATGCCTCAAGTTTAAAAAATTAAATGTATATTTGTATATAAATATAAAAATATATGTAAAATATATACACACACACTAATGCCCTTCCTCCAACAGAGAAAAAAGTGACCTTTCCAATCAATAGTGTCAATCACAAACTGAGGGCAGGATTCTCCATCCTCAGTGTTTCAGGCCCCCACTTCTTCGGCAACAAATCTATGTCCTACTGCAGCTTCCTTCCCAGCCTGTCATTAGGCCAGGAGCTATTCCTGCCTTCCACTGCCCAGGAGACTTGGCCCTCCCTTGTTGGCAGCAGCTCCAAAGGCTGCACTGTCCGAGTACTGCTCCTGCCTAATAAGTAGGCACCTGCCAGAGCTCTGGTGCCCACACATGCCTCCTGCCTGAGCAGCCATTGTTGGACCCTGGCTCAGCCTGGCCTCCCACCTAAGGTCCCCTGTACACCACCCACTGCCAGCTGGTCCCCAAGCCAACAGCATGACACCATGCAATTCTCTTCCAAAGCAGAAGCACCATCTTTAATCCCAGAGCTCTCACCAACCACTCCCCAAATCACTCTGACACTGACCACCCTAACACCTAGCCTGCAGAAAGTTCTATGATGGCACCAGGAATCCACTGCCCCAAACTGGACAAATGGGATACGGATACAAACCTGCCTCCAAGAATTTAGAGCAGTCACCACGTGGCTGCTGTCTGTCACCACTGACCTGAGAGCACCTCTGGGCCCCTGCTGTCCAGAGCCTCTCTGCTGGAGCTCCCTTGTTGTAGAGATAAGCACTGCGTTCTGCAGCAGCCCGAGGCACTGCTGGCACCTGGCTTCCCACCTGCTACCTCAGAACCATGGGTGCAGTGATCTGCTAGAAACACACTAAGCTGGTAACTTCCAGAAAGGTGGATCTGAACACACATGTGCCACCCAACTGCTAAGGGCTGAACTGTGTGCCCCCCAAATTCCTATGTTAAATCCGATAGAACTGTGGTGTTGTAAGAGGAAAAGATCTCACTCTCTTCATGTCTCTCTCTCTGACATGTTGGGACTTAGCAAGAAGGCAGCCACCTGTAAGGCAGGAAGAGGCCTTCAGCAGAACCGACCACGCCAGCACCCTGATCTCAGACTTCTAGACTCCAAAACTTCTTAAACACAGTTGTTTAAGACAATTAGTCTGTGGTATTGCATTATGGCAGCCCAAGCTGAGACAGCAAGGCTCACCAGCCCTGAATTCCTCAGGAGCACAGCACCTGCCCGAGGAGGCCTGCTAGGAGACCCAGATACGTCTCGATTTTCCTGAAAGCTTAAAGGCCATTTTGCAAATGGGACCTGGCTTAGCAGGCTGGCACCTCCCTGAGGTTTTGAGAAGGGGAGCCACACTGCACCCCACAACCCTGAGCCACATCCATTAGCTCTTTCAGTGCCTGCATATTTTATGTAGCACCACTTAAGTCACTTGGGGCGGGGGGGGGGGGGGGGGGGGGAGGCTTCATTATATTAAATGAGTAGTGTAGTTTATAAAAACACTTTTAGATGGATGGGATTATTACAGTACTCTAACAGAAAAGGCAAACTTGGATCTATAAAACCCTTTTTGAAAACAAAGTGATTTCTCTTTAATCTACTGCACCTTAATATATCATCTATTTAATAGCTATTTATCGATCATCGTATGGCACTTTTCATTTCTCTGGCTCAGCACACTATCAAAAATCTTTGTCTACATAGCTTACAGTATTTCCTTGTTCACTACTTCAGATCAAGTGCATTATCTCAGCTTTGTTTACTTTGTGAGCTAAAGGCACGACCTTCTCTATGGTGAAGTATAAGTCAGATAATTAACCCCTAACACATGTTATTAGGGAACTGAGAATAAGCACAGTGGTAGAATGAGCTCCAAAGATGTTCACATCCTCATCCCCCAAACCTGTGAATACGTAACCTTTGTAACCTTAACTGATGAAAGGGACTGTGTGGACATGATTAAATTAAGGACCGTGCAATGGTGTTAATAGAGTATTCTGGATTTTCCAGGTGGGTGTACTGTAATCACAAGGGTCCTTGTAAGAGGGAGTCAGGAGGTCAGAGTCACAGAGATGTGAAGATGTCATACTGCTGACTTTCAACAAGAGAAGGGGGCCATGTGCCAAGGAATGCAGGTGGCCTCTACAAGCTGGAAAAGGTATGGAAATAAATTCTTCCTAGAGCCTCCAGAAGGAACCCAGCCTTGCTGACACCTTGGTTTTAACCCAGGGAGACCCATTTCTGACTTCCAGAACTGTAAGATGATAAAATCTGTGTTGTTTTAAGCTGCTAAGTTTGTAATAATTAATTACAGTAGCAACAGCCAACTAATACAAATATTCAGAATTTATTCATTCATCAAATATTTACAGAGCTCAAGAGCTCATTCTATATGCCAGGAATGTCAGTGAAAAACAAAAAGACTAAAGACCCTGCCCTCAAAGAGCTTATTTCTTTAGGAATATATTTTCACACACACCCTGCAGTAAAGGAGAAAACCCACAGGGCAGAATCCTCTAGGTGATTCTGTATTAACAAAAGGGGTTTACAATGGTAACCTCTACAGGTGAGTCTCCTCATTTCTGAGTACAGGCTCAAGACCAATCTGGCCCCAACCAGCAGGAATGGAAGGACCCTGAACCAGATGGGCAGTGTGAAGCTTAGCACTGAGCCATCCTTTCAGCTGGGCCCACTCCAACCTTGCCTTACAGTCAAACCACCAGGTAAACACAACCGGTTCTCTGAAGCCAGGGTTCCAAGTAGACCACATCAGTCACCCTGGGGATTGGAGTCCTACCTAGTCCTGAAACTCCATACTCGAGCTGGGCTGCCTTGATGCCAATCACCCACTGGCCTGCAGCTCTGCACAGTCCACTGGGAGACTCCTCTCTTGCCAAACCCCAATGACCCACCAGGAGATCCAACTGTCCCCTCCACTCCTCCTTAACAATGATGACATGCCCATTGAGACTACCAACTGTACTCCGGCACCTCTCTCCAGATACTACAGCCTGCCTGCCTTCTCCTCCCTGGTTTTTGAGTGTGACCCTGGCCTGCCTCACCCCCATGGTCGCTGGGTCTTACCTGGCCAGACCCTGTCTGTCCTGATCTGGCCTCCCATCTATTCTCCACATAAAGCCAGGAAGTCAGTACTATTGGGTATGGGGTTTCTTGTCAGAGTGATAAAATATTCTCAAATTGATAGTGATTACTGTGGCATTTATAAATCCAAAAACCACTGGACTGTACACTTTTTAAAAATGTGAGATCATCCCTCTGCTCAACACCCTCCAATACAGCCCTCCAGGATCTGACCTCCTTCCCTTCTCTCCCCTTTGCCCACATATTCCATCCAGGCACCCAGGCCTCCTTTATGTTTCTTCAACAAGCTTCTGTTCCAGGGCCTCTGAATCTGCGGCTCCCTGGCCTAGAAAGCTCTTGCTCTTCCCCTTAATAGCTGAGTGGCTTGTTCCTCACTTCGGTGAGATTTCTGCTCCAATATCATCATCAAGGGTCTCCTGATAACCTTATGGAAAACAGCATCCCCCGCACCACACAGGCCCTGCCACTTACTAGGCCTCTCACCCTGACACCCAGGTTTACAAAAAAGAAAGAGAGGTTTCCTCTCTTTCCCCATTAGCAAGAAAGCTCCACAAGGAAGGGCTGTTCTTTTGTTCACTATGGCATCTTTACCTAGTATCTAGAAAACAACAGGCACACAATCAACAGAGTAAATATTTGCTGAGTGAATGAATAAATGACAGGTCCAAGTGAGACTCATTCTTGATTCCAGAAACTAGGACAATGAAAACATTATTGCATTTTAGTTTAATTATCACAAAATGCACTCTGAAGTTGATTTAGTGAAATCCATATCTTCAGAAAAATCAGTGGCATTCCTGATATAAGAAAAAAACCTGCTTTTCTTGGTATTCCCATTTGTTAAAAATAACAACAAAAGAAATCTGAACAATTGGAATAAAAAGGGCTAGGCAGATGTCTAAATGGCTAAATTGCAAATGAAGGTAAAAAAAATCAATTCAATCCTTCCTGGTAGAGATAAATATTTCAAATATTTCGCAGCAATGATTCTGCCACAATGAGTTGGCATAAAAGGCAAGTAACCTTTTCTCTGAGGCTAAAATACCAACTATGCCAGATTCAGGACAATGAATGGAATTCCTGCTAAGCAGGCTTTGGTTCCTCAAATAGGATCAAACTTCATTATACCCATCATTCTAGATAAGGAGGACACACAGCAGGGCCATTATGTGTTTACCACCAAAATCTGATGCACTTGAGGTCAGGGGCTATGGCTCACATCTGATTATACCCCCAGCCCCGAGCCTGCACTTAGCCAAGTGTACACTTACTGAATGAATAACCCTTGGTGTTCACCCTCAAGTTACATGTCCATAGAAGTAACCATAAACTGAAGTACATATTGCAGTTTAATATTTTCAGAACAATTTCTGAAAGCAAAACCTATCACAGCAACAGATTCTCTACTATGACATATTAAAACTATCATCCCAAATCCATTTATCTCAACCTTTTCTTAAAGAAAGAAAAAAGAACTAATAAAAAGCTAGTAAGATTGAACAGAATGTTCCTTTCCAAAGTATCATGATACATATGCCTCTTAATTAAGAGATGATTCCGGTACCCTTACAATGAAGAATTATAGTAGACACCATCTTCACCAAATGATCAAACTTAGCATTATCAGTTAAAATACAAATTGACCTTAAAAGTCTCTTGATGTGATATAGTGACAAGACGACTTTACCTACATACGTAGCATTCTGGCCAAAATGTTTAATCTGAAACTAATCATGAAACAAATCAGATGATCCTAGATTGTAAAACATTCTATGAAACAATTAGCATGGACTCTTCAAAAATGTCACTCTCAGGCTGGGTGCAGTGGCTCACACCTATAATTCCAGCACTTTGGGAGGCCAGAAGATCACTTTAGGCCAGGAGTTGGAGACTAGCCTGGGCAGCATGGCAAGACCCCATCACTATAGGACATAAGAAAAATTAGGTGGGTATGACTATGTGGGCCTGTAGTCAGAGCTACTCAGGGGACTGAGGCAAGACGATCCTCTGAGCCCAGGAGTTCCAGGCTGCAGTGAGCTATAATTGTGTCACTGCACTCCAGTCAGGGTGACAGAGCAAAACCCTGTCTTTAAAAAAAAAAAAAAAAGTCAACCTTAAGAAACTGAAACAAAGGACAAAGAACTGTTCTAGATTAAAGGAGACTAAACTTAGAACTTAGCGCAATGTGTGAACCTTGATTAGATCATGGAATTTAAAAGGAAGAAAACTATTTGGACAACTAGGGAAATTTAAATAACTCCTGTCCACTAGTTAACATTCTACTGATGTTAAATTTCATGGATGTGATATGGTCTTGTGGACTTGTCCAGGAAAATCCCTAGGTAAGTAATACACAGAACTCCCAGGTGTCCACTGAACGGCACATGGTAGTCGCTGCTCAGGGATCAGAAATCACTGATGTCTGTTTAGGACTGTGGTCAGTAATCCCAACCTCCTTCCCTCTGCTTTGTCTCAGGGCTCCCTTCTCTGGCTGGTTAGAAAGACATCAGTCAGCTCTGCCGGGCAGCCCCACCTCCCCCTTCCACAGCCATAGATAGGCCTCGTCTTCTTGCCTTTAATGGCCCAACACAAATTTAACTATGCCTTCTCTTCAAAGCCTTTTTATCAATGTTCCCAGATGAAGTAATTTCTCCTCCCTTCAATTTTCTGAGCACGGGGAGTTCTTCCTTCTATTACAACTCTGTAAAATCCTTCTACCAGGTCCAGGTGAAACTCCAGTGGGGGTAGCAAGAGTTAAAAAGAAGCTGTGTCAAAAATCTTGAGCAAGCGAGTGGGAAACTCGGCAACAGGTCTCCGAAAATGATTCCTAGAAAGAGAAGCTGGTGGAGAGGGTGGATTTGGACAGAGGTACCAAAGGGAGTGAGATCTGACAGCCCCTCTGCCAGGCCAGGACGCCCCGAGCCGAGTTCCCCTCCCACAGGAGGAACCAAACAGGGCAGGGACGACCGCCTTCCGGGCTCAGTCGGGTGAAAGTCCGCACTTGGGACGCTAGGAAAATTCAAAGGACAAGGCCAGCTCGGGGGAGGGGTACAGAGGGCGGCCGAGCTCCCTGCAGCCGCCGGGTCCACCCGAGGCCGCCCCCTCCGACCTCGCCCCCAGCGCGGGCTTGGGGTGGCTCGGCCTCAGGAGATGACCGGGGAGGGAGGGGAAGGCACTCTCGGGCGAGCGAGCGGGAACCTCCCCAAGATCCGAAAGGCGCCCACCTGAACGGTCGGCAAAGCCCCAGCCGGCGTTTGGGAACCAGCTGCGCCCCCCAGCCCCGGCGAAGCAGCGGCGGCGGGGCGCGCAGTGCGCAGGCGCGGCGCCGTACCTGGAAAGGAGCAGAGAGAAGTGGAGTTGGGGCACAGGGTCCCGTTGCCCACCCGCGGCACGAGCTTCAGGCTGAGGATTTGCTGCACGAGCCCGGCCGAACCACCGCTGCCGCCGCTCCCCTCGCGCTCCATCCCGCCGCCATTCACCACAGAGACGTGAGGAACGACCGTTCGAACTGCAGCAGAGGCCCGCTCCCGCCCCTTCGCTGCCTCAGCGTCCCCTCTAGCCCTGGCCCTCTTCTTCCTCCCAACGGCGCTGCCAAGTGATGGTTCCGTCCTCCAATCACAGGGCGCCGCGGACGTAAGAGGCGGGGCCAAGGGTGTTCCCGCCCCTGACGTTCCGTACGGCTTGCAGACACCCATGGCCGTGGGCACGCCCCCTACTGGAGAAATCTCTCCGTCTCCAGCAGAGCGCGGTCTACTCGGCCCTTCTCTGCGGCGCCACCTATAGGAAAGTAGGGAATGACATGCGCCCCACCAGGACAGACAGAGGTGTAGATTTAAAACCGATCTGGCAAAGCAGCGACCACGATGGATTTGTAACGTTGTTTTAGCTAAGACTGGACCCCCAGTATTCATGAAACTTTCGTGAAAGGAACAAGAAAGTTCTCTATTTAAAACTGACGGTAGAAAGATCCCACTCAAAGGTTGATGTGGGACCAGGATGGGAAGAAAACTACGTATATATAGTCTCTATAGGGTGGTACTAGTTTTAAATAAAATAAAAAATTTAAAGACGTTTCAGTTCAATGCAGCAAAACTGGATCGCACATTTTTCTCTCCCATTCTGTAATGGAAGGAGATCCTGTAAAAATGAAAGCAGGAAAATAATAAAAAGGAATAAGCTAATGTTTAGTCCATTTGTGCTGCCATAACAAAATACCTGACATAGGGAAATTTATAAATAACAGAAATTTATTTTCTCACGTTTCTGGAGGATTGAAGGTCCAAGATCAAGGCATCGGCAGCTTCTGTGTCTGGTGAGGACTGGTTCCTCACAGACAGCAGCACCATCTAGTGTCCTCACAAGGCCGAAGAAAGTGAACTGACTTCATCAAGCCTTTTTATAAGGGTCCTAATACCATCCATGAGGGCTCTGCCCTCCTGACTTAATCCTCTCCTAAAGGCCCCACCACTTAATATTATCACATGGGCCATTAAGCTTCACCACATGAATTTGGGGGAACACATTCAGACCATAGCAGCTAATCCAGTAGAGTTCTGAAAGGGATGTTATCAAGGATAAGTGATTCCCACAAAGTTCCAGGAGATGGAGAGGCTTTTGAGGAATAATAATAAGTATTCATTGGACCTTTTTCTATGTGTCACCAAGCCAAATGCTAGCTATGCATTACCTTAGGAACCCAAACAACTCAGTGAAGTTATTATTTTTAATTCCCATTTCACAGGTGAAATTGATATTTAAAAGCGATAAAATAATTTGGCTAAGGTCACAAAATTAATAGGTGGCCAAGATGGGATGTGAACCTAGGTATTGTTTCCACAGCCTAGTGGTTGACTTTTACACCATGTTTTGGAGAAGGGAGCCATAACCCAGAAGGAAGGCAGGAAGGAGAAGGAACCCTCCAGAGGCTGGGAGGGGGATAAGGAGGGAGGCAGGACACAGAGGGATCTACTAAGACTGGAGCTATGGAGCAGAGTAGCTCTGCCAGTTCCTCCTCTCTTACTCCATCCCCTGCCCCACCCACAAGTAGAACAGGCTGGACAGATATTCCAGATGACCCTGGATAAAACAGAAAATTTAGGAAAAGATAAATAATTTTTCTTAATTAGCATACTCAAAGGGTCTCAAGAAGATGCTGTATTCATAAAACCAAAACATGATGCTATGAAAAATGAACAGAGAACAAGAAAGAGCTCTTAGAAATTAAAGATACAACTAGGTGTGGTGGCTCTGGGAAGCTGAGGTTGGAGGATTGCTTGAGGTCAGGATTTGGAGACCAGCCTCAGCAAGAGTGAGACACCCCCCCTACCCTCTGTCTGTACTAAAAATAGAAAAAATTAGCGGGGCGTGATGGTGCCCGCCTGTAGTCTCAGCTACTCAGAAGGCTGAGGCAGGAGGATCACTTGAGCCCAGGAGTTTGAGGTTGCTGTGAGCTAGACTGATGCTACTGCACTCTAGCCAGGGCAACAGAGCCAGACTGTGTCCCCGCCCCACCCCACCACCCAAAAAGAAAAGAAGTTAAAAATATGCACTTCCAGATTTTACAATGTGATAGATGAATTAAAATAAACTCGAGGACATCAACTTTAGAGGCCAATACAAAATGGAAGAGTAGAGGACTAACTAATACGTGTTTCAGGAAAAAATAACAGAAAAAAGAGCAAGAAAGAAACGTCTGAAATACAGATGAGTCAGAGCAGAAAAGAAACATGTGCTTATTAAGTACCTAAGAGAATGAATGAGGAAAAAAAATACTTTAATCAGGCCAGTCACGGTGGCTTATGACTGTAATCTCAGGGTTTTGGGAGACTGAAGCAGGAGAATTTCTTGAGCCCAGGAGCTCAAGGCTACAGTGAGGAATGACTGTGCCACTGTACTCCAGCCTGAGCAACAGAGAGACACCCTGTCTCTCAAAAAAGGAAAAACAAAAACAGAAAACACCCAAACACTTTAATCATCCTCGTGAAATTTCATAATCAAGAATAAAGAACACACATTAAAATGATGAATTTTATGATATGTAATTATATCTCAATTTAAAAATATTGAAAAAAATGCTTAATGAAAGAAACCAGCCACAATGACTACATGTTGTCCAATCCCATTTATATGAAATGTCCAGAAATAGCAGGATTTTAGAGACAGAAAGGAGATTAAGAGTTGCCTGTAGGTGGAGGATGAGAATGAGGAGTGACTGCAAACTGGCCTTGGGGTGATGGAAATGTTTTAAAACTAGATTGTGGTGATGGTTGCGCTACTCTGAAAATGTATTTAAATCTTTGACGTGTATACTTAAAACACACGAATTTATGGCATATAAATCACACATTTTTAAAACTTTTAAAAAAATGATCAATAGGCTCCAAAAATTTCTGTTTAGGTTAATTAGAGTATCTGAAATATCATTTTAAACATTAACAACTATAACAGTCATCTTGGCTTTCCACTCTTTTAAACATAACTTTCACATCTGTTTCATTCTTCAATTTAGGAATAAAAAACACAAGACTTTAAAAATGGCTCAGGGATTTAGTAAGTCAGTAAAGCTAAAACTTTTTGTCATGTTAGTTGAAATGGAAAGATCTTCTGTGATTTACAGATATTTTCCAGTAGATCTAGACGACTTGTTGGCATTTCAGATTCTGTAGAACTTTTTTTGGGCATGTGACAGAGTGATTAGTGCTGACCGCATTTTTCCATAATCGTGCTACGTCCAAGGCTGGCCCTGGAAGTAGATGGTGTTGCTCTACCAGAAAAAGAAACAAAGAGAAAGAAAAAGGGAGAAGGAGAGGGTAGAAATAGGAAATCTCTAAAACACTTCCAGAATGAAACTAGGTCACCTACAAAGAAATGAGAATCATGAATCGGTTCAGCAGCCAAGTGAAGGAGGCTGGATGGCAGTGCACACCAATATCTTCAATATTTTCAGGGAAAAAGCTTTTTTGAAAGCTTAAATTCAAAAGAATTGTGGAGCTGGGCATGGTGGCTCATGCCTGTATTGCCAGCCACTCGGGATGCTGAGTTGGGAGGATCCTTTGAGGCCAGGAGTTGGAGACTGCAGGGAGCTATAATCACAATACTGCACTCTAGCCTGGGAGACAGAGGAAGATCCCCTCTCAGAAAAAAAAGTGTTATGTGCAAAATACATAATATTTTCCTTTTAACTTAAGAACATTAGCAAGACTCTTGATTAGAGTTCCCCCTTAAAGCCTTTGTTTGGGAATCTTTTTTTTTTTAGAGACAGAGTTTTGCTCTGTTGCCCAGGCTAGAGTGCCGTAATGTCAGCCTAGCTCACAGCAACCTCAAACTCCTGGGCTCAAGTGATCCTTCTGCCTCAGCCTCCCAAGTAGCTGGAACTATAGGCATGAGCCACCACGCCAGGCTAATTTTTCTATTTTTAGTAGAGATGGGGTTTCACTCTTGCTCAGGCTGGTCTCAAACTCCTGACCTCAAGTGATCCTCCAGTCTCAGCCTCCCAGAGTGCTAGGATAACAGGCGTGAGCCATCAAGCTTGGCCTATTCTGGAGTTCTAAGCTAACACTTCGAGTTACTTTTGTTCATGTTCCTCTCACATGATGTGTGCTGCACGCATTAATAAACTGTTTCCCTAGTGAATCTGTCTTTTTGTTACAGAGCCTGTCTTAGTGTGCCTTGCGCTGCTATGACACACCACCACAGACTGGGCAATTTATAATGAACAGAAATGTATCGGCTCACAGTTCTGGAGGCTGGGAAGCCCACGGCCCAGGAGCCAGCCTCTGGCAAGGGCTTTCTTGCTGCGTCCCAGTGTGGCTGAAGGCAGCACATGGTGGAAGGGCAAAGAGAGGGTGAGAGAGACAGAAAGAGGGCTAAGCTAGTTCATTGATAGGGCACCACTCCCCCGATAACCAATTCACTCCTGCAGTAACGGCATTCCTTCCTTCATGAGGGCAAAGTCCTCATGGCCTAATCACACCTCAGTAGGCCCCACCTTCCAACACTGTTGCACTGGGGATCAAGTTTCCAACATGTGAACTTTGGGGGACACATTCAAACCATAGCAGAGCCCCAGCTGAAAGCCCAAGATGTCTAAAGGTAAAGTTTTGCCTCCCCTACAAGGCCTAGGCTCGAACCTGGCACCCTGGGACTTGTGGCACATTCTACTAGCCAACGCAAGTCAGGACCACCCCAGATTCAGAGGTGGGGAAATGAGGCTACAATAACGGCTCCTGTATCCACACGAGCTGTAGTCATGGAGCAAAAAGTGTGGACACGGCAGCCATTATGATAGCCTCGCTACAGCTATCCCCACACCAACACACAGGTCTCTGCCCCATCACAGCATTGGACAGTCCCCAGTGATAAAACCTCCCGTGTTGTGACTTCGTCCTAACAGTGACCAGGCATATGTGATCAGTAACACTAGTATCTGCCTCCCTGAGTCACAAGCCTTGGCTTTATTGTCCCCAGTCAGCCAGGCCACCCTCTGTCTTTGTCCTGAAACCTGATCTGGGCTCACCTGAGGCTTTCCTGGAGCGCCCCATGCGCAGGGAAGTGTGGGGGGGGGGGTGGCTGTAGGGACTACAGGGAGGAAGGAGGCCAGCAGCAGGGTGTCCAGTGCCCCAGGCAACTGCCCACCACACCCCTCAGTGTTGTGGTCATTGAGATATATGTGGCCCACTGCCAAGAGGGCTTTGCAGGCTGTAAACTCTAACCTGTATCACATAGGTAAATTTTTGTTTATTACTGTAAGTAGGATCTTTTCTGTGAGGATAAATCAAAGGTTTACCTTATCTGGGCAGGGCGATGAGGGTGTGTGGCTCCTGGGAGGTAGGGTAGAGAGAGGCTAGTGGGAGACCACAAGATAGGAGGCATCCAGTCTGATTTCTCACTAAAGATGCAGGGGAATGTAAATATCAATGGCTTTGATGGAGTATGGCTCCAGGGGTAAGGAGCGAATGGACTCCAGGCTGCGTGTTTGTGTGTGTATGTGTGTGTGTGTGTGTATGTGTGTGTGTGTGCGTGCGCGCGATGAGCAGTCTTTGGCAGGGCTGGGGCGCTCCTCTCATGTGCTGCAGACGCATCCTAAGGGAGGAGAGAGTTAAGGGGAAAACAGGGAAACAAATGCAGTTTGACAGAATTTATTTGAGCATAGAAATAATACATGAGTTGGGCAGCACCTTGAACTAGTAAAGCTTCAGTGTGCTCCACCAACAATGTAGGCAGGCGGTATTTACATACAGAGAAAGAAGTGACACACAGAGACAGCTCATTGGGTACAGCTCAGCCATACACTTGTATGGATGTTGTGTGAGCAGTTGGCAGCCCGTGATTGCCTGAAGCTTGGCTGCTGTGATTGGTTGAGACTCAGTGATTTGTTAGTGGACGACACTCTCAGGTTGCATTACAGTTTGTTTAAATGCTAAGTTAGGTTGTAACTAATATCTAGTTTACTAAGTATGGGGGGAGCTTTCCCCGGGCTAGAGTGCTGTGGCGTCAGCCTCGCTCACAGCAGCCTCAAACTCCTGGGCTCAAGCGATCCTCCTGCCTCAGCCTCCCGAGTAGCTGGGACTACAGGCATGCACCACTATGCCCGGCTAATTTTTTCTATATATTTTTAGTTGTCCAGATTTCTTTCTTTCTATTTGTTTTAGTAGAGATGGGGTCTCGCTCTTGCTCAGGCTGGTCTCCAACTCCTGACCTCAAGCAATCCTCCTGCCTCAGCCTCCCAGAGTGGTAGGATTACAGGTGAGAGCCACCGCGCCTGGCCGCTTTAGGCAAAATTTAATTCAGTTTAACAATTCCTACCTTTTGGTCAGCTGACCAAAACCTTGGGTACTGAGACTACTTTATGTCACCATCATCATGGACTTGTTTGTTCTCGTTATGGAATTCACAGCCTCACTTTCCTTATATGATTCTTTATACTTCCTGTATGTTGTAAAAAAATTCTACCCCTAATGAGACCATTTGATCCACAGCGGTGGTTGTATAGAAGTCTTTAAGACTGCTGAAGGGAGAAAACAAATCAGGGAGACTTACGCTGGTTATGGGGAGAATAATGGCAAAAACCTGAAGTATCCTCCTCAACGGGCGTGGCCACAGACTGAATGGATTGAATCAAACAATTCAAATTTCAGGCAATATGGTTCAGCAGTATTTGAGTCCAATTGGTCACAGTATTTGTTCAGGGCATGTTGGGGATTAAGGACCATAGTTGGCTGTAAAATGGCCTGATTTGAAGAGGCAATAGCTTTAAAGGGCTATCAGAGAGATATCAGAGAACTTCACCCAGCAATGTGGGCAAGCAGTAATTAAAGACAAAAAGGAAGTGACAAAAGAAATAGCCTGATTGCTTACTGCTCAGCGGTTGCCTTATTGGGATATTTCTGGTCAGGTTGCAGCCTGTGGTTGGCTGAAAGCCTGCTGCTACAGCTGGAGCAGACTCCTTCTTACAAGAATATAAACTCAGGTTAGGTTGAACTTTCTTTCATGTTAAATAAGGTTACGATTCACTGTATCAGAGGCATTTTAGGCCAAATTTAACTTAATTTAACAGAATGTACTCTCTGTGCCCAGAGGAAGTGGGGACGAGGGTCACTTTCCATGGAGAGTGCGTCTGGTAAGAACTCAGCTCCTACAGAGAACTCACACAAGAGCTAGGAGAGAAAGAAATGGAGTTTGGGGACTCAGTCATTTCCTACTTGAGGGCAGGACCCCGCACTCCCGGCCCCTAGTAGGGACCTGCGTCCGGGTTCCCCTGGCCCACTCTCCACGGTGAACGTGCCTCCGGTGCGTGGCGATCGCCACAACTGGGGCCTCTGCCAGTCCCTGACCCACCGGCCACGCCTCAGGGGACAGGCGCTGGTCGAGGGCGGGCCCACGAGGGCTCAGGTAAGGGAGGGCACAGGTGGATTCTCTGGCTGTGGGAAGCTCATCCTTTGACTGAGGATGTGGGAGGCGATGGGAGTCCCTGCTGTTCTCACTAACTGACCAAAAACGTTGTCTCCCCTCCAATTCCCAGAGAAGGGAGGCTCTGGGGGGACAAAGGTCCTTGTAAAGGAAATCGAATCTCAATCTTGCCCCTGTTCTATCGGGGGGGCATCCTTGCAGTGAAGTGATTTGTAATCCACACCTGGTCCCAAGCCTCAGCCCTAACCAAACCCAGGCACCTTGATGCCCCCCGGACAGGCGGCTGCCTTCCCGTGCAGTGGCCCAGCTGGGAGGGGCTGAGAGATCAGGTGGCCCTGAGGAGCTGGACCTGCAGCTGTCCCCTCCCTGCCCTAGCCCAAACCCAGAGGAGACACAGGCTTGTTGCAGGTCAGGGTAAATACAGGATACATTTCAACAAAGAAAACAGTTTTTTTTCCCTTACATTTAACAGGGCAGAGCCCAGACATCTGAAAAGGATAGAGCATTCTGACCTCTTGTAATCCGTGGGGATCTCAAACAAGAAGTCCCTGCAGCCGGTGTGGAGATTAGGGGTCTTTCCTGGATGTGGTTTGCCAAGATGAGTTAAGATCTTCAGCCATGGTCATAGGTTTTTGAATCAGTAATTCCTTTCTAGGATCTATTTTAAGGAAATAAACCAGCAACAAGGATTTACACACAAGGGTCATAGAAGTGTTGTTCATGATACTAAAAAGATTAGAAAGATGTGTACCAGAAGGGCAACCATAATAACTTCTGGGTAGTGGATTTGCAGACAATTATTATTTTCTTTAGGTTTTTATGTAATTTACACATTTATCTCAATAGACAATTACAACTTACCTGGTCAGAAAGATCAAAACCTCTTTTATAAAGCACATGCATGAAGACAAGGAGATGTGGGGATGGGGTGGGTAGGGAAGAAGGAGAGAGAGGTAAAAGTAAATAAAAAAGTCCATGCTTGATGCCTGTAACCCAGGCTACTGGGGACGCTGAGTGGGAGGTTCCCTTGAGTCTAGGAGACCAACCTGTGCAATATAGGGAGAACTTGTCTCTAGAAAACATAAGAGGCCAGGTATGGTGGCTCACACCTGCAATCCTAGCACTTTGGGAGGCAGAAGTGGGAAGATTGCTTGAGGCCAGGATTGTGAGTCCAGCCTGAGCAAGACCTGTCTCTAAAAAAAATAGAAAAATTAGCTGGGGGTGGTGGCATGCCTGTAGTCCCAGCTACTCAGGAGGATCAACTGAGCCTAGAAGTTTGAGGTTGCAGTGAGTTATGATGATGCTACTGCATTCAGTTGCGCTCAGGGAACTGAGAGAGATCCTGTCTTAAAATAAAAACAAAAAAACTAATAAGAAAAAAAATTAGCAGGGCATGGTTGCTCCAGCCTGTAGTCCCAGCTTCTCGGGAGGCTGAGGCAAGAGGATGGCTTGAGCCCAGGAGTCTGAGGCTGCAGTGAGCTATAACCTCTCCACTGCACTCCAATGGGTGATACAGTGAGACCTCCATCTCTATATAACAAAAAACAATTATTTTATGGAGCTTACATGGTGGGGCCTAAGTGGGACATTAGGGAGTCTCACCTTATTTAAGCACAAACTGGAATAATCATTGGCAAAATTAGGGACCTCCTCTCCCACAGTAATTATTTCAAACTCTGGTTAGTTCAGTTGATAAAAATTCTGTATATTTCTTGCCATTTTTCATGTTGTAACTACGCAGTTTGCTTCATTTCAGAAGCTACCAACATTTGGTTTGTAAATAACTTGGTATTTACCAGACACAGGTAATTGCCCAGCCCCCGTTTTCCACATGGCATGTGGATTCCACAGAAAACTCATTCACATTGGGTTGGGCCAGGGGACTTTCCCCAAAGAGCTAATAAAAGCTCCAAGGTCTCTGGGCAGAGCCTTGGCAAAGCAAGGCTGCTGGTGAGTAACTGGGAGAAGTGTGCGTAGCCTCTGTCCTCCCCATTCTTCCCCCCTCCAAATCCTTCCCCTTTAAAAAGCAATATGCAACCTTCCATTTTGAACCTTTTAATTAGAAGTTTACAAAACATCATGGGCTCTTTATACACCTTTTGAATTAGAATAATTTAATAAAATGCAAAGTTATGTTTATTCATATCCTTAGCCATCTTTCCTTTATCTCATTACCTTTTGGGGATTTAAACCATAAATCATTTTTCATTTAAACAACAAGAAAAAACTGTAAGCATATAAACAGACTAGGAGAAAGGCGTGTGCATGTGGTATCAGGGAATTTTTCTGTTTCAATACTTTAAAATAGCTTTGTTTCCAAAACTTTTATTTTGGTCAGCCTGAAAGAAAGATGCTTTAGAAATAACAATTGATCTGCCAGGTAAACTGAGGCACACACTAAGGGATGTGTTTGTGAATGGGGCTGAACACTCCGTCTCTGAGTGCCAGCTCCTGCAGACACTTGCGTGGCCACGAGGGTAATCTGGCTGGACTGCTTGTCATTCTCCTAACGGCTGGGCTGGACGGGACTGCCCAGGGTAGCATCCTCTTTACTCCCTCACTGCTTCTTGTCTCTCTCCCAAAGCTGTCCACTCTGATGGGCAACCTGATCCTTAGACAAGGGAAATGCAAGTCTCTGGGCTTCCCACTAGCCCTGCAGATAAACTTGTGGTTGTCAGGCAGTGGGAGCCAATACCAACAACTCCTCTGTCACCCTGTCCTTTTCAGTTAGGGGGAGGCGGTCAAGGAGGAGCAGTGGCAAGTGTCCAGGCTGCTGGGTGAGGGCCAGAGAGAACCTGTTGTTACAGTCCTACTTCCCCCATCGCTGCTGAAGGGGGTTCCTAGTGAAACAGCACTTGCGACTTCAGCCTGCCATTCCAGGGGCACAGACACAGGGCAAAAGGCAGGGCAACGACAGCCACAGTAGGGCAGGGATAGAGGGCTGTTCAGCCCAGCTGATGACAGATGACTGTTAGAGCGAGGGCAGGTGGATGGTCCCAGGGCCCTTCAGTCACTCACCCGCATAAGCAAGCTTGAGTGGCCCTAATACTTGTGCCCAGTCCCTCCACAGCTCCAGTTAAAGACCTCAGTTGTGGAAAGCAAAGCTCTGAGTGGGAAACAGAGAATCCCAGGAGTGGAAAGCGCTAGTGATTTACATATTTGTCACAAGAGCCCTGAAAAGAGTAAAAAGTGGTTCACAACAGGGTGAAGAAACATACCGTGTGTTTCTCCATTCAAGAGAGGAAAAGTCTTTGCTTGATCAGAGATGGGACTCTTTCCAACATGTCTGAACTAACCATAATTTTCTCCTGAAATTCAAGGCCAAGGCAGGAAAACAAAAAAAAACAAAACCCAAAGGCAAATTATGGCTCTGAGGACCCCTCAGGCCTTTCTATAAATTACTCCCTGATGGCTTTGTAGGTGCTTAGAACACATGGAAGTTTTGTAGAGCAAAATTGGAAATAATTGTTTTTGTGTCTGAGGGGAAAAACACTTAAGCCCACAGGTGTCCGCTGGGCTCCTGCAGAAATGTCGTATGGTGGCAGTTCTCAGAAGACAACAGTGAGGTAGCCTTGTTCCTGCTGAGTCTTCAGAAATGGTCTTCTTAGGATAAGTGCTCCTTATACACTTCTCCACGGGGCATTGCGTTTGCAGGGATTGTGGTCACCACCTGATTCTGAAACACGAATATCTTGATTCTTTCAAACACCCAGAGGAAGATGAGCAGGATACTGACATACTGGACCCAGGCGAACTTGATCATCTCCCAGAATCCTGGTTGATAAGTACAGACAGTTAAGGAGTCACACACCACATGTTGTAAGCGTGAAAAGAAAATCCAAGATGGAGATAGTCATGTCTGAATTACCTGAAAAGAAGCGAGGAGGGCATGAGGAGTTGGACCTCGGTCACATACATACCTAGGTGCAATGTGACCTGTTGACCTTGGCCAAATTGTAAAACCAGTTGTATGTGATTAGGACTGTATATACTGGACCTGAGCACCAGCCTCCTGGAGAGACAGCTACGATGAACTATATTCATCATCAACTAGAGGCATCCTACGCTGGCAACCAGCTCTCATCAATCATGTACTGTGCTGAAACCTTCCACAGGTGTCAACTCACAGCAGCCCTCATAAACCCCTGCCTATCCTCACCCGGATGGCGCACAAGTTAGCCGCTTGCTAGATTCGTGTCTCCTGAATTACAATTTCTGTGACCCCTACTGAAACATCTTCTCTTTCGTTTGCTTCTCTGCAATGTTGATTTTATTTCTTACTGCTTGACATAGACAAAGTTAAACCAAGATTTAGGTCACACAGGAAATGGCAAGAAAGTTTCAAACACTCTTGAGATAAAAGGGATAATATATCATTAAGACATAAATACAAAGGTTTCTGAGCTAGAACAACTGTTCAGAAAGAAATACGAACAAGAAACGAATTTTCTTTCCTTTAGGAACAACAGACAGACACAGTCATTTGTGTGGAGTTACAACACCATAGTGATCTCCAATCTAAGGCTTCCCATATCTGTTCCTACATGGGACAACTGAGGAATAATCACTTTTTGGAAACCAAGCTACCATTAACTCTTTCATGTAAAGGATATGAAATGACTTCCACAGGGTATCGGATGACAGCATTAATCACAAAGGGGGCTTCAGCGGCCCTGCCCACCAGCCAGATGGGGTTGGGGTCATCCAGGACGGTGGTGACTGCAACACAATCATTAACCATTAATTGGGACGGTCCTTTACCCTGCCAGGGGAGGGCTATAAAGATGCTTTAATTCCTGTGGGAAGCCTGAGCTTGTGAACTGAAAGAAATCATTCAGAAGGAAAGAGAAATTACTTGTGCAAAGCTGACCACACATTATTTGTTAAAATACTTCCAGAAATACTTATGTTAAAACCTTTGTCAGAGTACTTACATTAATGATTGTCAAAAAGTTAGAAACAGTTTCTTCTACATGTACTGAAAGAATACTATGCTGCCACTAAAAATAATATCAGGTTGGGTGCGGTGGCTCATGCCTATAATCCTAGCATTCTGGGAGGCGGAGGCGGGAGGTCAGGAGTTCGAGACCAGCCTGAGCAAGAGCGAGACCCCCGTCTCTACTAAAAAATAGAAAGAAATTATCTGGACCACTAAAAATATATAGGAAAAATTAGCCGGCCATGGTGGTGCATGCCTGTTGTCCCAGCTACTCAGGAGGCTGAGGCAGGAGGATTGCTTGAGCTCAGGAGTTTGAGGTTGCTGTGAGCTAGGCTGACGCCACGGCACTCTAGCCCGGGCAACAGAGTGAGACTCTGTCTCAAAAAAAAAAAAAAATCAGAACTTTGTAGCTGTGTGAGGAAATGTGTATGTTACACAGTTAAATAAATAAAAATAATTTGAATCCAAAAGTGTTTCCATACTACAATAGCTATATAAAAAGTAGTACATATGGATAAAGAGTGAAAGGAATAACAACAAAAAAAATGGATTTGTAGGTCAATGTTTTTTAGTTTTGTTTTAAAATTTCCTCTATTATTGCAATAATGCTGGTAGTATATTACACAAAATCAGTAAGCAATACTGGAATTGCAGTCCTCCCCCTCCCGAAATGTCTGTGAGTACTATCCATGAGGTCTGGTTACCAAGTAACACCCTAGATGTCTTTAGAGAAAACTTCTGACCATCGACCAGGCAAACATGTTGAGTCAAGCACACGCAATGATGGCCCAAGAGCCTCGTGCTGTAAGGAATGAACACGCTCTGCTCTGCCTTCCAGTAGGAAGCTTGGGCACTTCCGTCCTCCTGCTAGACTGCCGATGTGGCTCAGTCACTCACATTCTCCATTTCTCTCTGGCAGAAAACTCAAGTAGGCTTGTATTTTTACAAAAGGAAACTCATCAAGCCAGGGGTGGGATAAATATGGCAATTAATCATCACTAACCTGCTGGCCCACAGGAGGGGTGGGGGAGGGCTGTGGCCGGTCTAGAGATCAGGACAGAAGGGACAGATCCTAGGTAGTCTGTCTGCTCCCACCACCGAGCATTCGCTGGTTCTGACACTTTGATCATGACAAGGGTTCCAGTTCTTTTTGTCTCCGTTGCCCCCACAAACCTGGAAAGTCCTTGGGCCGTAGCTGAAAGTCCCCAACTCCCGACTCACCATTCCTTTCCTGGTAGGCAGCAACAATGTGAGTGAGGTCATAGTCACGGGCAAAAGGGCTGGTCCCGTTGATCACAGACACCTGGACACGGCAGGCGGATGTGGTGTGAGCACCGAAGAGGCTTCTCCTCCCTTCTCTCCTCTGTCTACCCTCCTGCCCACCCAGGCTGCGGCCACAGACCACCCTCTTCATCTTGGTGGCCTGTTCCATGAGCAGTGAACTTTTCTTCAAGGACAAATAAACTCTCCTGTGACAATTTAAGTCCCTTTACTGTCAGTCTTTCCTTCTGTGGGTATGGAAAGAAGGGTCAATATCCACCTCTCACAGGTTTTAATACTATTTATAAAATACCCCTCTCTGCTCCAATGGGAGAAATAGTTCCTTTAATTTTTTTTAACAGACCATATTTCCAACTCCTTTGTCTTTTTCTTGCTCTTCTCTGATGCTGTCTAATGTCTTTATCTCTTAAAATTAGAAATGGAAATAGATAAAATGCATATAGTAAGCATATAATCCCTTAAAGAAGGAAATAGTTTCTTGCCCTATAATTTCATATTCCTGTTAAATTAATCTGATATATAAATGTTCAAGTAAAAAGATCCAGTGATAAGGTTATACATTAGGTGTATCTATAAAAAGTGCCATATTAAATTTTTATGACTGCCTCACTTTATAACAGATATTTATTATAGCTAGAGTGACCCTAGAGCTCAGTTTATACGTAACAGTCCTGGTTTATGGCTGTAATAACTGATAATCTTTCTTTGACTTTAAAGGTATCTCAGCCCAACTTACATGGTCTCCTTTGTGATAAAATAAAGTTTAGGAATGAGTCATTAGGTGCCTGAATTCTGGATCCACAGAGACAGTTCCTGGCTGTGTTACTTTCAAGCTTTGTGCCTTTGGGAAAATTAATCAATCCCAGTTTCCTCCTCTGCAACAGGAGAGTTCATTCTTTCAAAAAATCTCTCTAAGAGCTTATCAAGAGCCAGGCACTGTTTTAGGCACTGGCGTGATGGTATACAAGATGGCAGCGCTGTTAGTGCTGAGGGAGACAACAAATAAACCAAAAACATACCTTTAGTATGTCAGGCAGTGGTAGGAAAAGTCAGTCTGGGTGAGGGAAAATGGAGGGAGGGGAGCGCGTTTTAGAAAGAAGGGTCACGGAAGGACTGTGCTCAGGGACACTGCAACAGGGACATGAATGGAAGGGTCCAATAAGCAACGTGGATCCCTGGCAGAGGGAACAGCAAGCACAAAAGCACTGAGGTGGGAGGTGCTCCCTGGGTTGGAGAGAGAGCAAAAGGCCAGGGTGGCTGGAATGGAGCCAGGGGGACAGTGATAGGATAGTGGTTGGAGAGCGGGGAAATGACAAGTGTAGGCAAATCAGAGATTGCTCTGATGATGAAATGAGATGATACATGTAAACCACTTCATTCAGGGCTGGTGTATTACCTATTCAATAAAGTATCGTTATTATTAGGATTATTTTGATCAGGGTTTCACTCTGTTGCCCAGGCTAGAGTACAGTGGCACAGTCATAGCTCACTGCAACCTCAAATTCCTGGGTTAATGGGATCCTCTTGCCTCAGCCTCCTGAGTGGCTAGGACTACAGGGGTATGTCACCATGCCTGGATAATTTTTTTATTTTTTGTAAAGACAGGTCTTCCTACGTTGCTCAGGCTAACTGGTATTATTTGTGAAATCTTTTACATCATCATTTTACACGATCACTTGGAATAATCATGTGCGTATGGAAGACAGTGTGTGTGTGTTGTTTCCCTAAAAGCAGAAAACAATTTAGTTCTGTGACTAAAATAGATTATTTTCTCTTTCTTTCTAGGAGTAAATACAGGTGTACTGTCTTCATATTTTG
Organism: Lemur catta; assembly: GCF_020740605.2. Taxonomy (NCBI): domain Eukaryota; kingdom Metazoa; phylum Chordata; class Mammalia; order Primates; family Lemuridae; genus Lemur; species Lemur catta. The sequence continues at coordinate 17,863,880 of NC_059147.1, read as the reverse complement.
AAAGAATTCATGGGAAGAATTCCTCGGAAGCCCTCTTCCGAGCCACTTACAGAGAAATGCTGTTTCTGCCTTTCATTCCCCTCTTCAAAGAACTTGATAAATGGTGACATAACGAAACAAAGAAGCTGGACAACAAGAAGCATCCTTACGTTGTATCGCACATCTAGGCCACCATAGCTTAGCGGCTGCCTCTGCTGCAGCCTCAGGTCTCCATTCACGTGTAACTGGGACCCGGGAACGGCAAAGGAGGACTGGAGAAACGCCATGCTCTGCATCACAAATGTCGACATCCTCTGAAATCGGCACAAGGGGAGACAATACCAACTGCCGACAGACATGAAGGTCTCTGGGCTCTAGGAGCCACCAGTCTTGGCTGAAGCCCGACAGGCCCTGGTGTAGCCATGCAGGAAGCCTCTGCCCAGAACCCTCTGAGCTGTTGATAGCCCATGTAAATTAATATGACCCCAGTGGAAAACATTCGACTGGGCTAAGTGACATCCCACACTACACCCCAGGAGAGTCTGCGACAGTGTGGGTCTTCCTAGCAATCAGAAGGAGGGCTCTATTCTGTTAAAAGACAAAGGGAGAGGACGGCCTCCCTAAGGGCCTGACTCACGTGCAGTTGGTAGGAGAACGTCAGGATGAGCTGCACACCAAGAACATGCTCCGTAGACTGCAGGGGAAGCTCCAGTTTAAAGTGCAGCCTGTCCATTTTCCCATCCTGGTTCCTGTCTTCTTCTCTCGTCTAGGGAACACAAAGAGGGCCAGTGGTCCTGGTCCTTAATAGGTCTGGGAAGAATCCACCTCACTTCTGAAGTTGGTCAACAGTAACATATAGCAACGAAGGAGCTGGAAAACAAGAAGCACCCTCACATTGTACATCCTCGTCTCTATATACACGATGACCCACTGCCCCGCCTCACACAGGCATTACCTCCCTCACCAAAGGAGAGAGAAAAATAAGCAGGTGTAAGTGCATCAATATTAGGGAAAAAGACAGTGTGCATGGCCCCTGAACTCCACAGCTGTATGTCTGAAATGAGCACTGGTTGAAATAAGGGGAACTTAAAGTGGCAACAATGAGAGAAAACACCTGGATAACATTTGTCTCTTTCAGTTGTCTCGTTTGCTCTGGTTTGTTTGTACTGGTGTTTTCTCTTTTGCTTTGTTATAAACATGCTTGGATTTGTACAGAAAATTTAAATAGCGTATCAATATCATCTTCTACTTCTTTACAAGGTAACCTTTTAAAATAGAAAAAAACATAATACCAATCAACATGCATTCTCCAAACAAACTCAACAGAAAATCACCAAGCTCTATTTATACATTCTTAAACCACAAGTGTCTTTGCCGCAGATTCTTGATGTTGGACCTCATCCATCATTCATGTCAGGACTTTAAAGCCTCGTGCATCTTTTAGTACCAATCAATAAAATGAAAAAGGAAGCTAAGTAAAATCAGCAAAGCAACAAATCAGATATTTGATAAATTATGCAGAAGAAAGTCAGGAAACCAGGCAGAGATCTGAGGATGTAAAAAGACAAATTGCAGCTTAGGGAGCGTACGGCGACAGCATACGTAGGCATACGAAATGACTAGCAGGAAAGGACGGTTACTGAAATGTGATCACTGCTGACAAGATTCTTCCACATAACTCTGGATCTTGTTCTACAACTGATCCTTTTTCACCGTAGGTTCCCATAGGACTCTACTACGGTATAGCAGCTTTCCCACCTGAATCCCCCATCCACGAGTTCATTTTGCTTTCCACCATTGCCATTACATGAGGAAGAGACTTTTTATCCTATTTCAGGCTAATAAGGTTGTTGGAGATGGAGAAATCTCAGTTTTCAGAACCTTTCAATCATTTTTTTCTGTTTAGGCAGTAACATCCTTACCCTGGGCCTTGCTTTAGAGAAACCTACCCTCCTCCTTCTGTTGGACTCCATTCCCTCTGTCCTGTTCCATCAGCTTCCCAGGTGCTGGGGAAGGATATTTGCTACCGGGACTGATGATTAAGTTTTGGAAGTAATTATGTGCTAGGAATTATGACTAGGATATACGAGAGGCGGCCTTCTCTTCCTGTGAATTTTCTTCAGCTGGTATATGGGAACACTTGGAACACAATGTTTAGTTAACTCTCTGTAACGCACCGTGCCTTCTGGATCTTTAGGATTATACAGGAAGCAAAGATCAATTTCTCAACTATCCTCTTGTAAGAGCATATTGACCAGGAGAGAATTTCCAGAAGAATCTAGAGTCTGACACAGTGTTAGAAAAAGACAATCTCATTTCCCTTCATGTTTACAATAAATGTAAAGCCTGAGTAGGCAGAACAGGTACTATCCCCATGGTACAGATGAGAAAATCAAGGTGCAGGGAGGTTAGTGCATTTATCAGAGGTACAGCTGGTGGTGGTGAAGACAGGATTTGAAATCATGTCTTTGACTTCAAATCTGGTCCTCTCTCTGGGACTAAAATGTCCAGACTTAAAAAACAATGCAAAGAGAAGATGTTGGGTAGAAGAAATCTTCTTGCAAAAAGGCAGCGTGTTAAGTCTGTACAGTTGCTTGTGTGCACGCTTTATTCCAAGCACGGAGAGGACAGAGATCTGGCACAGCACCAGCTAGAGTGTCTACTTGGTAAATTGACTCATTCATCTGTCAAGTACTTTTTGAGGCGCTACTGTGCCAGGCACTATTTCAAGTAATGGGACTATAATGCCAAACAAATTAGGAAAAGTCCCCACCCTAACGCAGCTCACATTCCCAGCTGACAAAGTAGAAAATAAATCAACAAATAAACAAGTAACAACATGAAATAGGAGTAAGTGCCATAAAGAGAAATGAAACAGGCTAAAATTAGAGAATGATGAGGGTAGAATTTAAAAGAATTTTTTACAGAAACTATTCAGGATGACCTGACTTGTTGGAGACCAGATGAAGCGAGGTGATGAGGCGCGGAGTGTCGGGGAAGAGTGAGCCAGGCCAACCACGTGCACATGCCTTGGGTGACTGCGGGGCCAGTGTGCTGGGCAGAGGGGTGAGAAGGACAACAGGGCCGACAGAGCCTCTGGGAGAATCGATGACGCAAACGGTGTGTCTGTCACATACCACCTGTGACCAAGCTAGACTCCCACCCCACAGGGCTGTCAAAGGTTGGCTACATGTTAGCACTTTGAACATTGATGAAATCAAGTATTTAATTCCATTTAGTTCAAAATAAGCTTAACACATGTACAACAGCTATAAAGGCAGGAATTCAAAGAGCTACCACTTCTTTAACACAAATTCTAGGTCAATATCTAAAAATCCAACTTAGAGAATTCACGAATCACACCACCTCCTTATTTCTATGAGGTATATGTATGATTTGGAACAATTTTTATATCCATTGAATGTCCCATCTGATCCCTCTGCATATCCCAGGAGAGAGGCAGGTACTAGCATGCCCTGTATAGAGATAGATAAATTGAGGCTGAAAGAGCATAAAGAACCCAAAGACAGAATTGGGAGTAGAACCCAGGTTTGCTGACTGTTGACTCAGAGCTCCTTCCATAATAGCTCATAAGAACCCTAATTTCAAACATTTCTGATGGTTAAAGTAGGATAACCCTTTACAGGTATACAGGAAATCACCACTAATGAAGTAGATAGAAAAGTGCACTGCAGTCCACCTGTATCAATCAAGGTCCGGTCACAAAAAGAGAAATGAAAATAGTTATTTTAACAGGGAGAATTTAATACAGGGAGTAATCAGTCCCAGTGGTATCAGAGGACTGACGAGGCACAAAGGGAATGCTGCAGAACACAGAGCGAGTAACTGCAGGGAGCAGCTCCCACACCCAGCCCTAGAGGAGAGAGGGAAGGGGTTGGGATTGTTAGAACCTAGAGGCTTGAAGGAGACAGAAGCCCCAAGGAGCTGGGACTCGGACCTCAAGAAGGAGCACTGCCCAGCTGGTGCCAGGACCTCCAGAGCTGGGAGGAGGGGAACCTGTAGGGCTGGAGGAAAGAGAGAGGGTCTTACTCCCTCTTTGCTTCTTGTCCCTGTTTGTGTCACCTTGCTTGTGGTTCTTCACTCTGGCAACTGGCTGCAGTTTCTGCCCACTCCTAGAACAAGGCTCATCATGCCTCCTGCTGGCGGAACCTAATAAGGAGCCAGCAGGCAGAGGAGCAGGTGGTTTCCAGCATCAGCACCAGCATCAGGAAGCGGAGCACAGGGGGGAAGGTTGGTAGTTGGCACAACACGTCATAACCAGCACACCTGACTGTCCCAGCTGTTGTGAATTTAAGGTGTGCCATTGTTTCCAGTCTCCTGACTTACAATATTTTTCCCATTTGGAATTCCACAGTATCTGATGGTTTGTTTGAATTTTGTTTGGTTCCTGTTTTGTTTTCATACCTTTTATTCTTTCGAGTCAGACTCTTATATTAAAAGTTAATTTCCTGGGTTATACCAGTGTCCACTTCGCCATATACTTGTTTGTCATCACTGGGTGCTCCATTTTTTCTCTTTATGTTGAAAATACACTTTGGCATCAGTCTTTGGATGTCCATCGAAGTAGGGACTGCCACTTCATGGTGCCTAGACTTATCAAATCCTTGCTACCTGTTTTAATTATCTAAGACACCATTGAATATAAAATCAACCGTTATTTCATATACCAGTAAGAATGCAAAAATACTCCCAATTAAACTATGACATGATGTTTTCTAACCACTTATTTATTTTATACTTATTGAAAGAGGTTTTAGATTTAAACATATCTATGCCAGATATCATGCTAGTTTACTTAGAATAATATGAGCAAAATAAATTGTTCTACGATTCTTAAAACTTCTTTACAACCTCATTCTTTTGAATAACACCTTAACTTAGTCAACGATGTCCACACTTTTCCATGCAATTTTGTCCTTTGTACCATCAGGCATGTTGGTGATATAGCATTTAAAAGAACAATCTATATAAGAAATTAACACCCATTGGTGTTAAAAGCAAGCTTTTAAATTATGTAGAGCTTTCTTATTTGTAAATGCCACTTGAACTTCCCCTGACAGGCTCTCTATTTGATTCTCAGAGGCTATAACAATGTTTTATTGCCAGGCAGGGTGGCACATGCCTATAGTCCAGGGCAGGAGGATCAACTGAGCCCAGCAGTTCGAGTCCAACCTGAGCAACATGTGAGACCCTGTCTGTTAAAAAAAATAAAAGTTTAAAATATTTTTAAAAAGATGTTTTATTACTGTTTCCGGGGTTTTGTTTCAAGTTGCTGATGCCCCTTCTGCAAGTTTTGATGGTGGCACTTTTGTCTGCACGTGGGTAGACAGTGACAATGACGGCAAGCCTGCCTCCTGGCCCATAGCTAACGCAAGGCAATGCGCTCTGATTTCAGAGATGAAATCAGACACAAGGTACTCTCCACTCGTGCTCTGGTATCCTTCTATAGCCGTCAGCTCCCATATTCTCTGGGTCCACACATGCCTTAAAGAGCCACATCAGGCTCACTGAGGGAAAAGGTCACTCTGTTTTCTTCTTCCCTTGTGAAAAACAACAAAACAGACTTTTAAAGCATTAAAAACACAGGAACTTCAGAGACACTGTCAAAGGTGAGCCGACCAAAGCAGAAGCAGGCCATTTGTGACTTCTGCAGTATTTCTCCAAATTAGCAACAGCGTAGCCACCTCCCAGCGTTTGTTTAAAACTTGATCCCAAACCACTGCTTCCTTTGCTTCAAGGACGATTTCCTGGACAGGTTGACGCTACTTTGGCTTTATGTTCAGAATTAGAAAATAAAAGTATTTTGTTACAATAAGGGTTAAGATTTTAAGCTCTGGCATAGGAAGCACTGAGTTCCAATCCAGACTCTGTTCAGTTGAAAGCTAAGGCAAATTATACCATTTCTCTGAGTCTGTTTCTTCATCTTTAAAAGGGGGGTATGACCTCCACCTCACAGGGTTGCCACAGGGATTAAGCAGATAATGTAGTTTTAAAAACTCAATAGCTAACACTTCCCAAATGATTATTACAGGCCAAGTACTATGTAAAGGACATTTAAAAGTATAATGATAACATGTTTATCATATGCCTATTATGGCTTGTGTAGCTGTCTCCTACATGCATTTCTGCATACTGACACAGGATGCACATACCATAAAATCCAGCTTTTAAAAAATGTAATTCAGTAGATTTTAACACATACAAAGTTGCACACTAATACTCACCACTATTTAATGCCAATTCAGAACATTTGTAAGATCCCCAAAAGAAACCCCACATCCATTAGTGGTCATTCCCCTTATATCTCCCCCATGTTCTTCCTCAAGCCCGGGCAACCCCTTATCTCCTTTCTGTCTCAATAGATTTGTCTATTTTGGAATTTTCACATAAATGGAAACATAGAACATGCGCTGATTTGTGACTGGATTCTTTCAGCTAACAAAATGTTTTCACCGTTCATTCGTATTGTAGCATATATCTTGACTCCATTTTTTAAGGCTGAATAATATTCTACCGTGTGGATATATAACACTTTGTTTATCCATTCATCTGTAGATGGATATTTGGGTTATTTCCATATTTTTGGTATTATGAATAATGCTGCAATGAACATTTGTGCACAAGTTTTTGTGCAGATATATGTCTTCAATTCTCTTGGGTATACACCTAGGAGTGGAAATGCTGGGTCATGGGTAACTCTATGTTTAACTTTTTAATGAACTGCCAAATGGTTTTCCAAAGTGGCTGCACCATTTTATATACTTAATTTCTTTAAAATTTCTATTGATTTTTTTTTTAGATAGGCCCTTCCTAAATTAGGGCCTTTTCAAAATAGTTGTCATTACCATTTAAAAATCTTGTATTATGTTAATTAATAGCACAAAATTTAAAAGTTACAAAAGGGTATACAGTAAAAAAATTTCTCTCCTACCCAAATCTCAGCCAATTATGTCCTTCCTCAGGAGCAACTGATGTTGTCAGTTTCTTCTGTAGCCTCCCAGAGACATCCAAAGGGGACAAACATATATATGTGTGTGTGTATACACACAATCGTTTTGTTATTATTTTCTATTATTTTCATAGAAATGGAAGCATATTACACATAACTTTTTTTTACATGTATTTCTCTTTAAGATGGTTCCACATCAGTATCTGCAGATACACCTCATTACAAAAGAATAGCTATGTAACATTCCACTGGGCAGATATCTCACAATTTCTCTGAGTCTCCTATTGATTTGTAGGTTGTTTGCAATATTTGCTGTTACAATGCTGCAAGGAGTAAAGTTTTACATGTGCCATTTCACAGGTGTGTATAAACCTTACTAGAAGCAGCAGCAGCAGGCACATGGATTTGTACTTTTGATAAATATGAAGCCAAATGTCTTTTGGATTGCAGTTGGGGTCTTTTCTTCCTTTGTGTATTCCAATTCATGTTTTGGTATCTCATGATTTTAAACAATTCCCAAGCCAAGAGTTCAGCCAGGAAGGAAGCAAATCATTTACTGAGGAAGACTGAAGATGATAAGGTCATAAATTACTTGGAGCCATTGGTCTAGAATGAAGGGCAGGGAAAAGACTAAGTAAAAGGAGCTTGTGTTTTGTGTTTTATGGAATAGTTTAAACTTATCCAGTATTAAAAAGAATTAATGGTCTTGGCACCATAAAAGCACAGGGTAGTCTTTGCTGGGAACCCACACACAAGAAGCAGGGAGAGGCGAGTGCAGTGCTCTGGAGAGAGTGGTTTCTGGTTATAGAGACAAGAGGCTAACCACCAGTCCAACTGGGGAGTCCCCCACTTAAGGTGAATGAACAAGTAAAAGGAATGAATGAATGAAACATAATGTTATATCCTTGTTTTCATTATTATTTCTTAGACTCAAATAACCAGAAGCATATGCCAGAAAGGAATATATAAATACAAAGATTTTTCTAACAAAAAATCACAACACAGAATGCTAAAGTAAAACTTACAAGTTAATTTTTTGTGATTAGAATGAAAAAAACCTTTGTTTTCACTTTGGAAAGGAAATATGCGAACATGGAACTCAAGAAGCGCAGTGGGTATTCAGTGTAAAGTTAAATCAATCTTGACGGTAGCCTCTCATCCACTCTTCTCCAGAGGCATTATATTCTCAAATAAGAATAAAAACAGGCAATGTGTAATGATTAGTGAGGAACAATTGAAAGACATGTGTATTCTATTCTGGTTCTATTTCTAAAATCAATTTAAAAGACCAGATCATTTAAAGCAGTGGTCCCCAATCTTTTATGGCACCAGGGACCAGTGTCATGGAACAATTTTTCCACCAAGGGGGTGATGAGGGGTGGGTCGGGGTGGGGATGGTTTTGGGATGATTCAAGCATATTACATTTATTGTGCAGTCAAACCTCTCTGGCAATGATAATCTGTATTTGCAGCTGCTCCCCAGCACTAGCCTCACTGCCTCAGCTCCACCTCAGATCATCAGGCATTAGATTCTCATAAGGAGCGTGCAACCTAAATCCTTTGAGTGCACAGTTTACAGTAGGATTCTATGCTCCTGTGAGAATCTAATGACGCTGCTGATCTGACAGGAGGAGGAGGTTATGTGGTGATGCCAGCCATAGGGAGCAGCTGTAAATAAAGATGAAGCTTCTATTGCTGGCCTCCCACACACCTCCTGCAGTGTGGCCTGGATCCTAACAGGCCATGGACCAGTACCAGGCCTTGGCAGGGGGGCTGGGGACAGCAGATTTAAAGAATCAAAGAATTCAATGATGCTACAGAAAATATCCAGCTTCCATGGCACATATTTTTATCTCATTTACTTGATAATTTTGAAATGTATCTCAAGGTCTTTAAACACTATTTCCATTGCTACTTTTCAGTTTCTCACTTTTAGGCATTCTCTACTCACTTCCCACAAGATGCTGACTTAGCATTTTCTTCCACCTCCAGCCCCGTCACACCCATGCACACCTTTTTCATCCCCCAAATAGAGTTAAACTCTGTTTTGGTCAGTCGATATTCCATGTTCACATAATTAAAACCATATAAATCCTATTCACAACTCTGATTACTTTTTCTTTCTCACTTTTACTTACTTTTTGTTTCCTGGTGGCTCATAATTATTTTATTTGCTTCCTCAGTTTTCTATGTACTTATACAATTTCAACAAACAATTTCTATTCTAGTTCCTTACAATTTGATATTTAAATGTATAAAATTTAGTTAAAATCTTGTTTATTGAAATATTATCCCTACTAGTAAAAAAGCAAATCAAATATCCACCAACAGGGAATTGATTAAATACATTACAGTTGTCCTATATCATGAAACACTTTGCAAACCTCAAAAAGAATAAGGTTGGTCAACAAGTATTGATACATGTACCAAACTGAGACTTTACTTTTCTGTCATTATATATACCTAAACCTCTAATATCTTATAATGTGCATGTACTTTTGTAATCAGAATAAAGGAAAATTTAAAAAGTACTGAGACAAAAATAATCTGAATTATATTCTGCTCGTAGTTATTCATATGATCAGTCAGATTTTTAAATATTGTATTGTATTTAGTTTTTGTTGGGAAAAGTCTGATTTTTTTTTCCCAGCTACACAAGTTTGTCATGTAGGCCAATCATCTCAGCGATGTCTGAAGAGATTCAATTCTGGAAAACGGAAAATCAGAACTTCTGAAATAAATGTTTTCAGAAAATGAGTGCAGAGGGGTGACTGACCATAAAGGAAGCACTCGCTTATCCTGAACCGAATACTAAATTTCAGACGGCGAAATGCCTCACTTTCATCCCGGGCAGCCGCAGGGTGGCCCAGCATCTAATGAGAGCAGCCCAGGGAGGCGCGCCTCGGCCAGAGCACACCCTGGAGGTCGCTTAACCCGGCAGCGCCTCGGTTCCAGGGGTCAACTCTGCACGAAAATGTCCGCCCTTTCCTGTTCTCCAGGGTCGGGATGTAGAAACGCAGCGACACGGTCGGGGGTGTCGACTTGGACAGCGCTCGGCCTCCAAGGCTCCTCAAGGGACTTCTCGTAACCCCCTTCCGTGAGGCCAGAACCACGGACGCGAGGCGGGGCAGGGGCAGGCCGTCCCCAGACTCCCGGACTCTGTCGGGACACACACGCGGACAGCAAGGCTAACTTTCCCGGGGTGTGAACGCCTGGGCGAAGGGGACTAAAACAACACGTCTACTCCCGGGACATTAAGCGCATGCGCAGGCCAGAGAGCCCGTGTCCACAGCCTCCGCGGGGCCGGAGGCCTCAGGGTCCGCGCTCCCCGGCCGGGCCGCTCGCCGCGCTCCACCACCCCCCGCCCCCGCTCCGCCCCGGGCGGGAACCACGCACCGACACGAGCGGGACGCGCAGGCGATCCCCCTGCAGCCGGTTGAAGGCGGGAAACGTGCTCCAGGCGAGGACCCCGCCGCGCTCGGGTCCCAGCAGGGCCACGAGCAGCGCCTGGTGCTGGAAGCGCACGGTCGGCTGCTCCTCGTAGCTGCTCCGCTTCAGCCAAAAGCCTGAGTCAAGGAGGGCGGTGGGGACGCGGTCAGGACGGCCGGCCCGGGCCGAGCGGGCCGCGGGGAGCTGTGGGGCGCGCCGGCCGCGGCGGGCTCACCGTGGCTCCGGAAGGCCACCAGCAGCGGCGGGATGTAGGTGAGCGCGGCGGCCAGCAGCAGGAAGAGCGCGGCTTTGGAGCAGAGCCCCGCGCGGTAGCCGCGCTCGACCGGGTGGGAGAAGAGCTCGTGGAGCGCCATGAGCGCCGCGCGCAGCCAGCCCGCCCGCCGGGCCCCTCAGCGACTCGAGACGTACGGGCAACTTTGGCTTCGGTTGGTTGCCATCGCCGTGGTCTCCACGGCAACCGGCGGCGCAGGCAAAGGGACCAATCGCAAGGACGGGAGCTTTGGCGGGGCGGGGCTAAGGCGGCGGCGCGCGCCAGTGGACCGAGGCCCTCGCTTGATGCGCGCGTCTCCTTGAAGGCTGAGTGGTCATGTAATAGGATGTTTCCGTGGACCTGAGTCGTAGCCATCGTCTGTGTTAACATTTGTGTAAAATAAGATTTCATAGAAGTTGACTTGTAAGTAAATACCTGCTTCTGTGTCACCTGTTAGCCCCCAATTTGGTCCATGCGAGTCCCATGGCCCTGGGCTAAGACCACAGCCAGGTTCCTTTGCCTCCATGTTTTCTGTTGCTTCCACGATGCTCCACGGCAGGACGGCCGCGGGAACGGAAGAACACGAATCCCCAGGCTCTCGGAGGGATAGAGGTGAATCACCACATAGCGCTCTCGGACGTCTCTTGTTACACTGTATTGGGTACAAGCTAGGCTACGGGTTTTAGGGGAAGCTATGGTCGTCCCCAAAGATAACATTGGCTTATCACTTAATTGAAGGCTTTGGCCGAGGCGGGATAATCGCTTGAGCCCAAGAGTTGGAGACCAGCCTGGGACACAGTGAGACCTTATCTCTATAAAAGAAAAAAGAAATTAGCCGAGTGTGGGGACACGTGCCTGTAGACCCAGATACTCCGGAGGCTGAGGCTAGGAGCTAGGAGACTAGCTTGAGCAGCTTGAGCCTAGGAGTTTTAGGTTGCAGTGAGCTATGATGTCGCCACTGCACTCAAGTCCAGGCAACAACAGAGCCACACCCCGTCCAAAAAAAAAAAAAAAAAAGTGAAGGCCTTTTCTTCCCCCTAGATCAATATGGCAGAGGATTTTCTTTTTAAAAACTGTGTTCTGTAGCAATGTTCTGCATCAAAATGTTCTGAATGATGACAGCGCGGTGTTAGAGTGTGAGGTTTATGCTCAAAGTGGAGTCCGGTCATTGATGCCCCTACTTTAGAGGCAACGTTAGTAGGGCTATTAGATGAAGAGAACAGCTGAGATCCTAACAACACAGACAACACAACACAGACAGAGAGAAAGGTCAAGACCTGCTCATGTGAGGAAACTATCCCATGGTTCTCCCAAGACAACAATTAATGTCATTAGCCATAAAATGCTTTTGACATATCATTGGGTCCAGTACTAGACATTCTTGCTTTAAAACTTTTCTGGGATGGCAACATAGCTCTTAAATACAGCAATTGTTTGGCTTAAACCTATGGTATGATTCTGACACTATATTGTGTCTATACTTTAAGTGGATGACTTTCATTTATTTAAATAAAATAAGGGCATTCAAGAATAGATGAATCTAGTGTTGACTCCTGTGGGTTAATGTCTCTTAAGGAAGGGGGTGTTTTCCTCCCAAGCTCCTTCTTTCAACAGAAGCAAACAGATACTGTAGCTAAGTTGCTGCTGAAACATGGTGACTGATAAGAATTTAGGTGTATGAAGTGCTTCAGACTTCTGTGAGATGCCATGAGCAAAAGTATTTAGTAATAATGGATAATAATATTTACTCTTCACTCCCTTGATTTGTAGAAGCTAGTTTTTGTGGTTTTATTTCAATTTTTGAGAGAACATTTACTTTTTAAAAAATGCCATGGTACTATGTATATCATGTTATTTTCATACATTCATGACTGAGTACTGACTTCTCAGTTTCCATTTCCATAATGTTCTTGTATTTCATATAATACAATTTACCTCCAAGGATGAAAAGAGTCATTTTCTTAAAAAGTATGTATCTTAATTGTGTCCCTCTCCTTTAGAAGAGCTCCTGTTTAAGGTCTCTTGAATCAGCTTAGAACTCCTGAATGTCTTCAAGGCTTTCCAACATGTCTTTTACCTTGGCACTTAACTATATTACTTCTCAATTCCCTCTTCCAACCCCAGCCTTCGTTTTTATCTGGAAAGGAAAGTTTACACTTTGAAAAATGTACTCTTCTCTCTGCATCAGAAGATTCACATTCTCTGTGAATTCTTTCTTGTTAATTCTCACTTGGCTTCGTGCTGGTCCTTCAGTATCCATGTTCACACAGCTCTCCAAAGTTGGGAACTCATTCTCTGTGCTTTATAGATCTGTTAATGTTTAATTGCATATATTCATTATCCCATTTCTCCTTCTGACTCACCTCTTCAACTAACTTCCCCCTCAAGGAAGGCATCCGGTGTTCTTAGAACATTCAATAGCTACAGACAATGACCCCATAGGTAAAGGTGATGTGTATGATCAGTGCAGATGAGATAAGCCAATCAGAATGGTGAACTGGAAAAAGACACTGATAAAGTAGGGAAGGACAGAAGACAGAAAGACAGTGCACATCCCTGAGACCATCAGGAGATGTGCGGGGTGAGCAGTGGATCTTTCCCCTGACAAGTGTGCTGAACTCTTCCACATGCAATGTGATATACATGACCTTGGACTAGGACACAATGACCAGCTCTGTAAAGGGAAGCATGGGATTCAAGTCCAATTTGCAACTTCCTTCGTCAGATTCACAAGCACATAACAGGGTTTGTGTGCCCAATTAAGTGCATATATTCCTGTTACATGTTCACCAGCTCAGAAACAGAGATGACTCAGACCAGACTGCCTTGATGACTCTGTTTGGATTCACTGATATGAGATGGAGAGCAATCTTCATTCTTTGAAGTTTAATTCTATTTGTGAAACAGATATTTTCATAATTTCACTCACTGTCTAGCTAATCTCATCCAGTGCAATAGCTTTAAAGACTTCTCTGACTTTGAGACTCATTCACCTGGTCTACATCTTCATTTAGATGTGTCTCTTGGGCATCTCAGACTTAATATTTTAAGACCAAACTCTTGATGATGGCACCGCGCCCTATTTCAGTAAACGGCAATTTCATCCTTACAAAAACCTTGACTTTGACCTGTCTCTCACATATCACATCCGATCTATCAGTGATTTTTACCAACTCTACCTTCAAAGTGTATTCAGAATACAACTGCTTCCCACCACCTCCACAGATACTGTCTTGGCCTAAGCCAACATCATCTTTCTCCGGGAGTATCACAATAGCCTCTTAACCATTTCTTGGCTTCTGCCGTCACCCTATAGTCTATTAAGCTAGCATGATCATTTAAAAATGAAGTCAGATTGTAGTACACCCAGACTGACTTCTCATCTCATTCCAAATAAAATCCAAAGTTCTACACATGGAATGCAAGGCTCAACATTGTTTTTGTTCTAGATCTCTTTGAACTTCTAACACACTCCGCCCTTGTTCATTCAGCTCCCAAAACAGGGAATTTCTTCCTGTTCCTAAAATATGCCAACCACTCTAATTAGCATTTCATCCCACAATCACTCTCTAGTCACCTATCCTGTCTTATTTTTCTACACAGCACCTATTATTACCTGAAATATTTATTTTTTGTCTTGTCCCAGTGAATGCAAACACCCTAAGATCAGGGGTGTTATCTGTCTTGTTTATTGTTTTTCCCCAGCGCCTGGAACGGTGCCTTTGTATGTAACAACACTAATTTCTAAGCATGAAATTCAAAGAATTGTTCACTTTATCAAAAACAAAAACCCATTCTAGTTGCTCAGACACACATACTTAAAACAACAAAAATACTTTTAGAATGAAGCTAGGTTGCCCAGCATCAATCAGGAATTTCAAATGTAGGAAATGATGACGACAAATGTCGAGACATACAGCCCTTATAGGTGCATCAGAATCATGAGTACATGGCTGGGTTTATGTGCCCAATTAAGTCATATTCTCCCTAAAAGTTCATCAGCTCATAAACAGGTGGTGACCCAGACCAGACTGTTTTGATTACTCTACTTGGAAGAAAGGAATTAACATCACCAACTGGAGAACTTCAAGGCATCTACTGAGGTAGGTGACACATATGCATATCTGGGCAGCCCAGTTTCTCTGGTCTTACCTCCATGGGAGAAAATAATTAGCTGGAAGGACTTCCTACCTGGTGAAAATCTCTCACTGGCCAATCCATTCCACTGCAGCAAGGCTTTTGCTCTAGTTTTGGAGGAACATGCTCTGAAGAGTCATTCACGGAATAAGGTGTTGCTCTGTGAGGACGTGTCTGTATTGTGAAAGAATCACTGGGAGAAGGTGATGCTTAAATCCAAGTCAATTAACTTGTGAGGGGAGGGGGTTAACCCCTTTGACTTTAGCAGGGGGTCATAACCTTTGTCCTAAAGAAATAGCCCAGCTGATCTACTGGTGCACAGAGGGCATGTGGGGGAGGAACAGACTCCAGCCCCTGCTGGATTGAGTGTGTGATGATAGAGATCATTCAGTAGAGAGCGCTGGGAGAACTGACTACCTGAAAAAATAAAGAGACCCAACCCCATCTCACGCTGGTCAGCACCGTTAATTCCATGAGATTATAGATCCAAACGTGAAACACTAACTACTAAAGCATTGGAAGCAAATGTGAAGACCACTTTTGTAATTTTGAGGAGGACAAAGTCTTTGGAACAAGACACAAAATCCAGAAAGTGGAAGATAAGGTTTCATGTTCCACAGCATGATAGAGTATGGTGAGGTGGTAATTTGATTCACAGGTATATCCATATGTTTAAACTAATCAAATTCTACATTTTTAATATGTGTAGATATAGTATGTCAATTACATCTCAACAAAGCTGTCTTTTTTTTTTAAAGAAGCCTTAGGAAAAACACCATAAAGTAGGTTAAAAATTAGATGACAGACAAGGAGAAAGTATTTGCAACACAAATGACACAGCATAATCAAGAGAAGGACCAGGAACTCCACAGAAAAATGAGCAAAGGCCTTGAACAAAGAAAAAGGAATGTGGTTGATGAATGAGCAGGAAAAGATGCTCGGCTGGCCCAGAAATGAAAGAAATGCAGATTACAACACCCCTAAATGACATTTTTCACCAATTAGTTAGGTAAAAAATGAAAATGACTGATTTAACCCTGTACAGATGGATGCGGCATATAGGGACTTGGTAGGAGTGGGTGACAAAGACACCTTGAAGCCAAACCCTAAAGCTGGTGGGGAAGCTGGAATATGGGGACACAGGGTCTGTGTCAGCCATGAGAGGCTGACACACTGCTGATGTAGAAAACATAATATTTTCTTGATTATAAAATAACAACAAAGACAAGACACATCATTGATGTTATTACAGCTTCTTGAATAGTTGATGGGTTCTATGCACCAGAAAGGTAACAGGAAACATTTTCCCTTGTGCACCCACCACGCCCTCTCATACTTTGCTTGTCCCCTCCTGAACTCCCACCCCCACAGCAGAGGCAGCAAGCATGCTTGACGTTGACTGTTGGTCACTGCTGGGCCTACATGCTTCCCAGCTGCATCATGGGGCCTACAGGTAAAGGCTGGGGGCGTCATTCGAGCCCCATCAGCAGAGAGACATGGCCTGGGCTCCGGTGGAAAGGTGGGAGCTACAGGCCGCCAGGAACGCCCCAGCCTCCGCCGTACCCATTAGGCGATGCTACCTAACTAACCACCCCAAATTCAAATGATTTCAACAGAGTAAGCATTTTTATTGCTCCAAAGTCTAGGACTTGGCTGGGCAGTTCTGGTCTTAGCTGGTCTCGCTCCTGTGCCTTCACAGGTCCTCCTGTCTAGGGGTGGAGTCAGTTTCCCCACCTCTGAGTCTGGGCTGCCCTGGGACCTGCTTGGCCAGTAGAGTGGAGCACAAGTGGCGGATACTGGACAGCTGGTGGGTTGGGAAGGGGCTGGGCAGTCTACGATGGCCTTGACCGGGATAACTGGACTCTCCTCCACACGGTCCCTGTTGTCCGGCAGGCTGGCCTGGGCTTGTTCCCACGGCAGGGGCAGAGGTCCGCAGTAGAGGACAAGCACACGGGTTCTCTTCAGGTTGAGGGAAGCAGAACACGTCGTCCCAAATATGCCTCTGACATAACTATTAATAGCTGAAGGCAACGAAGCAGCAGGAAACACAGAAAAACCTCTGTTTACCTCCCCACTTTTCTGCCTAAGGCAGGATGTAAACTCTCCTTCACTACAAACAACGCTAAACTCTTCTCAGCTAGAAATGGCACCTAGCAAACCTCACTCCATTAGTTTCCTCTCATATATTTACCTCCCCACAATTTCCTGCCTTTGGAACCCTGTAACTGCTTTGCTTGGTCCTGTCATTTCTCTACAAATTTATTTTTCTTTTTGAAGATTCTGGAGTTCTAAGCTAACACTTCGAGTTACTTATGTTGAGGTCTCTCTCACATGATGTGTGCTGCACGCATTAATAAACTGTTTCTCTAGTGAATCTTTTTGTTACAGAGCCTGTCTTAGTGTGCCTTGCGCTGCTATGACACACCACCACAGACTGGGCAATTTATAATGAACAGAAATGTATCGGCTCACAGTTCTGGAGGCTGGGAAGCCCACGGCCCAGGAGCCCGCATCTGGAAAGGGCTTTTTTGCTGCGTCCCAGTGTGGCTGAAGGCAGCACATGGTGGAAGGGCAAAGAGAGGGTGAGAGGGACAGAAAGAGGCTAAGCCAGTTCATCCATAGGGCACCACTCCCCCGGTAACCAATCCACTCCTGCAGTTGCAGTAACGGCATTCCTTCCTTCATGAGGGCAAAGTCCTCATGGCCTAATCACACCTCAGTAGGCCCCACCTTCCAACACTGTTGCATTGGGGATCAAGTTTCCAACATGTGAACTTTGGGGTACACATTCAAACCATAGCAGAGCCCCAGCTGAAGGCCCAAGATGTCTAAAGGTAAAGTTTTGCCTCCCCTACAAGGCCTAGGCTCGAACCTGGCACCCTGGGACTTGTGGCACATTCTACCAGCCAACGCAAGTCAGGACCACCCCAGATTCAGAGGTGGGGAAATGAGGCTACAATAATGGCTCCTGTATCCACACGAGCTGTAGTCATGGAGCAAAAAGTATGGATACGGCAGCCATTATGGCAGCCTTGGTACAGCTATCCCCACACCAACACACAGGTCTCTGCCCCATCACAGCGTTGGACAGTCCCCAGCAATAAAACTTCCCTGTTGTGACTACACCCTAACAGTGACCAGGCATGTGTGATCAGCAACACAAATATCTGCCTCCCTGAGTCACCAGCCTTGGCTTTATTGTTCCTAGTCAGTCAGGCCACCCTCTGTCTTTGTCCTGAAACCTGATCTGGGCTCACTGGAGGATTTACTGGAGTGCCCCATGTGCAGGGTGCAAATCTGGGAGCCGGCCATCTGTGTCCTGATGTCTTAGGAGTCAGGGAAGAATGGATGAGTCATAGAGCAAACGACGTGGAAACAAAGAGGCTGTTAATCCCAACCCTTGATACAATTCATGACCCAAGCAGGGGCGGATGTGACTTGTGGGATGCCCCTGTCAGGTGGGCTCTGACCCCATCCAAGCCCTCCCAGACCCCACCAGGCATCAGCATCTCCCTGTACTGAGTTTGGGGCAGTATGAGCCTCTTGCTCATCCTTTGTTGCCTGAACATACCACGCTGGCTGTCTGTTCCTAGGCTGACTCCCCCACTTGGCAGTAGACTCTCTCCAGGCAGTGACTGCAGGTTGCTTTTATCCCCAGTGCCCAGGAGCAGGGTGTGGGTGGGGGCTGTATGGAATGCAGAGAGGAAGAAGGCCCGCAGCAGGGGCCCAATGCCCCAGCCAACTGCCCACCACACCCCTCAACATTGTGGTCCTCGAGATGGTGGTAGCCCATTGCAAGACCCCTAGAGAAACATGTCATTGTCAGAGCTAGATGATCTTGCCCTATAAGCCTGTGATGGGGTCCTTCGTCATGGGCCATCTCCATCCCAAGTGTGGTTTACTGTTGGGACCATGGGTACTGAAGTCAAATCTTAGCCCGTGTAGCAATATATGTGACCCAAGCTTTTCTGCTATGGTCTGAATATTTTTGTCCCCTAAATCCCCAAATCCTTATGTTGAAATCCTAACCCCCAATCTGATGGTATTGGGAGGTGATTAGATCATGAGAGTGGAGCCTTCAAAAATGGGATTACCATCCTCATAAAAAGGCCCCAAGAGAGCTGCCTCACTCCTTCCCCATGGGAGGACACAGCTAGAGGGCACCCTCTGTGAGGAAGGGGTTCCTCATCAGACCCCACTGGTGCCTGGATCTTCGATTTCCCAGTCTCCAGACCTGTGAGAAATAAATTTCTGTTGTTTATTAGTTACTCAGTCGAAAGTATTTTGTTATAGTCCAAGCACTATGGCTCACACCTGTAATCCCAGCACTTTGGGAGGCCCATGTGGGAGGGTCACTTGAGGCCAAGAGTTCATGGCCAGCCTGGGCAACATACTCAACCCCAGTTTGAGGCTGCAGTAAGCTCTGATCGTGCTACTGCACTCCAGAGTGGAGGACAGAATAAGACCCCATATCTTAAAAAAAAAAATAAAGTATTTTTGTTACAATGGCTTGAATCGACTAACACCTTCTAAGCTGCAGAATACCCAATGATAAATCTGTGGTTTAAAATACCTTCCCCTTGTCATATCAGCAGGGAAAGATCCATGTTTTCTGTGGATTGAAGCTTCTAAAATGGGAAGGAGTCTCCAACTGGCTTCAGCTTCAAAGTCAATATACCCGTGCTCACTTCAAGTAAAGTAGAAAATGCCAGATCCTCCTTGCCCTGTCAGCTTCCTTGTGAGGATGTCAGTTCACAACCCAGGTCCTACCAATCTAAGCCCACACCCAGGCTGAGAGTCCAAAGCTAGTGGCCACATCCCTCCTGGCAACTGATGGCAACTGATCATGAAGGCAGCTCCCTCATTTCAGAGATAAAAAGGTCAGAAGTTCTGGTGGCCACCGTCTCAGTCCGAGACCAGTTCTGTGCCCCAGTGTAATTGCGTTGACTTGTGTGGCCTCAGATCTGCTTCCTTGTCCTTCCCAGAGGTTCTGTGAGCTTTTCTTTTAAACACGTACTGAGTAACTCTTGGCTCCCATTTCCTGAGCTCAGGACTAAGCCCTCCGCACATCCAGTACCCCTTCCATGAGCCCCTCTGTGGCCAGAGCCAGGTGGGGTGGCCTGCAGGCAGGAGTCTCACTCTGCTCTCCTCCAGGGCCTGGCCCGGAAGTCCCAAGGAAGACAGAAGCAGCCCAGAGCCTTTCCTCTTCCAACCTCCTGGTGAGCCTGCCTAGCTGCGTTCACCCCATGACCGGCCCCACCTGCCTTCCAGGCAGCAATTAGGCTGCCAACCTCCAGCTCTGGCACCGCTGTGCCCGGCTTGCTGCCCTGCCCCCCTCAGCCCTGTCTCCCCCGACCTTTCCTCCCCACTGCCTTCCTTCTGGCTCATCCAGCATGATAAGCTCTGTGCCCAGAATTTACAGCCTCCTGTATCCCCCAGCCATGTCCCTTGCCATGACTCTGCCTGCTGTTCCCTAAAGTAAAGAAAACGGGAAAATCTGACCCTTCTTCATCCAGGACATAGGTCACTGCACACCTGATTCACGCTCCTCTCCCCAGTGGAATGTGAGAGCAAAATCTCTCTCCTCCCTTCATCCCCCTTCTCACTGGGTGACCTTGGACAAGTCCCTTCACTTCTGAGTTCGCTTTTCAAACTTTGCAGGCTGTAAACTCTAATCTGTATCACACAGGTAAATTACTATGTTCATTTCTGTAGGTAGGATCTTTCCCTTTGTCGGGAGGAATCAAAGGTTCACCTGACCTGGGCAGGGTGATGAGGGGTGCTCCTGAGAGGTGGGTAGGGACAAGCCAGTGGGAGACCACAAGACCACAAGGTGTCTTGTCTGGTTTCTCACTGAAGACACAGGGGAATATAACGGCCAATGGCTTTGATGGAGTGTGACGCCAAAGTCATACGGAGAAGAGAGTCCAGGCTCTGTGTGTGTGTGTGTGTGTGTGTGTGTGTGTGTGTGTGTGTATGTGAGAGAGAGAGAGAGAGAGAGATGTACAGACTTCAGTGCCCTTTAACTCACAGCCAGGGCTGGGGAATCCCTCTCAGCTGCTGCAGGGTGGATTCCAGCCGAGAGAGTTAAGAGGAAAGAAAGCGCTTGACTGGGAGCCAAGCCATCTGAATTTTCTCCCTGTGCTCAAAGGAAGTGGGGGGCAAGATTTTCACTTACCGTGAAGAGAGACCTGATGGGAATTCGGCTCATAGAGAGGACTGAAAAGAAAGCCAAGAACCGGGAGAGAAAGAAACATGGAGTCTGGGACTGAGTCCTTTCCCACTTCAGGGGAGGACCCCGCACTCCCAGTTCCTAGTAGGGGAAGGACCTGCTTCCCTGTGTGCCCCACCCCCTCTGCACCAGGCACTCGACTCCCAGGCCCCAAAATTGCCTCAACTAGGGCCTAGACTAAGGGACCCTGTGTGAGCTGGTGGACGACGCCCAGCTGAAGCTGCTGGGGCCGCGTGGCAGCACCAGATCCAGGGCCAGGTCGCGCTGCTCGACCTCAGAGGACACCGGCCTGTAGCCCAGCAGCTGCAGCGCCCCGGCGCACAGCTCCTGCACGCGGCGGATCTTGGCGAAGGGCAGCGCGTGGCGCCAGGCCTGGGAGACGTTGAGCGCGTTCCTGGACGAGGTCTGGAAGGCTTCGCGGCGCGCGCCAGGCCCGGTACCGTGCGTGATGTTGTGGATCCAGGCCTCGAGCTGCGGCGTGAGGCTGAGGCCGGCGAAGGCATAGAGCGCACGGATCTCGGCCAGCGGCTCCCGCGCCAGGTCCTCGAAGCGCACCAGGCGGTAGCGGCCGCGCAGGAAGGGCGGCGGCTTGAGCGCGGCGGCCTCGGCGATGCGCACGTGGCTGCGGCACACCTCGTGCACCACCCGCAGGCCGGGGTCGGCCTCCACCCACGTGCCGTTGGTGCCCAGCACGATGCCGTTGTCGCGCGCCAGAGCCTTGACTGTCTGCTCGCGGGAGCGCAGCACGGCCCGCGGGTCGCGCACCAGGTGCACGATGCGCAGGTTGAGCGCGGGGTCGCGCAGCAGCGGGTAGAGCACCTGCAGGTTGAAGAAGCGCACCTCCTTGAGCACCACGTGGCTGTAGGAGCGGCAGGCCTCCTGCGCCAGGCCGAAGGGCCGGCGCGCGCACAGCGGCTTGCACACGGCCTCGCTGCTGATGGCGCCGCGGGGGAAGGCGCTGCAGGCGGGTGGCGAGCACAGCGCGCGGCTCACCGCCCACTGGAAGAGGTCGGAGAGGTTGTGGCTGCGGCGCCAGGGCATGTAGGCGTCGAACACGTCCATGTCGCACAGGAAGACGGAGCGTACCAGGTCGCGCACGGCCATGTGTAGCGCGGAAGCGCTGCCGTGCGACAGGGCGGCCCACACGTGCCAAGCGGGCTCCATCAGATAGAAGACATCGGGGTGCTGGCTGAAGAGCTGGCCCACGAAGGACGAGCCCGAGCGCCACGAGGACAGCACCAGCACGTGCACTCGCTCCTCGCTGCCTGATGGCGATGATGGCCCTGGTCGGGAGACCAGAAAGAGCAGG
This sequence comes from Lemur catta, assembly GCF_020740605.2. Classification (NCBI taxonomy): domain Eukaryota; kingdom Metazoa; phylum Chordata; class Mammalia; order Primates; family Lemuridae; genus Lemur; species Lemur catta. Next base: position 17,841,553 of record NC_059147.1, on the reverse strand, counting down.
AGGCAGGTCTGTGCCAGCAGGAGTGCGGTCACCGCCGAGTTGGACACACGCGGTAGCCACATGCCTCCAGCCCGGGGGCCTTCGGGAGAAGAGTGCAGTGGTTAGGAACCTTAGTCCCTACACCCATCCTGTGCCCCAACCACTGCCCAGTGCCCCCAGGGAGCAGGGGTCTCCAAAGACCATGACAATCTCAGTCTAGGGCTCTTCTGGAATGCGAAGTTAAGACATAAGCCATGCCAGGCGCGGTGGCTCACGCCTGTAACCCTAGCACTTTGGGAGGCCGAGGCAGGCGGATTGCTTGAGCTCAGGAGTTCAAGACCAACCTGAGCAAGAGCAAGACGCCCCTCTCTCTACTAAAAATAGAAAGAAATTATCTGGACAACTAAAAATATATAGAAAAAATTAGCCGGGCATGGTGGCGCATGCCTGTACTCCCTGCTACTCAGGAGGCTGAGGCAGAAGGATCGCTTGAGCCCAGGAGTTTGAGGTTGCTGTGAGCTAGGCTGACGCCACGGCACTCTAGCCTGGGCAACACAGTGAGACCCTGCCTCAAATAAATAAATAAATAAATAAATAAATAAATAAATAAATAAAAAAGACATAAGCCATGATCTAGTCTATGCTGAGAGCAAATGTCCAGTTGCAGAATAGTGTCAACATCTACCTATGTATCTACCTACCAATTATTGTCTGTGATCTGCAAAGGGAAATATTATTTTTCATACTGAATTCTTATATTTTGCTTAAGAATTCCTCTTAGGGAGACACTTTGAGGTTGTTGAGATAAATGGCTTGATGGGCACAGTGGTGGAATTAAGAGCTCACTGAGGTTGAATTCTGGCTCTGTCACTTCCTAGCCTGTGATCATGGACCGAACACTTAATTGCTTTGTGACTCGGTTTACCCATCTGTAGAAGAGGGATAATACTGGTACTGGGCTCACAGGATTTGGGGGAACACGGGGACAGGAGGGAGCATGGAGTAACACCCATAGCTGAGGACCTGCATTTCTACATGGTGTGCTTCTACATGCTACGATTTTTTGTAAACAAGCAGGTACAACTTTAGTTATTAAAAATAAGCAAATTTAGGCCTATGCAAGAATATTTTTTTAAACAGCAAAGACATGAAATGGACAAAGAACACCAACAGTTGCCATCACCCATCAGGAGTGAAGTGCTGAAGGCAGCGTGGACTCCAGAGTGGGGGTGTCCTCCAGGAGCCCTGGCAGTTTGCAAGGAGACCTGTCGAGAGGAGCTCGGATGGAGTCAGGGAAGCGGAGAGGTGAGGACAAAGTCCTGCCCCAGCCTGCTGAGGGAACTCACCCCTGTCCAGGCCTCCTGGGAGAGCGGCCCACGCTGATCACAAATCCACTGCAGTAATCTGGAGGTCTCTCAGCACCTGCAGTAACAGGAGGGAGATGGGGTCAGACCCGCAGACAGAGACCGCTGCACATACAGAAAACTCCACAGAGGTGGGAGCAGAGCTGCCCTCCCCTGGCCTGACCTGAGCGCTTTTCCAAATGGCTGTGAACTGATGGCCTCTCCTGCTGGTTGGAGGAGACAGGGCTGGTTGAGAGTCACAACGCTGTCACTTAGGAGCTAAGAGACCTGGGACAAGTGACTTAACGTCTCCAAGGCTCAATTTCCTCCTCTGTAAAATGAGGGTTGCAACATTAAACCTCAGCGTGGTTGTGAGGAATGCTGCTGCCAACACCTAGAGGAGAGGGCTTGGTAAAGTGTCACACACACGGCCACGTCACTGTGACTGTTAGTGTTGAGCTATGACTGGAGAGGAGGAAGCCTCTCCCCCTGGGAGGTCTCTGCCCAATGAGACCCCTTGAGGTCACCTATGCTTCGAATCCCACCATGTTCCAGGCCAACCTCTAGCCTCCAACCACCGCTGGGCCAGTTAGTGGATCTTCAGAATGTTATACATGTCCCCTGGGTGGAAGGAACACTGAGCCCAGCTCCCCAGTCCCAGGATCCTGAGTGTTCTTCTCTTTGCACCTGTTGCTTCTGCAATGATCTCAAGTCAGGGTGATTTAGGAAGGCAAAGGCCTGGAAGTTTCTTCTTTGCTTTTGCAACATTTGCTGCCCAGCTAACCCCCTCTGCTGTCCACGTCACCACAGAGAGAAGCCAGGGTCTAACTAGTGAACGGATCCCATCTCTGCTTCTTCCCCTCATTCGGAGGGAGCGGCAGGAGGGGTGGAGTATGCCCCACAGCTCTGTCTCCTTCTGACACCAGAGCTGCTTCCTGGACCCCATGCCCAGGCCTGGAAAACCTGGGACACGGAGAGTAGCCACCCATCTTCTCTGCACGTGTCGTCTGTGCTCCTTGAGTACTGGCTGATGGATCGTGGGCTCCCCTGAGAACGCGGGGCCAGAGGGGAGGGAACTCACATTTGCTGACGTACATTACCACAAGTCCTAGATGCTTCAAGCCCACTGGATGATTTAACTCAACAGCTCCTGAGGTGGGCATGATGATGCCAGTTTTTCAGGTGAAGGACTCAAGCTTGGAGAGACAGCAAGACAGCTGGAACCCAGCCCAGGACTCCTGTTTCTAAGCCCCTGGCACTTCCAATCCCAGGCTTTGGGCCTCTCCCTCCCCTGATCCCTCCCTGCAGAGGGCAGGACCTTACTGCTTTGGCCCAAGCACAGCTGCCCTGGCCAGCCCAGCCTTGGCCTGGGTAGGAAGGATCTTTACTGTAGGCCAAGGTGTTTTCTACCTGTGTTCCAAGAAAGCCAAATGTCTTCGTAAGTGACTCACACACTATAGGAACTGCTATCTGATCCCATTATTGGAACCTGAGAACTAGGAAGGAGACTGAAACACTGTGTGCCACAAAGGTATCCGGAAAACCCCTTCTACCTGGGAGGTTTCTGTTACCTAGCCTCGTGTTCAGCATACCAGACAACTGCCCAAGGGTTCAAAGTTAGGAATAACACGTCAGGCAGGCACTGTGATACGTACTTACTTTTGTCTTCATGTTTTAACTTCATCCTGCTAAGTCCCTAGGAGGTAGAAATGAATATCTCTGTGTGTTTTAATTGCGGCAGAGCGGCTCAGAGTCAGGAACACTCAGCTAGTGAGGGGCAGGGCAGGGGTTTAAGTCCAAGAGCCAGAGCCCCAGTGTAGGGCTCTGTGGTGGGTCCCACTCCCAAGCCTGGGTGCAGTGAAGTCTCCATCCTGGGAAGCCTCTCCCCTTCCCCTCTAAAGTCCTCCCTTTTGTGATTCTTTTCTGGGTGTACATATTTATTATATGTTTAGTTTTTGGAAAAGGTAACACTTAGAGGTCTCCTGAAATTCTGAAAGTCCCGATGAGGGTATCACGTTTTATTTGTGGAGGGGGCAGGAAATAGCTGGGTAATAGACACTTCATGATAAACCTCTTTAGCAGCTTTTGAGTTTTGGCTCATATGAACATAGTACTTATTTAGAAACAACTAAATTAAAACCTCTATAAATGTACATGGCTTAAGCAGTCAGATAATTATGACAAGTCATTTTCTTGCTCCAGAATCCTACTTCCTAGAGGCAGCTGCTTTCAGAACTGTTGTTTCTTCTGCTAATTACCTTATTAATTAAAAAAACTTAGATTGTTACTGTTAAAATGTACTATTTATGTCATTTTTCTATTAAGTACAATGAAAGATAGGGATTTATGTTCTATACACACACAAGCATGCACTCAGTCAGATACATAGACAAATTTCTTCTCTTAGTCTCTCAGTAGAATTTTTTGTTAAATCACTACCCAAAATTTACATTATATGACTTTATAAAACAGCTCACAGCTGAAGCACAAAATGTGCTGACTGTACACATCCTTTCTTGTGAACCTGTTTGTTTTCCCTGGAGTTAGATATTGTAATAGAAGGGCTTAAAGATAAAATTGAGAAAATGTAAAAAATATAAATAGAACCAAAAAAAAGATAGATAAAATATGGAAAATAGAGAAAAGACATTAAAGGAAGAGATTCAATCCAGGAGGTCCAATGCCCATGGTCCCTATCCTGGTGGAGTTGCCAATGCAGTTGGGAACATTAAAGACACACCTATGTGATGGTCAGGGGACCAGATGGTGGTCCCAGTGAATGGCCCAAACATCGGCTATGGCAGGGTCATGCTAGTCCTGGCATGCAGACCCCTCTCCTGGATTCTGGCAAAATCCTCCACCCGGAGCCCTCCAGTCTGTCTCATACTGTGCCACCAGAGCTGGCCACACCATGCATCTGATCATGCCAGTCTACTCAGCAACCTGCAGCACTCCCACCTCACTTCCCAAATCCTGTGCTTCAGGTATCATCAGGGTTCATCAAACAGGCTCCAGGCTCCCCTGCCCCTCTGCTGTGAGTGCCCAGCCCTGACTCCCGTCAGAGTCACCTCAGCCTCCTCTCCAGGTGTCTCATTTGTGCCTCTCAGCCGTGCGTGACTCTCTGCCTCCCCTTCTTGGCTGTGACCAACTTAGAGCTTGGGATTGTGGGTTTTTTGCAGGTGGGTGTCTGTTATCAATATCCATGGTGGGGCTTGGCACCGCACAGGTGTGCTGGACCTGGTTGGTTGTGTCCACACCGTCCCTGTTTTCCCTTCTGATAACAGCCTCTAGATTGTCCCTGGGGAACCACCCCTCACCCACTCAAAGTGCACATGTGGATGGATGGGGCTGATCTACCGCCCCCTGGTTCCTGAGGGACATGTGTCCCAAGACAGGCTCATCTACACATTCCACACACTCACCCCTCCACCCCCCACGACACACAGAATGGGACTTAGGAATGGGACATCTGCCCAAGTCCAATCCCAGCATTTCTGCCACCCTCCAGGGAAGAGGGAAACTGCCTGGCCATAAAGCCAGCACAGAAGAGAACTCAGCGGAGAAGGAAAGACAGAGTGTTGGTGAGCAGCTGGCAGCATCACCTAAGCATCTGGACCCAGCCGTGCAGGGCCTCTTGGTTAGGAAAAGTATTCTGTTTTTGTTTAACCCAGTGTGAGTTGAGTTTCACTCACTTATACCCAATAGTTCTGGTTAGACAGTGGATACCCTCGAAGGGGTGAGGTGGGGTAGACCTGGAAAGGTGTGTGGGCAGAGCTGCTGGGGGCCTGGTTGTGTTTGTCCTGGAGGGTGCCAATGACTGGATGTGCTCAGTCTGTGCAATTTCATGAAGCTGTACTGTCATGCTCTGCGCTCTTTTCTGACGCAGAGCATACTTCAATAAAAAATTATGAATCCTGACTGAATGAGACAGTAACTGTCATGTCAAGGAATGTCCCATCCAAAAATCAATCAATCAATCAATGAATAAAATAGAAGCTAATATGATGACAATAAATAAAAAATAACAATAAAAAAGAGAATGTCCCAAAACCAAATGAGTTGATGACATTAATAAATATTTGCTGAATTAAAATCAGATACTCTGTGATCCAAACCCGAAAGGAATAATTCCCCACTTATCCCACATTTCTTTCTGCTGAGTACCTTAATGTTACAGTATCTTCTACACACGCCTTACCACTGCTTGGCCTGAGGGGTACTGGAAGGGGTTATTGTTATGCCCCATTGGCAGATGGGACGGTGAGATGCAGGGAAGGGATGGCTGCTATAGCAGGGTGGGAGCTGGAGCCCAGGAGTCCTGCCTCTCTGGGCTGCTCTCACTTCTAGCCAGGCTCTGCCCACCCTCAGCTCAGGAGCTCCCTTGTCACCAGCCTCTCCCAGCCCTGGCTTAGAATCTAAAGGAATGAAATGCAATACTAGGTACAAATCCCAGGCTCAGATTTCTTTCAGTTTGGAGTCAGTTGGAGGCCATCCCTGTTCTAGAATGCCTGACAAAGGCTGGAGAAAGCAGATTCCCAACGAGGGGTCTGTGGGCTCTAGTCGTCATGGGCCACTACTGGGGAAAAGAGCTCTAATGGAGCCCAGGGCGTTTGGTAGGTACAAGGCTGACAAGCAGGAGAGAAGACGAGGAAAATAGAAAAGGAAAGGAGAGAAAGAAATAAAGCAGGGAGGGAGGGAAGAAGGAAGATGAATGTGTACGGTGGGGCACGAACAAGGAACACAGTAAATACTGTCTTTTGAGGGCTTCCTATGTCCCAAGCCTTTTCCATCCATTTTCTGACTTAATCCTTTCAACAGCCCTACAAGTTAGACCTGATGATCATCTGTATTTTATAAATAAGTAAAGGAGGCTACAAGGATGTAGGGACTTGATGAAAGAATTCACACAGCAAATGAGTCAGAATCTGAACTACGTCAGTCTAACTTTAGAGCTGTTAATCACATAGTGTCAAGTTAAACCACAAGTATGGGGCTGGGCATGGTGGCTCCTGCCCTTTAATCCCAGCACTTTGGGAGGCCAAGGCAGGTGGATCCCTTGAGGCCAAGAGTTCAAGAGTAGCCTGGGCAACATAGTGAGACACAGCCTCTACAAAAAATTTTTAAAAATTAGTGGGATATGGTGGTGAGTGCCTATAGTCCCAGCTGCTTGGGAGGCTGAGGCAGGAGGATCACTTGGGCCCAAGATTTTGAGGCTGCAGTGAAGTATGATTGCACCATTGCACTTCACCCTGGGCAACAGAGCAAGGTGTTGGCTTCCATAAAAACAAAACAAAACAAACAAACAAAAAAACCAAGAAACACGCAAGTATCAAAACTTACATATAGGCCAGGTGTGGTGGCTCACGCCTGTAATCCTAGCACTCTGGGAGGCCGAGGCAGGAGGATTGCTCGAGATCAGAAGTTCGAGACCAGCCTGAGCAAGAGTGAGACCCCGTCTCTACTAAGAATAGAAAGAAATGATTTAGACAGCTAAAAATATATATGGAAAAAAATTAGGCAGGCATGGTGGCACATACCTGTAGTCCTAGCTACTTGGGAGGCTGAGGCAGAAGAATTGCTTGAGCCTGGGAGTTTGAGGTTGCTGTGAGCTAGGCTGATGCCATGGCACTCACTCTAGCCCAGGCAACAGAGCAAGACTCTGTCTTAAAAAAAAAAAAAAACAACTTACATATGCATATACATATACTGTATGATATCAATTGTATTAAAATATTAGAATATGAAAGGACACCAACAGATGGAAAAAATAGGTGTAAATCATATATACGGAATGGGACTTATACTCAGAATATATAAAGAGCTCTTACAACTAGAAAAAAATCCCAGAAGAACTTAATTTAAAAATGGGCAAAGAGTTTGAGAAAATATTTTTTTCAAACAACATATACAAATGTCCAATAAGTGTATGAATAGAATAGTACATTGCTCATCTCTAGGGACATGCACATGAAAACCACAAGGACGTAATTTCCTATCTACTAGCATGGCTATAATAAAAAAGACAGTTAATAATAAAAGAGGATAACAAGTGCTAGTGAGAAGGTGGAGACGTGGGAACGCTCATATTGCTGGTAGGAACGTAAATGACATGGTTGTTGTGGAAAACACTTTGGCAGTTTCTCAAAAGGTTAAATATAGAATTACCATATGATGCAGCGCATCCACTCCCGAATTACCCAAGAGAACTGAAAACATATGTCCACACAAAAACTTCTCTGTGAGTTTTCAAAGCAGCATTATTCACAATAGCCAAAAAGTAGAAATATCCCATATAGTTCATGAATTGATGAATGGATAAACGAAATGTGGTGTATCCACACGAGAGGATATTTCCAACAAGAAAAAGGAATGAAGTACTGATACCTACAATGTTCAACATGGAAAAGCATTGTAGTGACTGATGTGCAACACTGAATATACTAAAACTAGTGAACTGCACACATTAAAAGCATCAACTTTAATGTATGTGAATTATGTACCAATAAAGCTGTTATTAAAAGATAACAGACATGTGGAGAAGGAAGTGTTGAAGGATGCGTGCTGAAGATCAGTGTTTGTTTTTTATGACTAGGTTACGGGTCGTTTTTTTTCATATTGGTGCTTTGCTGCATCCTCCGGATAGTCTACAATAGACTTTTATTACTATGGAAATTGTAAAATTGGTTATTGTTAGTTGGTTAAAGAGGGCATCAGTGGATTTTGTCTGTCTCCAGCATTCTTGCAGGGAGAGAGGTGCCTGCAAATCCATCTCCCAGATGACCTGAGTACCCAGTAGGCTAGAGAGGGCCAGGGGCATGGATGGAGAACTACCTCCCCCATGCAGTGAGAGGTGTCAAAGCCCCAAAGCTGACTCAGCCTCAGGACTGTGTGCTGGGCCAGGTTGTGGCAGAAGACAAGCCTGGCCCCCAAGCTCTGGCCACATCTGCCATCTCTCTGCCAGTCCTGATGATGCAGCTGCCTGGCATCCACCAGAGGCAGGGGGCTGCAGTTGCACAGCCCAGATGCTAATGGAGGAAACAGATCTGCCTTCAAGAATCCACGGGGAAATGAATTCTAATTAGTCTGGGAAAGGAGCCTCAAGTCTCCCAGTCTCAGAGCTGCCCTGGGGCATTTTGGAGCAGATGAGTAGATATGAACACATAAATCTCTTTCCCTGGCTTTGGAGATCCTCAAAGTACACATCGCACAGCACCTAATTTAGTCTAAATCAGAGAGCCTTGTGACTGGAGGACCCTGAAGTTTTGAGGCTCCCCACCTCTTCTCTGCAGCAACACACACAGGTATGGGGTGGGATTGTGCATTTAGCACATTCTCCTGTGTTGTCCTGGTATTGACAGAGCCCTCTTATTACACAGATAATCTGGAATGTTCCCTGGTTAATTCTGTTAACCTTTTATATTCATTATTTTTAAAAAGTAAATCATTGTTACAAGCCAATGACATAAAAAGAAAAACAAAGAGACTATGTTAGAAGAAAAGGACTCAAAACATATAACAGCTAAATGCATTATGTGGACCATGTTTGGATTTGGATTCAAACAAACCAACTTCAAGAAGATATCTTACAACTAATCAGAGAAATTTTGATATAGACTATTATGTCATATTGAGAAATTATTGTTAATGCTGTTATTGCAACTCCAAATGCTCTTCTTCATGCCTTTTGGTACCTGCTTCCTCCTACTACACTAGAAGAAGGACCCTGTCTGTCTCATTAGAGGGAGGTGGCTATAGAGCATCATAGTTGAGTGTGAACCACAGTTGATCATTTATTATGTGATCTTGGGTAACTTACTTATTCACCCTGTGCTGGCTTAATTTTAAAAAATACACAAAATGAGTGATATAACATAACCCGATTCAAGGATTGAATGAATTGGTATTTCCAAAGCAGAACAATGTCTGGCACATAGCACACCTACAAGTGTTTGTGCAGGAATCCTTGAAATCCTGGGTCACAATTATATTCTATGAATGCAAGGGAAAGTCTTTGCATAAGGAAAACCCAAGGACAACAGCCCGACCACACTCAGGCGGCCCTTGTCCCCAGCAGCAGAGCCCTGACAAGCACAGGCAGGGCCACACAAGCACCTACACAGCAAAAGACAGTGGAGGATCACAGCTCCTGAAGCCAGTCTGGGATCAAATTCTGTCTCTACTACCACTGAGCTGTGTGACTTTGAGCAAGTCACTCTCAGGCTCCCTGTGCCTCAGTTGACTCCTCTGGAGAAGGAGCCAGAACAGCACCCGGCACGCAGGCTAGAGATGAGCACAGCCAGGGCTCACCCAGCAGCACACTGTTCTCAGGGCCCCAGCACTTGACCCCATTGCTCACGGCTTCAGGTCAGCCAAGTCCTCTCTGCTCTTCAGGCCTCAGTTTTCCCTTCCTCAAAAATGGGAATCTTGGCTGGGCGAAGCGGCTTATGCCTGTAATCTTAGCACTCTGGGAGGCCGAGGCAGGAGGACTGCTTGAGTTTAGGAGTTCAAGACCAGCCTGAGCAAGAACAAGACCCCGTCTCTACTAAAAATAGAAAGATTAGCTGGGCTCCATGGCAGGCACCTGTAGTCCCAGCTACTCAGGAGGCTGAGGCAAGAGGATCGCTTGAGCCCATGAGTTTGATGTGCAGTGAACTATACCACAACAGCACTGCACTCTACCCAAGGCCCCAGAGGGAGACTGTCTCAAAAAAAAAAAAAAAAAAAAAGGCAATCTTGTCTTACTTGCCTCCCATTTAAGAGGGAAAAGAAAGGAAAGTCACCATTAGCCAGGCACCTATCCGGAGTCCCAAGAGCGGCCTATCCTGTTGCCATAAGTGGTGGTGCACAGCTCCATTTCAGCTGGGTGTGGTTCCAAATTTACTCTCCAAGCTACTTTTTCTCAAGAGTTCTGGGGGAAAAGCCCTTGGGGAGCTTTTTAAAGTCAGGTACTTTGAAACTCAAGATTCAAGAGATAAGGGACCCCCAACAGCGACTGCGTGTGCAGCTGAAGCCCCAGCCACACACTTTCCAACCTGTGCTTGCAGCCGGGATGCCTTTTCCATGCTGCTGATGGAAAATCCACCCTCAGCTCTTCCCGCCAACACCGACCCCAGCTGCAGGATCAAGGAGCCTCCCCAGTTGTGCCACTGGCCAGGCCCCCAGCCCGCCTGAGAGTGGGGACATCCCGCGTGGAGAACGGCGAACCAACGTACCCCAAAGCTTGGCGTCTCCGCCTGACCTGGCGCGACAGGGAGGAAGACACCTCTCTCCCGGGCCTCAGCGAAGCCTCCCAGGCGTCTGTTCCAAGTTCCACAGCAGAGCCAGCTCGTTCTCTTCACTGGGCGAGTCCGCAGGGGCTGATTTGCTCCTTGGGGTCCTGAAACTATTGCAGGGCACGAGGTGACAGCGAGGAGGGGGCTCTAGGAGGCATGGACAGGAGAGTCAGGGTGTCCCGAGCTACTGGAGAAGGCGGAATGAATCTTCAAACAGGCCAGCGTCTCAGAAGGGGATGTTGGGGGTGGGGGTGTCTTGGAGCTACGACGACAAGTAAGGACCCGAGCGCAGGGACCCCCTCCCGTGCCCGGCACGGTGCCCTGCGTCTTGCACTACCTGTGCGGCCGCCAGTGGCGCACGGCGCTGCCCCGCGCTGCCTGCCCCAGCACAGACAATGAGGAGCTTTCAGACGTGGCCGCGGTCCCGGCCGGCGGGCAGGAGCCAGGGCGGGGGGAGGGAAGGAAGGAGCCGCTTGGCCCCCAGCTCCCGCTACCCTCCCCATCCCCGAGCCAGGGGCCACGCCTCAGGGGAGGGGCGCTGGGCGAGGGCGGGCCCAGGAGGGCTCTGCTAAGGGAGGGCACAGGTGGGCTCCCGGGCGGAGGGGCTCACTGTTTGGCAGAGGATGTGGGAGGCGCTGGCAGTCACCACTCATCCCACTAACTGACCAAAGAAGTTGTCTCCCCCTCCAATCCCCAGAGAAGGGAGGCTCTAGGAGGACAAAGGCCCTTGTGAAGGAAATCAAAGCTGAATCTTGCCCCTGTTCACTCTGTGGAGCATCCTTGCAGTGAAATAATTTGCAATCCACACCTGGTCCCAAGCCCCCCATCCTCAGCCCTCACCAAATCCAGGTACCTTGATGCCAGGGGGACCCACGTTGCCTCCCAGTGCAGTAGCCAAGCTGGGAGGTGGGGAGAGACCAAGAGGCCTTGAGGAGCTGAAACTACAGCTGACCCCTCCTCCTGTCCCCTCCCTGTCCTAGCCCAAACCCAGAGGCACAGGCTTGATAGCAGCTTAGGATAAATACAGGATATAGTTCAACAAATAAAACAGTTTTTCCCCCTTACATTTAAGAGGGCAGAGCCCAGGCATCTGAAAAGGATAGAGCATTCTGACCTTTTGTAATCCGTGAGGATCTCAAACAGGTAGTGGCTGTTGGGCTGCTGGGTGAAGAAATTAGCACTGTCTTTCCAGGATGTGGTTTGGCAGGATGAATTAAGATCTTTAACAAAGGTCACAAGCTTTTTGAATTGGTAACTCCTTTTTAAAATCTTAAAGGAATAAGTCAGCAACAAGGATTTACATACAAGTGTCACAGAAATGTCCTTCATGATACTAAAAAAATTGGAAAGAACACAAACGATTAGAAAGATGTGTACCAGAAGGCCAACCATAGTAACTTTTGGGTATTGGATTTGCAGACAATTTTTTTCTTTAGGTTTTCCTTAGTTTTACATAATTTACACATGTTTACCAACAGGCCTTTAGAACTTACCTGGTCAGAAAACTACAAAATCTCCTTTACAAAGGATGGGGGGGAGGGGGGTGGGCAGCAGAATAATATGAAAGAAAAAGGAAAGAAAACAATTCCTTTATGGACCTAACATAATGGGACCTAAGTGGAACATTAACGGCATCACCTGATTTAAGTAGAAATTGGACTAATCATTTAGTAAAATTAAGTAAATTTCTCAAACCCTGACTTGGCTCAGTTGATATAATCCTATATATTCCTCACCATTTTTCATGTTGTAACTATGGTGTTTGATTCCGGTCAGAAGCTACCAACACCTGATATGTAAAAGATGTGATATTCACCAGACACGCTTGTAATTTTCCAGCCTGTCTTCCACATGGCATGTAGACTCCACTGAAAACTCATTTACTTGGGGTTGGGCCAGAGGATGTTTGCCAAAGAGCTAACAAAAACTCCACGGTCTTTGGGCAGAGCCTTGGCAAAGCAAGGCTGCTGGTGAGTAACTTGGAGAAGTGTGCGCAGACTCTGCCCTCCCCATTTTTCCCCCCCTCCAAATCCTTCCCTTTTGAAAAGCAACATGAAACCTCCCATTCTGAACATTTTAATTAGACATTTACAAAACATCATGGTTTCTTTATACACATTTTGCATTAGATAATTTAATAAAATACAAAGCCATGTTTATACATATCTTTAGCCATTCCATATCTCATTACCTTTTGGGGATTTAAACCACAAACCATTTTTCATTTAAATCACAGAAAGAAAATTTAAGCGTATAAACAGTTCTAGGGGAAAAGGCATGTGTATATGTGGTGTCAATGTCAGGGAATTTTTGTCCTTGAATACTTCAAAATAGCTTTCTATCCAAAACTCTTATTTTGGTCAGCCTGAAAGAAAAGGTGCTTTGGAAATAAGAACTGATCTCCAAGGTAAACTGAGGCACACACTGTGTTTCTGAATGGGCATGAACCACGGATCACAGGGGCTATGTCCTTCCAGTGTCAACGACATCCTTGAGATTACAAAGAAGGTCCCTCTGTCCTTGGGGGAGACTGCACGTGTCCTCAGGAGGAGAATGGGGCTGAACACTCTGTCTCTGAGTGCCAGCTCCTGCAGACACTTGCGTGGCCACGAGGGTAATCTGGCTGGACTGCTTGTCATTCTCCTAACGGCCGGGCTGGACGGGACTGCCCAGGGTAGCATCCTCTTTACTCCCTCACTGCTTCTTGTCTCTCTCCCAAAGCTGTCCACTCTGATGGGCAACCTGATCCTTAGACAAGGGAAATACAAGTCTCTGGGCTTCCCACTAGCCCTGCAGATAAACTTGTGGTTGTCAGGCAGTGGGAGCCAATACCAACAACTCCTCTGTCACCCTGTCCTTTTCAGTTAGGGGGAGGCTGTCAAGGAGGAGCAGTGGCAAGTGTCCAGGCTGCTGGGTGAGGGCCAGAGAGAACCTGTTGTTACAGTCCTACTTCCCCCATCGCTGCTGAAGGGGGTTCCTAGTGAAACAGCACTTGCGACTTCAGCCTGCCATTCCAGGGGCACAGACACAGGGCAAAAGGCAGGGCAACGACAGCCACAGTAGGGCAGGGATAGAGGGCTGTTCAGCCCAGCTGATGACAGATGACTGTTAGAGCGAGGGCAGGTGGATGGTCCCAGGGCCCTTCAGTCACTCACCCGCATGAGTAAGCTTGAGTGGCCCTAATACTTGTGCCCAGTCCCTCCACAGCTCCAGTTAAAGACCTCAGTTGTGGAAAGCAAAGCTCTGAGTGGGAAACAGAGAATCCCAGGAGTGGAAAGCGCTAGTGATTTACATATTTGTCACAAGAACCTTGAAAAGAGTAAAAAGTGGTTCACAACAGGGAGAAGAAATACACGCTGTGTTTCTCAGTTCCAGAGAGGAAAAGTCTTTGCTTGAGCAGAGATGGGACTCTTTCCAACATGTCTGAACTAACCATAATTTTCTCCTGAAATTCAAGGCTAAGGCAGGAAAAAAAAAAACAAAACCAAAGGCAAATTATGGCTCCGAGGACCCCTCAGACCTTTCTATAAATTACTTCCTGATGGCTTTGTAGGTACTTAGAACACATGGAATTTGTGCAGAGCAAAATTGGGAAGAACTGTTTTTGTGTCTCAGGGAAAAAACACTGAAGCCCACAGGTGTCCACTGGGCTCCTGCAGAAATATTGTAAGATGGCAATTCTCAGAAGACAACAGTGAGGTAGCCTTGTTCCTGCTGAGTCTTCAGAAATGATCTTCTTAGGGTAAGTGTTCCTTATACACTTCTCCACAGGGCATTGCATTTGCAAGGATTGTGGTCACCACCTGATGTTGAAACATGAATATCTTGATTCTTTCAAACACCCAGAGGAAGATGAGCAGGATACTGACATACTGGACCCAGGTGAACTTTATCATCTCCCAGAATCCTGGTTGATAAGTACAGACAGTTAAGGAGTCACACACCACATGTTGTAAGTCAAAATAAATCAAGGTTTAGGTCAGGCAGGAAATGGCAAGAATGTTTCAAATACCCTTAAGAAAAAAGGGACAATAAAAGATTATTAAGACAATAAATATGGATGATTCTGACTTCAAAGAATTGCTAGGAATTATGAACAGGAAATGAATTTTTTTCCTGTATAAACAGCAGACAGATACAGTCATTTGTGTGGTGTTGTAACACTGTACCAATTTCCAATCTAAGGCTTCCCACATCTAGTCCTACTTCGGACAACTGAGGAATTCTCCTTTCTTTTTGGAAATTGAGCTATCACTGTTTAACAGAATGTATATAAATTAACTTCTATAGGGTATTGAATGATGGTGTCAGGAATGGAGCTTCATGGGCCCTGCTGACCAGTAGGATGGTGTTGGGGTCATTCCGGATGGTGGTAACTGCAATACAATCATTAACCATTAATCTAGGAGAAGGATGGTCCTTTAGTTAAAAATATTGAGGGGCACAAATACTCCTTTATTCTTGCAAGATATTCTGCACTTTGGAACGGAAAGAAGTTATTCAAAAGTATAGAGAAATAGCATGTGTAAAGTTGTTTATACATTATTTGTTAAAATGTTTATCAAAATAGTTATGTTAAAATATGTCAAATAATCGAGGGTGGGCACGGTGGCTCAAACCTATTACCCTAGCACTTTGGGAATATAAGATGGGAGGGCTGCTTGAGGCCAGGAGTTTGACACCAGCATATAGGGACAGTGAGACCCTGTCTCTATAAAAAATTTAAAAATTACTGGGTGTGGTGGTACACCCCTATAGTCCCAGCTACTGGGAATGCTGAGGTGGGAGGATTGCTTGAGCCCAGGAGCTTGAGATTTCAGTGAGCTGGGATGACAGCACTGTACTCTAGCCCAGGCAACAGAGTGAGACCTTCTCTCAAAAAATAAATAAATAATTTGGATCCCAAAGTGATTCTACACCATGATAATACCTGTAGTAAAAAATCCACATAAGAATAAAGGATGAAAAGAATAAAGAAGAAAATGTTGATTTGTTGGTTAGTGTTTTTAGTTTTGTTGTAAAATTTCCTCTATTATTGCAATAATGCTGTTAGCGTATTACATAAAATCAGTAAACAACACTGGAATTGCAGTCCTCCCCCTCCTGAAATGTCTGTGTATACTATCCATGTTGTCTGGTTGCCAAGTAACACCTATTTGTTTTTCTTTTTGAGACACAGTCTCCCTACAGTGCCCTGGTGTCAGCCTCGCTCACAGCAACTTCAAACTCCTGGGCTCAAGAGATCGTCCTCCCTCAGCTTCCCGAGTAGCTGGGACTACAGGCACTCATCACCATGCCTGGCTAATTTTTTTGTTTCTATTTTTAGTTGCCTGCTAACTTTTTCTATTTTTAGTAGAGACAGGGTCTTGCTCTTGCTCTGGCTGGTCTCGAACTTCTGAACTCAAGTGATTCTTCCACCTTGGCCTCCCAGAGTGCTAGGATTACAGGTGTGCAAGTAACATTTTAGATGCCTTTGGAGAAACCTCTGACCATTGACTAGACAAATGTGCTGAGTCAAGCAATGACGGCCCAAGAGCCTCGCGCTGTAAGGAATGAACACGCTCTGCTCTGCCTTCCAGTAGGAAGCTTGGGCACTTCCGTCCTCCTGCTGGACTGCCGATGTGGCTCAGTCACTCACATTCTCCATTTCTCTCTGGCAGAAAACTCAAGTAGGCTTGTATTTTTACAAAAGGAAACTCATCAAGCCAGGGGTGGGGGAGGGCTGTGGCAGGTCTAGAGATCAGGACAGAAGGGACAGATCCTGGGTAGTCTGTCTGCTCCCATCACCGAGCATTTGCTGGTTCTGACATTTTGATCACGACAAGGGTTCCAGTTCTTTTTGTCTCCGTTGCCCCCACAAACCTGGAAAGTCCTTGGGCCGTGGCTGAAAGTCCCCAACCCCCGACTCACCATTTCTTTCCTGGTAGGCAGCAACAATGTGGGTGAGGTCATAGTCACGGGCAAAAGGGCTGCTCCCGTTGGTCACGGACACCTGGACACGGCAGGAGGACGTGGTGTGAGCACCGAAGAGGCTTCTCCTCCCTTCTCTCCTCTGTCTACCCTCCTGCCCACCCAGGCTGCGGCCACAGACCACCCTCTTCATCTTGGTGGCCTGTTCCACGAGCAGTGAACTTTTCTTCAAGGACAAATAAACTCTCCTGTGACAATTTAAGTCCCTTTACTCTCAGTCTTTCCTTCTGTGGGGATGGAAACAAGGGTCAATATCTACCTTTCCCACGTTTTAAAACTATGTATAAAGTACCCCTTTCCATTCCAATGGGAGAAATAGTTCCTTTAATTTTTGTACTAAACTGTGTTTCCAACTGCTTTGTCATTTCCTTAACCTTCTCTAAATGCTAACTTATTTCTTTTAAATGTAGAAATGGAGATAGATAAAATGCAAATAGTAAGCATATGATCCCTTAAAGAAGGAAATGATTTCTTGTCCTATAATATCATATTCCTATTAATCTGAAATATAAATAAAAGTAGCAACGATGAGTTTACACATTTTATATGTGTATACAATAAAAAGTGCCATATTAAGTTTATTCTTATGGTCCCCCTCACTTTATAACTTACAGGGATTGGAGCTAGGGTGGCCATAAATCCCAGTTTATATGAAACAGTCCTGGTTTATGGCTGTAATAACTGATAACATCCCTCTTTCACTTTCTTTTTTTTTTTTGAGACAGAGTCTCACTCTGTTGCCCGGGCTAGAGTGCCATGGTGTCAGCCTAGCTCACAGCAACCTCAAACTCCTGGGCTCAAGTGATCCTCCTGCCTCAGCCTCCCGAGTACCTGGGACCACAGGCATGCACCACCATGCCCGGCTAATTTTTCTCTCTCTATATATTTTTAGCTGTCCATATAATTTCTTTCTATTTTTAGTAGAGACGGGGTCTTGCTCTTGCTCAGGCTCGTCTCAAACTGCTGACCTTGCACAATCCACCCGCCTCGGCCTCCCAGAGTGCTAGGATTACAGGCGTGAGCCACTGCACCCGGCCCCTCCTTCACTTTCAAAAGTAGCTTGGCCCAAATTATATGGTCCCTCTTGTGGTAAAATAAAGGTTTGGAACAAGTGATTGGATGCATGCCTTCTGGACTCAAGAGGAACAGTTGCTGGCTGCTACTCTGAAGCTTTTGGTCTTTGGGAAAGTTAATTAATCCCTGTGAGCCCCCATTTCGTTCTGGCAACATGAGAGTTCATTCTTTGAAAAAAATCTCTCTAAGAGCTTACCAAGTGCCAGGCACTGTTTTAGGCACTGGGGTGATGGTATACAAGATGGCAGCGCTGTTAGTGCTGAGGGAGACAACAAATAAACCAAAAACATACCTTTAGTATGTCAGGCAGTGGTAGGAAAAGTCAGTCTGGGTGAGGGAAGATGGAGGGAGGGGAACGCTTTTTAGAAAGAAGGGTCACGGAAGGACTGTGCTCAGGGACACTGCAACAGGGACATGAATGGAAGGGTCCAATAAGCAATGTGGATCCCTGGCAGAGGGAACAGCAAGCACAAAAGCACTGAGGTGGGAGGTGCTCCCTGGGTTGGAGAGAGAGCAAAAGGCCAGGGTGGCTGGAATGGAGCCAGGGGGACAGTGATAGGATCTGTGGCTGGAGAGTGGGGAAATGACAAGTGTAGGCAAATCAGAGATTGCTCTGATGATGAAATGAGATGATACATGTAAACCACTTCATTCAGGGCTTGTGTGTTACCTGTTCAATAAAATATCATTATTATGATTATTTTGATCAGGGTTTCACTCTGTTGCCCAGGCTAGAGTACAGTGGCACAGTCATAGCTCACTGCAACCTCAAATTCCTGGGTTAATGGGATCCTCTTGCCTCAGCCTCCTGAGTGGCTAGGACTACAGGGGTATGTCACCATGCCTGGATAATTTTTTTTTATTTTTGTAAAGACAGGTCTTCCTACGTTGCTCAGGCTAACTGGTATTATTTGTGAAATCTTTTACATCATCATTTTACACCATCACTTGGAATAATCACGTGCGTATGGAAGACAGTGTGTGTGTGTGTTGTTTCCCTAAAAGCAGAAAACAATTTAGTTCTGTGACAAAAATAGATTATTTTCTCTTTCCTTCTAGGAGTAAATACAGGTGTACCGTCTCCATATTTTGAAAGAATTCATGGCAAGAATTCCTCAGAAGCCCTCTTCTGAGCCACTTACAGAGAAATGCTGTTTCTGCCTTTTATTCCCCTCTCCAAAGAACTTGATAAACAGTGACATAAAGAAACAAAGAAGCTGGACAACAAGAAGCATCCTTACGTTGTATTGCACATCTAGGCCACCATAGCTTAGCGGCTGCCTCTGCTGCAGCCTCAGGTCTCCATTCACGTGTAACTGGGACCCGGGAACGGCAAAGGAGGACTGGAGAAACGCCATGCTCTGCATCACAAACGTCGACATCCTCTGAAATCGGCACAAGGAGAGACAATACCAACTGCCGACAGACATGAAGGTCTCTGGGCTCTAGGAGTCACCAGTCTTGGCTGAAGCCTGACAAGCCCTGGTGTAGCCATGCAGGAAGCCTCTGCCCAGAACCCTCTGAGCTGCTGATAGCCCATGTAAATTAATATGACCCCAGTGGAAAACATTCGACTGGGCTAAGTGAAATCCCACACTACACCCCAGGAGAGTCTGCGACAGTGTGGGTCTTCCTAGCAATCAGAAGGAGGGCTCTATTCTGTTAAAAGACAAAGGGAGAGGACGGCCTCCCTAAGGGCCTGACTCACCTGCAGTTGGTAGGAGAACATCAGGATGAGCTGCACACCAAGAACATGCTCCGTAGACTGCAGGGGAAGCTCCAGTTTAAAATGCAGCCTGTCCCTTTTCCCATCCTGGTTCCTGTCTTCTTCTCTCATCTCGGGAACACAGAGGGCCAGTGGTCCTGGTCCTTAATAGGTCTGGGAAGAATCCACATCACTTCTGTGCATACTCAATGAACCATTGTTCTGCCATACATAGGCATTATTTCCTTCACCAGGAGAAAGAAACATAAACAAGTGTAATTGCATGATTATTGGGGAAAAAGACTATGCGTGGCCCCTGAACTTCATATTTTTACCTCTCAAATGATCACTGGTCAAAATGAATGTGAACTTAAATTGGCAATAACAACAAACATCTGGATAACATTTATCTCTTTCAGTGGTCTCATTTGATCTGGTTTGTTTGTACTAGTGTTTTCTTTCTTTCTTTGTTATAAAGATGCTTGGATTTGTACAGAAAATTTAAATGGCACATACAATTGTCTTCTACTTCTTTGTAAGGGAACTTTTTATTTTTTTTATTTTTTTTATTTTTTTGAGACAGAGTCTCACTTTGTTGCCCGGGCTAGAGTGAGTGCCGTGGCATCAGCCTAGCTCACAGCAACCTCAGACTCCTGGGCTTAAGCGATCCTACTGCCTCAGCCTCCCGAGTAGCTGGGACTACAGGCATGAGCCACCATGCCCGGCTAATTTTTTTTTGTATATATATTTTAGTTGGCCAGATAATTTCTTTCTATTTTTTTTGGTAGAGACGGGGTCTCACTCTTGCTCAGGCTGGTCTCGAACTCCTGAGCTCGAGCGATCCACCCGCCTCGGCCTCCCAGAGCTAGGATTACAGGCGTGAGCCACCGCGCCCGGCCATGGGGAACTTTTTAAAACAGAAAAAAACTAATTCTAATCATTGTGCATTCCCCAAACTCAACAGAAAATCACCAAGCTCTATTTATACATTCTTAAACCACAGTGTCTTTGCTGCAGATTCTTGACGTTGGACCTCATCCATCATTCATGTCAGGACTTTAAAGCCTTGTGCATCTTTTAGTACCAATCAATAAAATGAAAAAGGAAGCTAAGTAAAATCGGCAAAGCAGTAAACCACAGATATTTCATAAATTGTGGACAGGAAAGTAAGGAAACCAGGCATAGATCTGAGGATGGAAAAAGACAAACTACAGCTTAGGCAGCGTACAGCGACAGCGTATGTAGGCATATGAAATGACTAGCAGGAAAGGACAGCCACTGAAATGTGATCACTGCTGACATGATTCCTCCACACAACCCTGGATCTTGTTCTACAACTGATCCTTTTTCACCGTAGGTTCCCATAGGACTCTACCATGGTATAGCTGCTTTCCCACCTGAATCCCCCATCCACGGGTTCATTTTGCTTTCCACCATTGCCATTACGTGAGGAAGAGACTTTTTTGTTCTGTTTCAGGCTAATAAGTTCATTGGGGATGAAGAAATCTCAGTTTTCAGAACCCTTCAATCATTTCTTTCCCCCCAGACAATAATGTCCTTATCCTAGGCTGTGTGTTACAGAAACCTACCCTCCTCCTCCTTCTGTTGGACACTATTCTCTCTGTCCTGTTCCATCAGCTTCCCAGGTAGAGAGGTGGGGTATCCACTACCAGGACTGATGATCAAGTTTCTCAGGCAATTATATACTAGGAATTATGACTAGGAGAGAGGAGGCCTTGTCTTCCTGTGAACTTTCTTCAGTTGGTATCTGGGAAGACTTGGAACACAATGTTAACTCTGTGTAATGGATCCGAGCCTTCTGGATATTTAGAGGATCTTTTCAATTATCCTCTTGAGAGAAGATATTGACCAGGAGAGAATTTCCAGTATTCAGAAAACGACACAGTGTGGGAGGGAGACAAATTCATTTCATTTTTTCTTTACAATAAATGTAAGCCTTAGGTAGGCAGAACAAGTGTTATCCCCATTGCATAAGTGAGAACATCAAAGTGCAGGGAGGTTAGGGCATTTATCAAATGGTGAACAAAAGATTTGAGATCAAGTCTTTGCCTTCAAATCTTGTCCTCTTTCTAGTACTAAAGTGTCCAGACTTTCAAAAATAATTCAAAGAAAAGATGTGGGTAGGAGAAATCTTCTTGCAAAAAGGCAATGTCAAGGATATAAGTCTGTATATTTGGTTGTGTGCATACTTCAAGTTCACAGAGAGGAGAGATCTGGCAGAGCATCACAAAGAGTGTCTACTTGTTAAATTGGCTCACTAATCTGTCAAGTACTTTTTGAGGTCCTGCTTTGTGCCAGGCCGTATTTCACATGGTAGGAATATGAAAGTAAACAAAATAAACAAAGTCCCCATTGTAACAGAACTTACATTACCAGCAGAGAAGGCAAAAAATAAATCAATTTACAAATAAACATGCAACAATATCAAAGTGCTAAGTGCCATAAAGAAAAATGAAGAAGGCTAAAATCAGAGAAAGATGAGTGTGGAATTTAATAGAAATGTTTACAGAAAATATTTGGTACAACTGGATCTTTTCTTTTTCATTGTCCATAACAAGACAGCATTTTATTTTTATTGATGTGGATGAAGTACAATTTATTTAGCAAACTCAGCAAGAATTGTTAAAGGGGCAAAAATGTACACTTAACTAAAAAAGCAGAAAAGAAAATAAAAACACAAAATCTAAAAAGTAAATATATGTTCTGGGCCAGCACAGTAGTATCAAAATACACATCTACATCAAGTCCTAAAATCTTACAGGAAACGACCCTTCCTTATCAGAGATGCATATCTAAATATAATAGCTTACTAAGATCTTCTTGGGAGTAGGCCAAAAAGAGAAAACGCCACATGAAAAAAAAGTTTCTCTTCCCTAGACAATTTTTTCCTGAAGCTGAATTTGAAGGGAGAGAGGGAGCCTACAGGCCAAGGACATCTGTCTTCCTCGTCATGTTCATTGACATTGTTGTCGCTGTCCTCCCTCACCTAGGACACCAGGGTGCCCACCCTGGAGCCACTGTACTGAGACACATGGAGCTTATAGCTGCTGTGCACTACTGGTCAGGTCGCTGGTAGAAAGCCTCGTGCTGTTGGATGTGGAACCTGTCATCGTAATGAGGAATACACCACCAATTGATCCCTGATCCATTCTGTCACATACAGTTCCAGACATTTTAGTACCAAGATTCTTGTCATTTTAAGGTCTTCAGGGGAGCAGCTCCTGTGACTTCAGGCCGAAAGCCATACCCATCTGCTTTAGCACTTCTATGTCATTGTGGATTGCAAATGTGTTGTAAAAATTAAATACTCAAAGTTGTTGGAAATGCTGCAGTCAGTGATGACGTTCTTGCTGGTGTTGATAATGACAAAAGGGTGGGTGGATGATCAGGTTGGGTGGGGGTGGCCGGCTGGCGTGCTGCTCCACCTGGTGGTTTCTCTGCACCAGGCTCTTGAAGGCAATTTCCTGGAGAATAAGTCCTTGAAGTTGAGACTGTTCCTCTTTTATTCTTTTTTTCTTTTTGAGACAGAGTCTCACCCTGTTGCCCAGGGCTAGAGTGCTGTGGCATCAGCTTAGCTCACAGCGACCTCAAACTCTTGGGCTCAAGTGATCCTCTTGCCTCAACCTCCTGAGTAGCTGGGACTACAGGCATGTGCCACCACGCCCTGCTAATATTTTCTATACATATTTTTAGCTGTCCGGTTAATTTCTTTCTATTTTTTAGTAGAGATGGGGTCTTGCTCTTGCTCAGGCTGGTCTTGAACTCCTGACCTCAAGTGATCCTCCCACCTTGGCCTCCCTGAGTGCTAGGATTACAGGCATGAGCCACCTCGCCTGGCCTGTTCTTTTATTCTTTGAAGTCTTCTCTGTTTCTCCGCCTCTAAATTCTGACACTCCTGAACCAAGCTGGTGGGCAGATCAATCCATTTGATTCCCTTCTGCTTGGAGATCATGTTCATGGCCATTAGCACATTTAAGGCATCCTAAATTCGTCATCTTATGTTTTTCTGGGCACAAGCTGACTCATTTGATAAAATATGGTTAGTGGCAGCACTGAACTCTGTGACCAACTCATCTGCCACTTTGTTACAAGAATTGGTTCTTTTCCGCTGCACCTTCTTGCAGACCTTCATGGAGAAGTGCTGCAGGCCCTTGCCATTCTTCACTCCTTTCCTGTTGCATTTCCTGGCAAACCAAGGTACAGAGTCAGAAGGCTAGTTCTAAGAGACAAGGTGAGCGTTGGGGGTGTGTGGCTGTCCTAGCACGACAGTATGTGATGCCGCAGGTCTCTGGGG
The DNA here is from genome assembly GCF_020740605.2 of Lemur catta. Taxonomy (NCBI): domain Eukaryota; kingdom Metazoa; phylum Chordata; class Mammalia; order Primates; family Lemuridae; genus Lemur; species Lemur catta. Next base: position 17,817,895 of record NC_059147.1, on the reverse strand, counting down.
CATACCAATTACCACATACAGGGCAAAGTTGACATTGGACTCACTGAAGGTTTTTGGCAAGAGCTGCTTACCAGGCAGGTTTACCGTGGAAGGGTGACTAGCTACTAAGGTCACCACATCTTTTGTAGGACTAAGATTTTAGGGCCATTAGTTCTCCATTGGCTTTAATAAGAATGGCATTTTTTGCCATGTTACCAGATTTGGGAAATGGATGCCATAAATGTTCACCCTCCAGAGGAAAAAAAATCCTTTTTCCTGGGCTGAACCTGACTTGTTGAAAACCTGAATGAATTGAGGTGATGAGGCACAGGAGTGCCGGGGGAAGAGTGAGCCAGACCCACTATGTACACTGGGTGCCTGCAGGGCTGGTGCCACTGGGCAGAGTGAGGGACAAGAGAGCCACAGAGAACTGACAATGCAAACGGTACATCTCCCACAAAGGACCCATCACCAAGCCAGACTCTCACCCCACGGGCAGTCAAGGTTGGCATGTTACCACTTGGTTCACTGATGAAATCAATCATTTAATTCTGTCTAGTTCAAAGTAAGCTTAATACATGTACAACAGCTATAAAGGAAGGCATTCAAAGAGCTACTACTTCTTTAACACAAATTCTAGGTCAATATCTAAAATCCAATTGGTGCCTGGCTAAGCAAATTCACGAATCACACCACTACCTTATTTGTATGAGGTCTATGTACAATTTGGAACAATTTTTACATCCACTGATTGTCTGATCTGATCGCTCCGCATATCACAGGAGAAAGACAGGTAGTATCCTGCCCTGTATAAAGACAGATAAATTGAGGCTGAGAGAGTGTATGAAAACCAATGACAAAACTAGGACTAGAACCCTGGTTTGCTGGCTCTTCATTCAGAGCTCCTGATGAGAACCCTAATTTCCAAGATTTTGGGTGGTTAAAGGAAGATAACCTTTTACAGATATAAAGGAAATCAACATTAATGTATTAGACAGAAAAATGCACTTCAGTCCACCTGTATCAATCAGGGTCCCATCAGGAAAACAAAATCTACAACAGTTTTTTTAATATAGGGAGAATTTAATACAGGGAGTAATCGGTCCCAATGGTATTAGAGGACTGATGAGGCACAAAGGGAACGCTGCAGAACACAGAGCAAGTAACCGCAGGGAGCAGCTCCCACACCCAGCCCTAGAGGAGAGAGGGAAGGGGTTGGGATTATTAGAATCTAGAGGCTTGAAGGAGACAGAGGCCCCAAGGAGCTGGGACTCAGACCTCAAGAAGGAGCACTGCCCAGCTGGTGCCAGGACCTCCAGAGTTGGGAGGAGGGGAACCTGTAGGGCTGGAGGAAAGAGAGAGGGTCTTACTCCCTCTTTGCTTCTTGTCCCTGTTTGTGTCACCTTGCCTGTGGTTCTTCACTCTGGCAACTGGCTGCAGTTTCTGCCCACTCCTAGAACAAGGCTCATCATGCCTCCTGCTGGCGGAACCTAACAAGGAGCCAGCAGGCAGAGGAGCAGGTGGTTTCCAGCATCAGCACCAGCATCAGGAAGCGGAGCAGGGGGGAAGGTTGGTAGCTGGCACAACGCGTCATAACCAGCACACCTGACTGTCCCAGCTGCTGTGAATTTAAGATGTGCCATTGTTTCCAGTCTCTTGACTTACAATATTTTTCCCAGTAGGGATTCCACAGTATCTGATGGTTTGTTTGAATTTTGTTTGGTTCCTGTCTTGTTTTCATACCTTTCATTCTTTCGAGTCAGACTCCTGTACTAAAGGTTAATTTCCTGGGTTATACCAGTGTCCACTTCACCATACACTTGTCATCACTGGGTGCTCCATTTTTTCTCTTTATGTTGAAAATATACTTTGGCATCAGTCTTAGGATGTCCATCAAAGTAGGGACTCCTACTTGATGGTGCCTAGACTCATCAAATCCTTGCTACCTGTTTTTAATGATCTAAGACACCATCGAATATAAAATCAACTGTTATTTCATATACCAGTAAGAATGGAAAAATACTCCCAATTAAACTATGACACAATGTTTTCTAACCACTTATTATGAGCAAAATAAATTGTTCTAGGATTCTTAAAACTTCTTTACAACCTCATTCTTTTGAATAACACCTTAACTTAGTCAATGATGTCCATACTTTTCCATGCAATTTTGTCCTTTGTACCATCAGGCGTGTTGGTGATATACCATTTAAAAGAACAATCCATATAAGAAATTAACACCCACTGGTGTTAAAAGCAAGCTTTCAAATTATGTAGACCTTTCTTATTTGTAAATGCTTCTTGAACTTCCCCTGGTAGGTTCTCTATTTGATTCTCAGGGGCTACAACAATGTTTTATTGCCAGGCAGGGTGACGCATGCCTATAGTCCAGGGCAGAAGGATCAACTGAGCCCAGCAGTTTGAGTCCAACCTGAGCAACATGTGAGACCCTGTCTCACATGGTTTTGATGGTGGCACTTTTGTCTACAGTGAGAACGACACCAAGCCTGCCTCCTGGCCCACAGCTAACACAAGACAACGTGCTCTGATTTCAGAGATGAGAAAAAAAACAGGTGTCTTAGGCACAAGGTACTCTCCACTCGTGCTCTGGTATCCTTCTATAGCCGTCAGCTCCCATATTCTCTGGGTCCACACATGCCTTAAAGAGCCACATCAGGCTCACTGAGGGAAAAGGTCACTCTGTTTTCTTCTTCCCTTGTGAAAAACAACAAAATAGACTTTTAAAGCATTAAAAACACAGGGACTTCAGAGACGCTGTCAAAGGTAAGCCGACCAAAGCAGAAGCAAGGCCATTTGTGACTTCTGCAGTATTTCTCCAAATTAGCAACAGCGTAGCCACCTCCCAGCGTTTGTTTAAAACTTGATCCCAAACCACTGCTTCCTTTGTTTCAAGGACAATTTCCCGGACAGGTTGACGCTACTTTGGCTTTATGTTCAGAATTAGAAAACAAAAGTATTTTCTTACAATAAGGGTTAAGATTTTAAGCTGTGGCACCGGAAGCACTGAGTTCCAATCCAGACTCTGTTCAGTTGAAAGCTAAGGCAAATTATACCATTTCTCTGAGTCTGTCTCTTCATCTTTAAAAGGTGTATGACCTCCACCTCACAGGGTTGCCACAGGCATTAAGGACATAATACAGTTTTAGAAACTTAATAGCTAACACTTCCCAAGAGATTATTATAGGCCAAGTACTATGTAAAGCTGTGGTCCTCCAATTCACAACTCTGGGGCTGGTGAGCTCCCCAATACACCCCAATCCGTGGAAAAATTGTCTTCCGTGAAACCAGTCCCTGGTGCCAAAAAGGTTAGGGATTGCTGATGTAAAGGACATTTAAAAGCATAATGATAAAATGCTTATTATATGCCTGAGGCATAGTAAATCAATAATATTTACTACTATGGCTTGTATGGATATCACCGGGCCATCTCTTATATGCATTTTTGCATATTGTAATGGGATTCACATGCTATAAAATCCACCCTTTCAAATAATACTATTCAGCAAATTTTAGTATATGCAAAGTTATGCAACCATCACTACTATCTAATGCCAATTTCAGAACGTTTGTATCATCCCCAAAAGAGACCCCATATCCATAGCAGTCACTTCCCACTTATCTCCCCATCCCCTTGCACAAGCCCCGGCAGCCCCTCATCAACTTTCTGTGTCAATAGATTTGCCTGTTCTGGACATTTCACATAAATGGAAAATAGTATATGCACTGGTTTGCGGCTGGATTCTTTCAGCTAGCATAATGTTTTTAGGGTTCATTCGTATTGTAGCACATACCTTAACTACATTTCTTTTTAAGGCTGAATAATATTCCACTGTATTGACATATCACACTTTGTTTACCCACTCAACTGTTGTAGGACACTTGAGTTATTCAGATTCTTTTGCTATTATGAATACTGCTGCTATGAACATTTGTGTACAGGTTTTTGTGTAGATTTATGTCTTCAATTCTCTTGGGTATACATGTAGGAGTGGAAATGCTGGGTTATATGGTAACTTTATGTTTAATTTTTTGATGAACTGCCAAATGGTTTTCCAAAGTGGCTGTACCATTTTATGTACTTACTTTCTTTAATATTTTTATTACTTTTTATTTTTTTTAAATGGGCACTTTCTAACTTTTTCCTTTCAAAACTGTTGTCAGTTACATTTAAAAGTCTTAAATATGTATTATATTAGTTATTGGTACAAAATTAAAAAGTTACAAAAGGCTATATAGTAAAGAAGTTTCTTTCCTACCCTAATTTCAGCCAATTATGTCTCTCCCTAGAGGGAATTAATGTCATTTTCTTTTGTAGCCTTCCAGAGATATCCAAAGGGAAAAAAATAATATGTGTGTGTGTATACATACAGTCTTTTTGTTATTGTTTTCTATTATTTTCATACAAAATGGAAGCATACTACACACAATTTATCTTTTTTATAGCATCAATTTCTCTTGAAGATGGTTCCACATCAGCATCTGCAGATACACCTCATTACAAAAGAATAGCTATGTAACATTCCACTGGGCAGATATCTCACAATTTCTCCGAGTCTCCTATTGATTTGTAGGTTGTTTGCCATATTTGCTGTTACAAGGCTGCAAGGAGCAAAGTTTTACATATGCCATTTCACATGTGTGTACAAACCTTAGGATACCTTACTAGAAGCAGCAGCAAAGGCACATGGATTTGTAATTTTGATAAATGTTGGACCCAAGTGTCTTTTGGATTGCAGTTGAGGTCTTTTCCTCCATTGTGTATTCAATTCATGTTTTGGTATCTCATGATTTTAAACAATTCCCAAGCCAAGAGTTCAGCCAGGAAGGAAGCAAATCATTTACTGAGGAAGACTGAAGATGATAAGGTCATAAATTACTTAGAGCTATTGGTCTAGAATGAAGGGGGGGGCGGAAACGACTAAGAAAGGGGAGCTTCTGTTTTGTGCTTTACTGAACAGTTTAAAATTATGCAATATTAAAGAGAATTAATGGTCTGGGCATCATAAAAGTAGGAGGTAGGCCTGGCGCGGTGGCTCATGGCTGTAATCCTAGCACTCTGGGAGGCCAAGGCGGGTGGATCGTTTGAGCTCAGGAGTTGGAGACCAGCCTGAGCAAGAGTGAGACCCCCACTCCCCGCCCGTCTCTACAAAAAAAAAAAAAAAAAAGAAAGAAAGGAATCATATGGACAACTAAAAATATATATAGAAAAAATTAGCCAGGGATGGTGGCACATGCCTGTAGTCTCAGCTACTCAGGAGGCTGAGGCAGGAGGATTGCTTGAGCCCAGAAGTTTGAGGTTGCTGTGAGCTAGGCTGATGCCATGGCACTCTACTCTAGCCCAGGCAAGAGAGTGAGACTCTGTCTCAAAAAAAAAAAAAAAAGTAGGAGGTAGTCTTTACTTGGAACCCACACACCAAAAGCAGGGGGAGGCGAGTGCAGTGCTCTGGAGAGAGTAGTTTCTGGTTACAGAGATAAGAGGCTAACCACCAGTCCAACTGGGGAGTCCCCTACTTGAGGTGAATGAGCAAGTAAAAAGAACCAATGAATAAAACCTAATGTTATATTCTTGTTTTCATTATTATAATATTTCTTAGATTCAAATAACCAGAGAGGATAGAAAGGAATATATAATACAAACAAACAAAAAAACTTCTACCAAAAATTCACGACACAGAATGCTAAAGTAAAACTAACAAGTTAATATTTTGGGTTTGAAATGAAACAAAAAACAAAAACTCTATTGCTTTCACTTTTGGAAAAGAAATATACGAACATGGAACACAAGAAGCACAAGTGGGTATACAGTGTAAAGTTAGGTCAATCTTGACAGAGGCCTCTCATCTAGTCAATCTTCTCCAGAGGCATTATATTCTCAAATGAGACTAAAAATAGGCAGCATGTAATAATAAATAGTAACAACTGAAAGACATGTGTCTTCTATTCCAGTTCTATTTTTAAAATCAATTTAAAAGGTGGGACCATTTAAAGAATCAAAGAATTCAATGATGCTACAGAAAGCATCCAAGTTCCATGGCAAATATTTTTATCTCATTTACTTGATAATTTAGAAATGTATCTCCATATCTTTAAATAATATTTGCATTGGTACTTCTCAATTTCTCAGTATTAGGCATTCTCTCTTCACTTCTCACAAGGAAAGATGAAGATTTAGCATTTTCTCCCCTAATTCTCAGCCCCTATAAAATACAGGCACATCATTCTCATCCCCTCAATAAAGTTAAACTTTCATTTCAATCAGACAATATAATATGTTCACATAATTAAAACTATTCAAATCCTATTCACAACTCTGATTACATTTCCTTTCTCACTTTTTCTTACTTTTTATTTTCTGGTGGCTAATGATTATTTTATTTGCTTGCTTAGTTTTCTATGTACTTTTTACAATTTCAACGAACAGCTTCTATTCCAGTTCCTCACAATTTGATGTTTGAAAGCATAAAATTTAGTCAAAATCTTGTTCATTGAAATATTACCCCTAATAGTGAAAAAGTCAAAGCAAATCAAATATCCACCAACAGGGAACTATTCAAATACATTACAGTCGTCCTATATCATGAAATGCTTTGCAGGCCTCAAAAAGAATAAGGTTGATCAAGTATTGATCCATGTACCAAACTGAGCCTTTATTTTGCTGTCATTATGTATACCTACAACTCCAGTATCTCATAATGAGCATGTATTTTTGTAATCAGAAAAAATAAGAAAATTTTAAAAGTACTGAGAGAAAAATAACCTGAATAATATTTTGCTCGTGGTTATTCATATGATCAGATTTTTTTTTTTTTTTTTTGAGACAGAGTCTCACTCTGTTGCCCAGGCAAGAGTGCTGTGGTGTCAGCCTAGCTCACAGCAACCTCAAACTCCTGGGCTCAAGCGATCCTCCTGCCTCGGCCTCCCAGAGTGCTAGGATTACAGGCATGGGCCACCACGCCCGGTCCCAATCAGATTTTTAAATGTTGTATTTTATTTAGTTGTTGGGGAAAAGTCTGATTTTTTTTTTCCAGCTACACAAGTTTGTCATGTAGGCCAATCATCTCAGCGATGTCTGAAGAGATTCAATTCTGGAAAACGGAAAATCAGAACTTCTGAAATAAATGTTTTCAGAAAATGAGTGCAGAGGGGTGACTGGCTGTAAAGGAAGCACTCGCTTATCCTGAACCGAATACTAAATTTCAGACGGCGAAATGCCTCACTTTCATCCCGGGCAGCCGCAGGGTGGCCCAGCATCTAATGAGAGCAGCCCAGGGAGGCGCGTCTCGGCCAGAGCACACCCTGGAGGTCGCTTAACCCGGCAGCGCCTCGGTTCCAGGGGTCAACTCTGCACGAAAATGTCCGCCCTTTCCTGTTCTCCAGGGTCGGGATGTAGAAACGCAGCGACACGGTCGGGGGTGTCGACTTGGACAGCGCTCGGCCTCCAAGGCTCCTCAAGGGACTTCTCGTAACCCCCTTCCGTGAGGCCAGAACCACGGACGCGAGGCGGGGCAGGGGCAGGCCGTCCCCAGACTCCCGGACTCTGTCGGGACACACACGCGGACAGCAAGGCTAACTTTCCCGGGGTGTGAACGCCTGGGCGAAGGGGACTAAAACAACACGTCTACTCCCGGGACATTAAGCGCATGCGCAGGCCAGAGAGCCCGTGTCCACAGCCTCCGCGGGGCCGGAGGCCTCAGGGTCCGCGCTCCCCGGCCGGGCCGCTCGCCGCGCTCCACCACCCCCCGCCCCCGCTCCGCCCCGGGCGGGAACCACGCACCGACACGAGCGGGACGCGCAGGCGATCCCCCTGCAGCCGGTTGAAGGCGGGAAACGTGCTCCAGGCGAGGACCCCGCTGCGCTCGGGTCCCAGCAGGGCCACGAGCAGCGCCTGGTGCTGGAAGCGCACGGTCGGCTGCTCCTCGTAGCTGCTCCGCTTCAGCCAAAAGCCTGAGTCAAGGAGGGCGGTGGGGACGCGGTCAGGACGGCCGGCCCGGGCCGAGCGGGCCGCGGGGAGCTGTGGGGCGCGCCGGCCGCGGCGGGCTCACCGTGGCTCCGGAAGGCCACCAGCAGCGGCGGGATGTAGGTGAGCGCGGCGGCCAGCAGCAGGAAGAGCGCGGCTTTGGAGCAGAGCCCCGCGCGGTAGCCGCGCTCGACCGGGTGGGAGAAGAGCTCGTGGAGCGCCATGAGCGCCGCGCGCAGCCAGCCCGCCCGCCGGGCCCCTCAGCGACTCGAGACGTACGGGCAACTTTGGCTTCGGTTGGTTGCCATCGCCGTGGTCTCCACGGCAACCGGCGGCGCAGGCAAAGGGACCAATCGCAAGGACGGGAGCTTTGGCGGGGCGGGGCTAAGGCGGCGGCGCGCGCCAGTGGACCGAGGCCCTCGCTTAATGCGCGCGTCTCCTTGAAGGCTGAGTGGTCATGTAATAGGATGTTTCCGTGGACCTGAGTCGTAGCCATCGTCTGTGTTAACATTTGTGTAAAATAAGATTTCATAGAAGTTGACTTGTAAGTAAATACCTGCTTCTGTGTCACCTGTTAGCCCCCAATTTGGTTCATGCGAGTCCCATGGTCCTGGGCTAAGACCACAGCCAGGTTCCTTTGCCTCCATGTTTTCTGTTGCTTCCACGATGCTCCACGGCAGGACGGCCGCGGGAACGGAAGAACACGAATCCCCAGGCTCTCGGAGGGCTAGAGGTGAATCACCACATAGCGCTCTCGGACGTCCCTTGTTACACTGTATTGGGTACAAGCTAGGCTACGGGTTTTAGGGGAAGGTATGGTCGTCCCCAGAGATAACACTGGTTTATCACTTAATTGAAGGCTTTGGCTGGCGCGGTGGCTCACCCCTGTAATTCAAGCGCTTTGGGAGGCTGAGGCGGGAATAAACGCTTGAGCGTGTAAGTGTTTGAGACCAGCCTGGGCAACATAATGAGACCCTACCTCTACAAAAGATAAAGGAAATTATCAGAACAGAGAGAGAGAGAGAGAGAGATATGAAAAATTGGCCAGGTGTGGTGGTATGTGCCTGTAGTCCCAGCTACTCAGGAGGCTGAGGCAGGAGAATAGCATGAGCCTAGGAGTTAAAGGTTGTAGTGAGCTATGATGCCACTGCACTCCAGTCTGGGTGTCAGAGCAAGACCCTGTCTTACAAAAGCAAACAAACAAACAAAATCGAATGCTTTTTCTCCCTCCTAAACCAATATTTTGAACATGGCAGAAGGATTTTCTCCTTTTAGAATACTGTCTACAGTCAAGTTCCTCATCAAAAAGCCCTGAAGGATCACATTGCAGTGTTAGAGTGTGAGGTTTGTGCTCAAAGTGGAGTCTGGTCGTTGATGCTCCTACTTTGGAGGTAACCTAGAAGGGGCTTTTAGATGAAGAGAACAGCTGAGATCCTAACAACACAGACAACAGACCACAGACAGAGAGAAAGGTCAAGATCTGCCCATGTGAGAAAATGATCGCAGGGTCCTTATCACCACAGTTGAAGATGACAATTAATGTCATCAGCTATAAAATGCTTTTGACACGTCATCAGGTCCAGTCCTACTCATTCTTGCTTTAAAGCTTTTCTGGGATGGCAACATAGCTCTTAAATACAGCAATTGTTAGGGTTAAATCTATGGTACCATTCTGATGTTACATTGTATGTATGCTTTAAGGGGATAACTTTCATTTATTTAAATAATCACTAAAATGAGGGTATTCTAGAATAAATGAGTCCAGTATTGACTCCTGTGAGTGACTCTCCCTTGAGGAAGGAGGTGTTTACCTCCAAAACTCCTTTTTTCAACAGCAACAAACATACTGTACCTAAGTAACTGCTGAAACAAGGTGACTGCTAAGAATTTAGGTGCATGAAGTGCTTCAGACTTACCTAGAATGCCTTGAGCTTTGCAAAAATATTTAGCAATAATGGATAGTAATATTTACTCTTTGTTTCCATGATTTGTAGACGCTAGTCCTTGTGGTTTTATTTCAATTCTTTTAGAGAGAATACTAGACCTTTTAAAAATGCTAAGGATCTGTGTATATCATGTTATTTTCATACATCCATGACTGAGAACTGACTTCTCAGTTTCTATTTCCATAATGTTCTTGTGTTTCATACAGTTTACGTCTAAGGAGAGAAAGAGTCATTCTCTTAGAACTACACATTTTAATAGTATTCCTCTGCTTTAGAAGAGCTCCTATTCAGGTTCTCTGGAATCAGCTTAGAACTCCTGAATGTCTTCAAGGCTTTCCAACATGTCTTTTACCTTGGCTTTTATCTATATTGCTTCCCAGTTCCCTCTTAAAACCCCATCCTTCATTTTGATCTGGAAGGGAAACTTCACCTTGTGAAATATGTACCCTTCTCTCTTCATCAGAAGATTCACATTGTCTGTGAAGTCTTTCTTGTTAATTCTCACTTGACTTTGTGGTGGTCCCTGTTGCCCTAGCCATCCCTCAGTATCCATGTTTACACAGCTCTCCAAAGTTTGAAACTCATTCTCTGGGCTTTATGGATTTGTTAATGTGTAACTGCATATATTCATTATCTTATTTCTCCTTTTGACTCATGTCCTTAACTATCTACCCCCTCAAGGAAGACATCCAGTGTTCTCAGAACACTCAATAGCTAAAGACAATGAAGAAGGTGATGCATATGATCAAGGCCAATGAGACAAGCCAATTAGAATGGTGAACTGGAAAAAGACACCAAAAAAGTAGGTAAAGGATCGAAGACAGAAAGACAGTGCACATCACTGTGACCGTCAGGAGACGTGCCTGTGAGTGTGTGAGCAGTGGATCTTCCCCCTGGGAAGTGTATTAAGCTCTTCCACGTGCCAGGTGATAAAAACCTGCCTTGGACTAGGACACAATGATCAGCTCTGTAAGTGGAAGCAGGGGACTTGAGTCCACTTTCTAACTTCTTCACTGATTCACTGACTATGAGATGTTGAACTACCATCTTCATTCTTCAGTGTTTAATTCTCTTTGTGAAATAGACATTTTTACTCACTGTCTAGCTAATCTCATCCAGCTCAATAGCTTTAAAGACTTCTCTGACTTTGCGACTCATGAAGCCATTCACCTATTCTCCATCTTCATTTGGATGTGTCTCTTTGGCATCTCAGACTTAATATTCTAAAACCAAACTCTTGATTTTTACTCCCCAAGATGGCACCACCCCATTTCAGTAAATGTCAGTAGCATCCTTACAAAAACCTCGACTTTGACCTGTCCTTCACATCTCACATCCAATGTATCAGCAATTTTTATCAGCTCTACCTTCAAAATATATGCAGAATACAACTGCTTCCCACCACCTCCATACACGTCACCTTGGCCTAAGCTAACATCGTCTTTCACCAGGATTATCACAATAACCTATTTCTGGGCTTCCACCCTCACCCCCTACAGTCTACTAAGCTAGCATGATCACTTAAAAAGGAAAGTCAGATTGTGTTACACCTCTGCTTAGAACCCCACACTGACTTCTCATCTCATTCTAAATAAAATCTAAAGTTCTTCACATAGCATTCAAAGCTCAATACTGTTTTTGTTCAAGATCTTTTTGAACTTATAATACACTCCTGCCCTTATTTGTTTAGTTCCCGCCATAGGGAGTTCCTTCATGTTCCTAGAATATGCCAACCTCTTTAATGAGCATTTCATCCCACAATCACTCTCTAGTCACCCACCCTGCCTTATTTTTCTAAACAGCACCTATTAGTATCTGACATATTTATTTTTTGTCTTGTCCCAGCAGAATGCAAACATCATGAGAGTAGGGGTGTTTTCTGTCTTGTTCACTGTGTTTCTGCAGCATCTAGAATGGTCCTCCTGTTTGCAACAACACTGATTTCTAAGCATGAAATTCAAAGAATTTTTCACTTTATCAAAAACAAAAACCTATTCTGGTTGCTCAGGCACACAATCTTAAAATAACAAAAATACTTTTAGAATGAAGCTAGGTTGCACGGCATTGATCAGGAATTTCAACTATAGGAAATGATGAATGACAACATCCAAACATACCGGCCTTATAGGTGCATCAGAATCACAAGCACGTGGCAGGTTTCATGTGCCCAATTAAGTGAATATTCTCATTACGTGTTCACCAGCTCATAAACAGATGGTGACTCAGACCAGACTGCTCTTTGATCACTCTGCTTGGAAGAAAGGAATTAACATCACCGATTGGAGAATTTCAAGGAAGGCATCTGCTGAGGCAGGTGACACACACAGCCCAGGCTGTGATTGCTAAACCTCTCCCATTGGCAAATAAGTAAACTCATCTCATGACCAGCTCTCAGGGGAATTCTCTGAACCTGCTAGTCACCTGTAACTCCTCTGCCAGACAAGGTTAAGGGTTTTCTTTATGATTAGTGATGTTACAGTCCTCAGATGCATATTTGTATTTCTTAAATATTTATTCAAATATTTATTCATGATCAAAGGAAGGAAATGGGATTTGTTTAAATTCAATTTCTAGGTCCAAGGCCGCCTATTACGGCTGTCCCTAATACTGGACCTCCTGTTGTCATCAGTACCGCTCCCCACACAGTCCCCTCAAACACCCCACCCCCAATGTTGAGCCCCCAATCTATCACCACTCCAAACAACAGTCCCCGAGCTGTCAGCGCCCTAAACAGCCCCTTTGCCATAGCCAACCACTAGAGACCCCTCTTCTGTCATACACACCCCCAAATACCGTTCTTGTCACCAGTGCCCCAATCCGACTTCCCCTAGAACAGCTCTCCACAAGATCACTGAACTATCAGCCACACACCCAAACAGCCCTCTGTAAGAGCCCTATACTACCAGCCCGTCACCAGCACCGCCGAGGCCCCACTCCTGTCACCAGTTCCCCGAGCACTCCATCCCAGGGTCGCCAATATGTCTTATAGACGTGTCTTATTGAGCGTCTTCATCTCCCCAGCCCGCATAGCTCCTCAGGGTGGTCCTCCAGCTCCGCCCCTTTACGTGCGTCCCCGCCCCTCGGCGCGTGGTCTTGGGCGAATGTCGCCGGAAGCCCCGCCCTCGGCGGGTTGCTAAGCTCCCGCAGCCGGAAGTCCCGCCTGTCGTGTAGTCGCCGCCGCTTGCTCCGCTGTCGTTGTTGTTGTGGTCGGTGCGCTGAGCTCCGCGGCTCCGAGAGCCGGTCCGTCCCCTTCCCGCCGCCGCCATGAAGTGGATGTTCAAGGAGGACCACTCGCTGGGTGAGCGCTCGGCTGCCGGCCTGGCCGCGGGGGGTCGGGGTGGCGGGTGGGTCCCCTCCCCCACTTGAGTCGCCCTGGGCCGGGCCGGGTCGGGCGGGGCGGATGCCACTTTCTGCGCTCGGGTCGCCGAGGCCCTGGCGCTTTGGGCGGCTTCCCAGCGACCCCAAGCCGCCCTCCGCGGGCCTTTTCGGGAGCTAGAGGACAGAGGACCGCGGCCGCGGGGACACCGCCACTAGGGCCTGGGGTGTGCGCAGGGCTCAGGGGGAGGAGGCCTGGGAGCCCAGGAGCCGACCGGTGGGCAGGTGCGGCCGTCAGCCCGGTGTATTTCTCCCACAGAACACAGATGTGTGGAATCCTCGAAGATCCGAGCGAAATATCCCGACCGGGTTCCGGTGAGTGTTTGGACTCTCCACCTCCTCACCCCGCTGTCACCTCAGTCGTTTAGGACCTGTGATAGGGGTCCTAGGCCATTCAACAGTTGACAAGTTGAGGTTCCAGTCTCAGTTACAGTAGAGGGGCCAGACTGAGCTGGGGACGCTCGGGGCGTGAGGGGCTCGGGCTGGTGCTGTTCAGGGTGCGTTAGTGCTGAATCTCCCGATCTAGGCCAGCGAGCTGTCTGCAGCCTCAGGGCTCCCTCGCCAATTATGTAAGGGACGGTGTTCTAGGACAGGGCAACAGGTCATCGCCACTTTTGGGAATGGTGGTGGAGGGAGACTATCATTTTGGGCTTGGAAGTCTTAAAGAGGTACGTTAGTCTCAGGGCATTCATCTTTTACTTTGAGCCTCCATCTTTCCCTAACTTCTAGTTTCCTGTCCTCACCCTGAGCTTGTCATCCTTGCCTGACCAAAAAAACATGAGAAGCTGCTGAAAACCCCTTCTGCCATGGTTTCCCCTTTATCAGTAATAAATATGATCCCGTAGTTTTTCCATGGTGGGGGAGATAGTTTTTTTTAACCCTTATTGATTTATTTTAAAGGACATCAAGGCCTGGTATTGTAGTTCTTTGCTTGTGAAACAGTTCCTTTGGGGAAGGACTGGAGGGACAAATTTGAAGCCTATTCAGAGAGAAGCAACAGGCCAAATGACGAGCTGGGTTCTTGGCTGGCTGGGATTGCCAGGCATTCCCAGTAGCCCATCCATTCTTGTCTCCCGTGTTCCTTGGGATCTTAATTCTTGGTAGTGCGAAGGTGGATCCATGCTGGGGTCCTGGAGTAACAGGCTATAGATGAAACTCTCACCAGATATTCTCAAGTCTGCCCAGATAAAATGTTGAAAAGCTTAAGTAAGGGCTGTGTTTCTCTTGTGAATCAGGGATGAGAGATATAATTGACCACAGAAGAGCACTTAACCATTTCCCTATAACACATTTATATCAACTCTTAACCTCCAGAGTGTGTGGTTTATTAAGCCTGGGACATATTTTCTTATGCTATGCCTTTCCTATCCACCTCCTTGCCCACCCTTCTGTTCATCAGCTCCCTGATAATGTGAGGCCAGATGCTCACTTTAGGAAATCCAGTTCTGACCTCTCTTTACTTTCCCAGGTGATTGTGGAAAAGGTCTCAGGCTCTCAGATTGTTGACATCGACAAACGGAAGTACTTGGTTCCGTCTGATATCACTGTGGCTCAGTTCATGTGGATCATCAGGAAAAGGATCCAGCTTCCTTCTGAAAAGGCCATCTTCCTGTTTGTGGATAAGACAGTCCCACAGTCCAGGTGAGAGGTATTTACTAGATGGGCCCTCTGGTATTAGATATCCGCTTGGCTGCTTGTAGAACTCAAAACTTTAGAAACCTGAAAACTTCTAGGGGTCCTGACTGAAAATCTAGATTTTGTGCTCCCACATCAGGAGCTCCGGGGAAGTAAGAAACGGTTGCAATACATGGGAGTGCACTTTGGATTAAGGAAATAGAACCAGGCCTGGACCTTGAGAAAAAAATGATGAAATCCAGCCTCAGTCCCCCAGAATCCTTTAAAACAGTTGAAGACTGACATACGCTTAAGGTGTAGGTAGAACTGAGACCCAAAATGCTCTTTCTCCAAGTAATCCATGAAATCCTGTCACTGTCCACCAGGAGCTTGTGGGCCTTGCTGAGGCTCTGCTCCAGTTAATCATCCTACTAGCTTGCTCAGTCAGCTCTTTGCCATTGTGAGAGTCTGTAGCTGCCTGATATTCAAGCCTGATAAAGTGGCTGCTGTACAGTAAAGGGCCCTGAGGTCTCTTTCCAGATTTATACTGCCCTTGGTGCCACCTGCTTTGACTGTCAGACTGTTTTGCTGCCTGGAAGAAATCTTTGGGACTATAACTTGGGTCCTGAATCTAGGCAGAGGCATTTTGAATACCTCTTTTTTGTGTATTTTACAGCCCAGCTTTAGTCCCCTGTGGAAAAGGAAAATGAACCGGCTCTGTCTAAAGCCCTGGTCAGTCCTTTCCCGTTTCTGACTGGGTACTTCTAAGCCCTGAGCCAGATTCTGGCCTGCCTCTCTCCCCCCAGCGTGAGTTCCTGGCCACATCTTAGTGACCCAAACTAGGTTTCGTTACTCCCAAAAGTAATACTTCTGAAAGCTAAGGTTTTCAGAAGCCCTAGAAACTAGCCCAGTGTTGCCAAAATATGTTCATGTTGAAAATCCTTGAAAGCTCTGGAAGAGGTCTAAGCTAAATTCCAGACCTTATTTCTATTAAAGGTGGAAGACTCTGGCTGTTTTTGGTCTGATTTCCTCTTTCCCAGTGTCCACCACCTCCACTTCCTCATGTTTGGTAGATAGACGGGGCAGGGGAGAAATGGAAGCCAGTGTTCAGCCTGAGGAGACAGGCCAGGGCCTGCCAACTGGGTGCCATTGTCTGGTTGAGCTGTAGCTCTGGAGGCTGTGGTATTGCCAGAGGCAATCTTGTCACTTGTGGGTTCTTCTAGCCTTCCTTCGCAGACCTCTGGGCAGTGTGTTGCTGGGTGCACACTTAACTAGGAGAGGAAGTTCTGGGCATCCATGGTCACTCTCGGCTTCCTTTAAGATGGTGGGGGAGGTCAATCTTCCTTCATACCACCTGCAACTTCTGCAGAGCCTTGGTGACCCTGTGTTTCCTCCTTCCTGGAGGTGGCAGCTTAGTGGGAGGAAGTAGGTGACTAGGATCTATGGCATTGAGTTTATTTTCCTCAATTTTAATCCTCAGGTACTTTTTGGTGGAAATGAAGCAGCTTTTTTGAGACATTAAGATTACGGTGATGGCTCCACAGTAATCTATCAATTAAAATGGCTATAGGTCTTACCAACTGCCCCCTCCCCGGTTATCCCCGAGATATAAATAGGATTGGAAATGAATGACTCTCAGGGCTGCTTCAGGGTCATTTTCTCTCCAAGTCCCATTTGCTTTTCCAGTCTGGTGAGAATACCCCCTGAAGCAGATTATGCCAGTGACTCAAGTCAGGATTTTAGGACAAAGTAACCAGGAACCCAAATCCTGACCCTTCAGGATTTAGTCACCAGTCAGGGCCCTTCTGCCCAGGCCCTCAGCACTTTTAGCCCTAGTTGATGACTTCTCACCCTACACTTGATGCATCTGTTCTTTGTTCATTTTGGGGTTTTATTCTTAAAAACAAATTTGTTTGTAAACAAAAGAGGCATGTGACATCATAGGGCTTTATGCAAGGGCTAATCACCTCATAGCAGCACAAACAAAAGTGCCACAGGGTCTCCTTCCTAAAGCTGGTGTGACTCAGCTTCACCGTCTCTTCCCCAAGGCAGTTTAGCAGCCTCTTCCTCAGCTTAAGCATTGGGAGCCTCCCTTAACCTTCACCCAGTGTTTGCCGGTCTCAAAGAGTAGCTGGGGAAATCAGAGTAGAGAAAGGGTGAATCCAAGCAGTCAGGAGCCCTCTCCCCACCCGCCTTAACTCACAGGTCTCCACAAAGATCAGTTACGCCTGAGGCTAAACAGGAGTGACTTCAGTTATTTCTGCCTTGGAGCAGAACACAGGCAATCACCACAGTGTCATGGTTATTAGTGCAGAGTAGTTAGTATAAAATAGTGATTCTAGAAATAGAGACAGAGGCAAGTCCCTACTTTCAGTTCTTGTTTGAAAAAAGGGGCGAACCTCAACTGCCTTTTCCCATTTAGCATTGGAAAGTTGAATTTTCTGCTTAGGTGCCTGCGTCAACAATCATGCTAAAAACAGAAGGGGAACTATGCCTTGGTGCAGGCAGAACTTGAGAAAGAACATCAGCGTACAGGTTTCCCCGTCATGGCCTGAGCAGGAACCCAGACCTGGCAGTGCTCCTTGTTTAGAACACAGACAAGAGGTAATCCCCTGTTTAAAACAGAAACAGGAGTATATTATTAAATAAAATATCTCTAAGATGTTATAATTTGACATTGGGAAACCTGTACTGTTTAGGATTATGGTGTTTAGTTGCTTCTGGATCTTAAAGGGGTCTTAAGTAAAAAAAAAAAAGTTTTGTCTTATTATTCCAATCATCCTTTTTTTAAGAAATGTGTTTAAATTAGCACTTTTGATCATTTCTGGGTAAATACCACTTTAAGAGCAGAGTTTGTTTTCATAAGAAAAACCTGATAAAAAGAAACAACCATAGTTAATTTTTATATTTAGAATCTTGGAGAGTCTTCAGGGGCTTATTAACTTTCACCTGGAGTCCAGAACCTCTCCAGGATCCACAGGAGTGGCCATTGTCCTCCCACCTCACCCGTCCATCCCCACAGCCCTCCTATTCCCGCCCTCCAGATAAATCCAGGTCCAGTGGAAGCACATGAGCTCCAGAGCAGATGGGTGGCCAGGTGTGCTCATCAGTCCAGCCAATTCCTGAGTCAGGCTAGGTTCCACAGCCTCCATGACCTGCCCTTGGTTGGGGGCAAGGGCAGCTTCTACAGGAATTGGGTATCCACACAGTTGTGCATAAGCCTCCCCAGTTTACAAGGCTGTTGAGGAGCATAAAACTAATATTTGCCCTCAGCAGCATGGCTGTTCCTGGATGCGACCCTCCTGAAACTTGCCTTTATTGTTGTTAGTTTCTCCACTGGAGAAGTGGTTTTACCTGAATCTGTGTGACCCTGGATGGAGGGGTTGGGGACAGGGTTTTAGGGGGCAGTTTAGTTCTGTTTCACTCAGTACTTTGGGGTACCGCTTCAGCTGAGATTGGCTCCATGGCTTGAATCTGCCATGGCGTTTGACATTTTTTTTTCCTTGTCATACTCAGAGCTTGGAAGGAGGCAGTGCCTCTGGAATCCGGAGCAGCTTCCTTCTCAGATGAGTGTATCTGGTACTTGATGCCATGGAGGTGTGCATTAGTATAAGGGACTGGAAGCTATTTTTGGGTGTGTTCTACAGCCACCTCCCAGTAACAGGCAGGAAGCCTTGGGGTTGCAAAGCTGCTCTCGAGTTGTCAGGACACCGAGCAAGCCCGTGCAGCTTAGCTGGGCGGATGCACAGAGCTACCTGTGTGCTTCAGGATCCCCAGACATTGCCCAGTGCCGTATAGCTCAGGCCTCTGAACTGAGAGGGAAGCTCATCTTCTCGGGGGTTTGTGGAATGCGTCCTAAACTGACACACCGGCCTTCTATTAGACTGCCTGCTGACGGGGGGCGGGGGGATGGTCACATTTTGCCTCCTGCACTTCTACTTAAATATCCTTTTAATGGGGATTTTAAAACGTTAAGAATTAAGGTTTTTAACTCTATTTGTGGCCCAGCTCTTTTTGGCTCCAGGCCACGTTATTCTGACTCTGCATGTATGCAGTCTGATCTTTAAGTGCTATTTTCAAATCATTGGGCTGTACAGATGTGCCAGTCTTGTTTCATGGCACCCAGTGAAGTCTCAAAATCAGGCAAGTGTTCAGCATTGGGCATTGTCACTTACCAAGTTCCTTGCCCAAGGGCTGTCCCTACTGCAAGGATGCTGTGCTGCTGCTAAGTAAAGTTTTCTCCCGAGGCTGCATGACAGAAAAGGAGAGGACTCCTCCTTTTCTGTGTAGGACTCTAAGTCATTAGGCACAGCCATCTGTTGTTAGATTACAGAGTCTGAAGGAAAGGGCCCTAAGACTTCGCTACTTAGCTTGTGATGCAGAGATTGGCAGCAGTAACCTTACCTTGGAGCTTGATGTCCAGGTAATCGGTAGGAACACTTGCATGGGAAGCGCTAAGATCTCCGCAAATGGTACAAGGGCTCTAATATTTTAAAGTCTTTAGAACAGGTCTAGCTGTCTAGTCACTTGGAGGCAGCACAGCTTGGTGGTAAGAATCTCTCCTTGCTTTGTAACCTGGGTGAATTATTTAGCCCCTCTGTGCCTCAGTTTTCTTGTCTATAAACTATGGATTGTGATAGTACCTACCTCGTAAGATTGTTGTGAGGATAAAAAGAGTTAATGTATGTAATGTACTTAGAACAGTGCTTGACATATAAGTGTTGCTATTATAATTAGGATTTTTATCATCAGCCTCTATAGCTGCTAGGGCGCTACTTAAATATACTGATAAACCCAAGTTTTGGTTAAAAGACAACGGAATCTAAAGCCAGAAAGGAATGGAAGCCACATGATGGTGGCCCCTACCCTGCCAAAAGTCAGGGCTCCGAGTCTCAGAGCCTGCCTCCACCGGTAGTGGTCCAGGGGTCATTGCTCACCATGGGCAGCATGCAGAGAGCCTGGGTTGGGCCACTGGTATTTATGAAACTCCTCCAGCATTTCTAATTTAGCAGTGGGATTTTGAGTCATTGCTAGGAAAGGAGCAGAACTTAGGCTGTCAGATGGAACCAAACTTGACATAGGCATAAAAGGGTGGTTATCTTTAAATTGCACACAATGCCTAAACTCATTTGGTAATGGCAGGTGGGGACCAGGTGTCATCAAGGTCACCTTGGATACTTGAACCAAGTGGGGTAAAGAGAGTTGTGGCAATAGCTGTAGTTGTTTTCCCATTAGCCTTATTCTGAGGAGTCTCAGATAAAAGTGGGGTTTCTCTCTGGGCTTTCCCAACCATTAGGGTAAATCTTCTTGGGAGACTCAGCCACATGGTCAAGCCCTTCTGCTAGTTGCTGGCTTTTCACTCCACTTCCTAGCTTGTCACTCTACTTCCTAATGACATGATTCTTAAAGATGAGGCCACCCCGCAAACCGCCCCCCCGCCTCCAAAAAAAAGGACAAGCATCTCTCTTCTCAACCTAGCTGCACATGGAATCATCTTAGGCATTTAAAAACATACTGATGCCTGGGTGCCACCTCCAGAGATTCTGATTTAATTGGCCTGGGGTGGGGCTTGGGCATGGAGGTGTTTTTAAAGCTCCCCAGTGATTCTGATATGCAGCCAAGGTTGAGACCCACTGCTGTCGGGGTTCCTCCCTCTACCCACTGCCCAAGTCCTCACGTGTTCTAGGACAGTTCTGTCAATAAAAATGGCATGTGAGCCACATTTGTAATTTTAAAATTTTCTAGTAGTCACCTAAAAGTAAAAACAGGTGAAAGTAATTTTCATATATTTTATTTAATCCAGCATATCCAAAATTTTATTTCAACATGTAATCAAAATTGAGATATTTTACTTTCATACTAAGTCTGAAATCTTGTTTGTGTTTTATACATACAGCACATCCCAATTCAGATGAGCCATATTTCAAGTGCTGTGTGTGTAGCTAGTGGCTACTGTGTTGGACAGCAGCAACGTAAAGTACTTCAATCGTAGAAGCAGTTTCTGCCAAACAGTGCCATTCCAGGCAGTTCTTATTTTACAATTTCCAGGTTAAGAGATCCTTGCAGGGAGTGCTGTTTTTATTGTTATTAATACAAGATGCTGGTGACAGGCCATCTCAAAGTCATACTCATCCACCCCCAGACTATTACTTAATAATTCTACCTACCCACACAGCCATCAGAGCTAAGCTTGCAAATGGGGCAGGAAGAATAGGAAAGAAGAAGACTCCCCCTTTACAAATGTGGCCTGCATCCCTGTTTACATGGAGTTCCCATTCTGCCGACCAGGAACAAAACAGCAGGGTAGGGCCCTGGACCCCTTTCTCCCCCACTGGCCCTTGGTTTACTGAGTCCAGTATTTAAGCAGCTGTTGTGACCTGTCAGGGCCAGTGACTTCAGATGTCTCAACCTGAGCATCTTTCTGCTGGTTCTGGTTGACCCTGGGCTTAGCACATGTTGTTACTTCCTGCTCATCTCCAATAGTACAGCCACAGGTCAGAGCTTGCGACGGGGTTGCAGGTGTTACTAGTCTTACTCTGGAGTCGGGACAACTCAGTTTCATGGCAGAGGACCTGATTAGGTCTCCTCCACTGCAGTCTGTTTTACAGCTTAGGGAAAGCCAGCTTTCCTACCTACACATGTTTAGTTTGAGACATAGCTATTTCTGGAGGCTTCTTTGGATCCCAGATACAATGAGAGCTTTTTGCATTACATATGAGGAAAATAACTTCTCTTTGATGAAGCTGATACAGATCTCTCGGGGGGACAGGGGTTTTGGTCCAGGAGCTTCCACAAGAGTGAACCCACTTGTACCTATCATGTTAAGTCCAAACTATAAATCTTCAAATAAACCAGCATGAAGGAGATGAGAGCCCAGTGTACTCTTACTTACCAGGATCCTTCACCCACTCAGGGATGGGCCTCTTAGGTTTGTCATTTTGCTTAGTTTTTTCCCTTGCCCTTGGCATTTAATAGGTATTCATGTGTTGAACAGCCAGAGCCCACTCAAGAAGAAGCTGGCTTCTTTAGGGGGTTTACCTGTTGTGAAGATGTCAAACGGCCTTGCCTTCTGGGAGACCTAATTTATCTCAAGCTTTTCATGGTTCCATTTCTCTTCTGTAAAATAGGATTATAGGTGCACAGCAGGTACTGATACTTGAATTATTTTTTACTACCTACCACCAAGGGTCAAGTTCCTTATCCTCAGGCCATCTTTTCTTCTTCTGACACTTGGACTTTCAATTTTCAATGATGTTTTTTGTTTTTCTCTTTGAAGCCTAACTATGGGACAGCTTTACGAGAAGGAAAAAGATGAAGATGGATTCTTGTATGTGGCCTACAGCGGAGAGAACACTTTCGGCTTCTGAGGGCCATTGCTGGGCTAGGTGCACTGTTCCTGCTTGTGTATCTTGTAAATAGCTGGCCATTTTCAGTTGTTATACCAGAGCCTCTCCACAAAGACCTATTAGTGCGTTTGTAACTGGATTTATTTCTTAATATATTGGAAGGTTTTGTTTCCTTAGACTAGTAAATCATCATACAGAGTTTTATTTTGAGTTTTTCCTTTTGTGCACTATCTTCATGGCTATCCCCTCCAGGGAACTTGTTCTTCTGGAAATCATATTTAATGAAGATATTTCCATATCAAAGTGAGGTAGCCGCGGTATCAAAGTGAAAGAGAAGGAAATGATGCATTTATTCTGGATTATGTTTGAAGTGTTAGAAGGCTAAGTATTAAAAGCATCCAAATTAAATCCTTAGCAATCAGAACACTTGCTTCACTAGATTTTGCCAACTGCCAATCATGTTGGACTGAGCTAATCTGTTCCTCTTTCTGAAACTATTAAAGTAAATAACAATAAAACTTCCTCTTATAAAGGCACTGCAGTGTGACCATGTCCTTTATTCACCTTCATTTGGGTGGGTCAGAGAAGTGGCCACTGGATCTGTGAGGCTAGGAGGAGGGCTTGTGGAGGTCATGGCAGCACAGCCTGGGGCAGGGAGCAGTGGGTGGTGTCCTAAGGAAGGACCTATTTTTTTAATGGTTAACATATTCACATGGTTCAGATATCAGGACGGTATAAAAAGGTATATATTGAGAAGTTTTGCTCCCAACACTGTTTTCTGACCATCTCTGCCCTTTATGGGAAACTACTTTTACTGGCTTCTTTTTAGTATTGATTTTTAGAAGGATAATTAGATTTGAACACATATCCTTATTTTCTTTTTCTTATACAAAGAAAACATACATACTTTTATATACATTGCTTTTTAAAATTAATATTATATCCTAGCAGTCTTTCTATGTCAGTTCTGTGCCTATATCCTATTCTATGTACCTGTATTCTTTTTTTTGAGACAGTCTCACTCTGTTGCCCGGCCTAGAGTGCCATGGCGTCAGCCTAGCTCACAGCAACCTCAAACTCCTGGGCTCAAGCAATCCTCCTGCCTCAGCCTCCCAAGTAGTTGGGATTACAGGCATGCGTCACCATGCCCAGCTAATTTTTTCTATATATATTTTGGCCAGATAATTTCTATTTTTAGTAGAGACGGGGGGGTCTCACTCTTGCTCAGGCTGGTCTCGAACTCCTGACCTTGAGCGATCCTCCTGTCTCGGCCTCCCAGAGTGCTAGGATTACAGGCATGAGCCACCGCGCCCAGCCTGTAACTGTATTCTTTAAGATGCTACTTTTTAATCCCTTCTTCCTAAAAACCAAGATGAGATCTTTCCAGGCCCATGAATCTCATTCACAAATTAGTACAGATGGATAGGTTTGCCGGGACACAAGTGCAAATTTTCTATTGGTTTATCTTTAGGTTTATCTTTACCAAATTATATAAGCAGCCCATGAAAGTTCCCTACTGATGACAGCTTCCCACTGGGATCAGAGGAAACATTCTTGTCATAAGCATCTTGTTGGGTCTTTCCCAAACTTGACGCAATAAAATCAATGTTCCTCTTTGTTAATAATAGTGTCACTATTAGCAAGTAGAAACTGATCTCAGAGTGAGCAAGGTAAAGGGAAGGAACAAGTTCTGTGTTACTAAGGAAACTTGTTTGCAGTCACATAACACCTATTTCAAACTGGCCTAAGCAATAAAAAGGCAATTTATTATTTCAGTTATTATAGGGGTGATTTACTGGTTCGAGGTGTAGCCAGAATCAGGGATCAAATAATAACATCAAAAACTCTTTTCATCTCTTGGTTTTGTTTTCCTCTGTGTTTGACTTCATTCTCAGGCAGATTCCCTCGATGTGATGGCAAAGATGGCTCCATCTCTGGAGTTGCTCCAGTGCAAGAAAGAGCATCTCTTCCAAGAGGACTAACAAAAGTCCCTGAGAGGACTCTAGTCTCGTTTGGACTACGAAACAGCTCCACTTGGGGCAGGGACTGGTGGGAAGGAATGGTGAATTTCTTCTTTTTTCTATTTTAAAGAAATAGAAGAGGGGTGGCTTTCTGAAGGCATTTTGATCTGTTTCTGTTGCACAATCACAAACCCACAGATGCAACTGAAAAGACATAGCTAGAAAGAATAAAACCAAAAGGCAGGTGTCACCAAAGCTGATTATGGTGTTTTTTCTTTTAAGTAATTTATAGTTAGCATTTATTGAGCCACCTTCTGGATACCAGATGGATTATATATCACAATCTCCAAAAAGCCCCCATAAGGTAGGTAGTATAGTTTCACAGCCATACAGCTACCAAATGGCAGAACCAAGACATCAAAATTGAGATTTAAGAAGAAAGACATGGTTGGCAAAGTCTAATCATTTCATGATTCTTTTTTACTTCTATTTACAACGTTCCTGGGAGGACTCTGGCCTTGCTTGGACTACCAAACAGCCCTGCTTGAGGCAGGGACTAATGGGAAGGAAAAGTGAACCTCACCTTAACCATATAAATAGAACAGGATTATACAGAATCCTATAAAATGTAGGAATCCTACAGAATGGGATTATACTGTGCTGGACACTGGGAGACAAGTATGAGTAAAACACTATTACCCCATCTTCTTGGAGCTTACAGTTTGGTGTAGACCCACACACAAATAATTACAAAGCAAGGCTTTAAGTGCAGTAGTAGGAAGCACGGACAGAGGAGGAGGGAGTAGCTATTAGCTGCAAAACAAACCATTGAAGAAAGCAGCCTTATTTGGAATATCAATCAATAAAAGTGGATTTGTGAATCTTGCCTTTAGAATGTAGCATCATCTCAGTGAAGGTTTTAAAAGTTGAAAAAAATAGTATCCCCTCCCAACCCTAGTCTTTGAAGACACTAGAATTTGTAAGATTTTACAGGTGAATTTCATCAAACTATATAAGGAACCCCTTAAACTATTTCAAAGATTCAAAATGGGATAATCACAAATTCATTTTTAGACTTATAAAATCTCAATTTTAAAACTTTATAAAGACAGTATAAGAGAAAAAAATTATAGATTGATCCCATCAACATAGAAAAATCATAAATAATAGCGAATAAAATTCATCAGTTTTAAATAAATAATGACTAGGTAGAGCTTAGTCTAAGAATGGGTTATATAGTTCATCATTATATCTATTAATAAAATATCCCACCCTGACAATTAAAGGAGAAAAACTATATGATCATCTCATAGATTAAGAAAAAGCACCTTGGCTGGGTGCAGTGGTTCACACATGTAGTCCTAGCACTTTGGGAGGCTGAGGCAGGAGGACTGCTTGAGGCCAGGAGTCTGAGATCAGCCTGGGCAACATAGTAAGGGACATAGTAAGAGACAGGTCTCTATGAAATAAAAAAGAATGAAAAAGAAAAAGCACCTGAAACAGTTCATAATTTTTTTTTTTAAAAAACCTCTTGGCAAATTAAGTACAGAAAGGCACTTCCTTAACTTGATAAAAGGAATTCAGTTTTTAAAAAGACTATGGCAGATATGCATATTATTATTTATTATATAAGGCCATGATAAATAAGGCAGTGTGGTATTGATATTGGGATAGACAAATAACACAAATGGAACAGAACTCAAAACCCAGAAATAGATCTGTGTATAAAACATATTAGAGGTGGTGTAACAAATCAGTAGGGAAATGAACCAGTCAACAAATATAAACAGCTGTATGGTAAAATTTTAGACCCATTCCCATTAAAAACAGGAACAAAAAGGAAGTCTGAAGGATGAACTTTATGGAATGTGAATTATATCTCAATAAAGCTGTTAAAAAGACTGCTATCACTACTTCTACTCAACATTATTCTGGCAGTAAAATCAATGCAATATGAGAGGAAAAGTAAATGAGCGGTATAACAATTTAAAAGAAAAACTATTAATATATACAATGATTGTCTACACAGAAAAATTCAACAGAATCTCTAACAATTGGAACAAACAAGAAAGCTAAGCATAATTGCTGGATACCGATCAATTATAGACATTGGTGTTTTTATATTCTAGTTATAAGAGGGAATAGGATAAAAAGATTTCATTCTCAATAGAAGCAAATCTGTAGGCACTTAGGAGTAAATTTGACATAAATATGCAAGACCTTTGTGGAGAAAATGCCAAAACATTACTGAAGGATATAAAAGGACCTAAATAAAAGGAGAGATATACCAATATACCATAAAGAGATCCTCAGGCCGCCTTTGTGGTTGGTAAACCCTGGTGTACAAGCCTGCCTCATCCCCTCCATGTGGCCATAGTGTGTTTCAGCCACTGGTGCAAAATTAAGATGCATTAGCACTTGTTACATAGGTTCTTGGTTTGTCGATGATGATGAAAATACCCAATATTGTAAAGCTGGGTCATTCTCAAAGGAGAGCACGTGGCTGCCTCCATTTCTCACTTCCTCTTCCCTCCTCAGCTCAGGAGAGGCTGGCTTTCATCCCATCGACTTCCCTGCCCCTGCATTTGCTGGAGTTACCAAAATAACCTTGTCCCCCAATGGATACTTTTTTTTTTAAAGCACTTGCCTTCTTTGCATTTCTTTTAACATATTCTACACTTTAAATTACTCTCTCCAAGGAGAAACTGGCTTTCTCCTGATTTTCCTCTGGCCTCTCTCAGTCACACTCATTCCTATGCTTTCCTACCTGCTCCTCAACTCCCCATCTCCCCAGGGTTCCCTCCTCACCAGAGCGGGTCTCCTCTTCTCATGCTGCACATTCTCTGCAGATGATTTCATCCTAACCCATGTCTTCAATGGTCTCCTATGAATAGATGACTCTGAGAATCTTTATCTCCATCTCATCTTTCTCTCCTGAGCACCAAATCAGTCCCTTTAATTGTCTACTGTAGGCCCTTATCCTGCAGTATCACAAAAATCTCAAGCTCTGAAACAGCATATCTCCTGCCTACATCTTCTGATTCCCTCTAAGACCAGCTCCTCTTCCTGGTCCCCTTGCCCAAGACCTGGCACTCCATCTTGTCACCCATGTGATAAACTGGGAGTCATCACCAACCACTCCCTCACCCTCATCTACCACCTGCACTCAGTCATACCCTCTGTCTATTTCTTAAGTCAGCCCCCTCCCTATGGCTCTTCAAACCCCTTATTGTCTGGGCCTCATCATTTCTTTTCAATTACTACAGTGATCCCCCAACAGCGGTCTCTTGCCACCATCCCTACCTCTGCATCCCTACCTCTGTCTTCCTTGCTACAGAGAGTAATCTTCCTAAAATGTAATTTCCATACCGTCACCTCTTTCCCCAAATCTCTGAAGTGCTGAGTCACCAGGATACGACCTTTCTCCTTCACAGGGCATACGAAGTCCTCCCTGCTATGACCCACGGGCCCTCTTCAGCTGTGTCCCCAGCCTCTCCCCTGCTCTGCCAGCCCAGCCATGCTGGGCTCTAGCCTTTGCATATGATGTTTCTCTACCGCAAATATCCTTCCCTCAAACCTCTCCCCATATACACCCCATTTCTTTTTGCTTGGTAACTCCTAATTCTTCCCCTTTGCCACTCTGCTCCTAAGAACTCTGTGCCCTCCTCCAGATTGGCTGGGTATTAGACATCTAACATAGCTGTCTTCATGCTGTGCTGTTGCACCATGAAGTCACTTGCCACCTGAGGACCATTCCTGTGTTTGTGTGAGGCCTGACACATGCATGGTGTTCAGGATGTATATGACTGGTCTTACCTGGAACCAAGAACCTATGTAACAAGTGCTAATGCATCTTAATTTTGCACCAGTGGCTGAAACAAACTATGGCCACATGGAGGGGATGAGGCAGGCTTGTACACCAGGGTTTACCAACCACAAAGGCGGCCTGAGGATCTCTTTTAAGGAGAATTTGGAAGGAGGCAATATAAATGTTTTTATTCTCAAAAGACTCACTCTTCATTAGAATAAATGGTAGAAAGCTTTACAAAGCGAAACTAATTCTCCTTTTCATCTTTATTTCTTAGTGAGAAAAAAAAATCCTGGTGGCTGACACTGAGGGAGCAGGAGCAAAGCCACAAAAGTTAGGTAGGAGGATCTATATATACCTCTGTGATCAACAGCCTTGCTCCTTCGCCTCAGCCCCTGGAGACAGGCTGTTGCTTCCAGATGTGGGATGGAGTCGTGCAGGCAAACAGATGTGCAAAGGCCTGGCGCGAGGCAGCAGTCTCCACAAACATTTGCCCAATAGGCTTCTCCTAAGGACAATCTCTTATGTTTATTAGCAAACGCTCTGGAAATAGGGACTAGCAAATTGCAAAGAGTTACTTATGAGCTGAAGTGGCAGACATAGGTAGGCTGCAATGTCCTCTGTGCTAGTCACCGCGTGAGTGGTAGACAGGCCTTCTAATACCTGTGATGTACATTATCTCATTTCATCCCCACAACCCCACTGCCAGGCGGGTGGCGGTGCCCTCATTTCAAAGGTGAGGGCACTGACTTGTTGAGAATGTAGTTACCTACCCAAGATCACATAACCAGAACATCCTGAAGCACAATTCAAACTCAGGATTATATGCCAAAACTCACCTTTGTTCTGTTAGACTAGATGGTAAGAATTAAAGGCTTGCATTTGAAAATGTGGTCCACAGACAAGTATGTAAAAATCCAATTTTTTTTGTTTCTCCTGAAAAAAATTCTTAAGATCTGGCAACAATCAGCTGGGACAGAGAAAATGGCTTCTCTTTGGATAAGGAATATACTTTTCCGTTTACTCCACCTGCCTTCTTTAAGTTTTCTACTCCTGAAAATATTTGGGTTTGCGACCACTACACCATAGTTTATATGCCATCATTTATTTTAGAAAATAATTCCTTCAAAGTATATGCAAGCAAAATACTAACCCATGTGGACCCTTGTCTTTGTCTGGGCTGCTATAACAAAATACTATAGACTGGGTAGCTAATAAACAATAGAAATTCCTTTCTCATGGTTCTGGAAACTGGGAAGTCCAAGATCAGGTGCCAATTTGGTGTCTGGTGAGAGCCTGATTCCTTGTTCACTGACAACCATCTTTGCACTGTGACCCCACCCCCCCACATGGCAGAAAAGGTGAAGCATCTTTCTGGAATCTCTCTTATATAAGGACACTAATCTAATTCATGAGGGCTCTGCTGTTAAGACCCAGTCACCTCCCAAAGACCTAATCACTTCCCAAAGACTTCACCTCCTAATACCATCGTATTAGGAGTTAGGATTTCAAAGTATGAATTTTTGGGGGGACACAAACATTCAAGACCACAGCAGCTCTCATCTTTCTTTCTTTCTTTTTTTTTTTTCAGCCTAACAGAACAGGTATGGCTCTCATCTTTCATGAACGAGAGCTGGGCAGTACCATCTGCCTGCTTTAGCAGAGGTGAATGAGCACTGTCACTGGCTCTGGTTTAGACTGCACTGCTACTCCATTGCCCCAATGCCGTCTTCTCCACTGCCAGCTGCTTTCTCAGCCCAGCAGTTACTGACACGCTAGGATAGAGGGCCATTCACAGTGGCACCGGATAAATTGAGGAACAAAAGTACAGCACGAGAACACCAGCTGAAAAGGCATTCACTGGCGGTCAAAATAGCTCACAAGAGGCAGCAATGAAAAAGGAAATTGATGAAACCCTGGGTGGGGAGGGTATATACTTATATATTTGGGGGAGGTGCAGAATTCTGAAACGAGCTCTTTTCTTTCTCTAAATTAACAAAAATCTATTTTTCATGTCTGTACTTTATTTTTTACTATTATTCATTTTTTAGAAATATTATTTTTTAAACCATCGTGACCTGAGACATTTTTTAGTTTTTATATTTTTTTGTCCTTTTCACCAAATTCTAACAGAGACAAATCAATTAACAAAATTTAATTCAAAGCAAACAGGGCGAACTAGGTTGAGTGTGCCTCTCCTGTTGGGTAAAAGGTGGACTGTCCACAGTGTCATTTCCCAGAGATTTCCTGAGAGGCTGCACATAAAGGTCTTGTTGTCTAACTGAAGAAAGATGCTGGGAATGAGTTCTGTGATCCTGCTCTGTTGTCAGGTTGGTTTCACCACCAAGGAGCCCACTGTACCTCTCCCATGGAGACACTGCTGGGTTTCAATGTGCTTTTTATTCTCTTGGCTGCCTGAGCAAATGGCCGTCAGTGTTTCCATTGTGAGCTGTTCCCCTTCGGGAGCTGAGCCCAAGTTCAGGGGACATGTGCTCAAGACCAACATTTGGCAGACTGGGTCCCCACTTGGAGTGACTTTCCACCTCTGCCTCTCCTCCCATAGAGAGACTCCTTCCTGCATCTGGACATGGAAAGGCAGTGCCCAACAGGCTTAGCTCTAAAAGCTGATTCCTAGCTCTGCTGGCTCGCATGATAAGCGGCAAAACAATCCACACCTAAATTCAGAGCCCAGGTTACTAGATTAAGACAAAAATTATTTCCATCCCTCCCTTGTCACCAACATGACCGAGGCCATATGTACTCACAGCATCAATGGGCATAGTTTCCTGGAGAAAATTTCTCTTTGCATTATCTACCCAAGTAAGAATTTTTGAGAAATCCTACCTTACGGTTAAAAAACTTGAGCATCCTAATTATGGGGACCTCATTTTGTAGAACAGATGCAAAGCTGTAAGTCAGAGATTAAAAACCTCCCCCCCAACACACACAGGAAGTTAGTGGCAGAGTTGGTACTAGAAGGCAAGTACTTGAATATCCAGACCCAAGTTTATTCTACCATACCAAGTAATTAATAAGGACAGTTTTGTTTTACATTTTTAAATCGAAGTATACATAAAGTGTGCAGATCTTAAGTGTAGACCTTAATAAATTTTGACAAATGTTTGCACCCATGTAATCAACACACCAATCAAAACATAGAATGTTTCCATCATCAGAGAATCCTCTTATGCTTCTTTCCACTCAATCCCCTGCTCCCCCATGCCCCCCACACCAGGCAACAGTCACTGCTCTGATTTCTATCTCCTTTGACTCATTTTTGGGGGCCCCAGTTTTAAGAAATAAAAATTGAATTCACATGACTTTGCCTGCAGCCCTGAAGTGTCTCTTTGCAGAGTTTCCCTCCTACTTTTGGACCACAGGCACTACACATTTATGATTTGCTTTGTGCTATAAGTGTTCTTTCTATTAAAAAAAAAAAGATTTGCTTTGGATCCATCTAAACAGCCTTATAGGAAGTCTCAGCCGCAGTATAGACACATTTAGGTGTAAAGGGATCCACGTTCATAGGATGTGAAGGCCAGTATGATTCCCTAATATGGGGTATAAAAATAACTCTTCTTTTTGGAAAATAAAGGTGCTTTCTCTAAAATATCTGCCTCCTTGGCTCTTTTGGCATCCAATCATTCCTTCAGGATAGCTGCCTATGGAAAGAATTGCTTAAGCCCTTGAAAGTAAGCATATACATATTATCTTTCTAGCTGGAAGCTGTTTCCTAGTTTCAATAACCTTTCTGTTGCAGGGGACTCATTCTAACAGCTCCTCTGGCTTTCCCAGATGCCATGGTGGGATGGCAGTGGCAGCTGTAAAGATAACACTGTCCTAAGCCATTTCACTAACCAGGAAGGAGTCTGGATTTTGGAAGTTGGAAAATTTTGGCTAAGCCTTGCTCAGAACATTGTCTTAAAGCCACAAAAAAAAAAAAAAAAAAAAAAATGTTGCTAAGGTACGGAGTGGAGGCGTCTTTCCACCAGCCACAGACGCCACCCAATCAGACGGCCTGCGCTGCTTCCCAGTGGAGGCCCTGGCAGCCAGGCTGGGTCATTTTCTCCACGGCAGCTCCGTCTCCCAGACAGTGAGCTCATGCTTGGCGAGGATGAACTCCATAACACAAGGCATTTATCCCATGCTTCTGAGGCAGAAATGACTACATAAAATACATAGACAACAATTTAAATCAAGCCAAGTTTTAAAAATTATAAAAATATAAATTTTGCAGTCATAATATTAGAACTCATTTATGAATACAGAATAAGCGACAATGCTGAAAGTGTAAACTTCCCCAAGAGAGACAAATTCCAGAATATGTTTGTTAGTAAAGAGGGAATTCTGTGGAATTATGGGCTTAGCTGCCTAAAGCATGTTGTGAGATTCCCTCCTCCCTGGACAACATCACTTCTGAGTGTTTTTTGGTATATTTCTACAGTGTTTTTCCAGCCTCTATTCTGAACTTTAAATTTGAGAATGTTTTTTACATGTAGGGGTTTTTTTGGGTGCAAATTTGACAAGTTTACCATAAAATTTTGGAATAAAAAGATATTACTCCCTTACATTCTCATATAAATCTTTATCCTTTAAAACAAAATCTCACAGAAGAAAGAGATGTACAAACCTCTGTAGATAAAAGCCCCTGCCAGTCCAGGTATCCTAATTGCTGTCATAATGTGAGATTTCGGGTCAGGCAAGAGAAACTTGGATTAAAGCAGAATATTGGAGAGCCTGGATTTCAGGTAGTGGTGTTTTTGTCTTTCTTTCTTTCCTGCTATATAAAAGGATTTTTTATGGGAAAAAAATTCAAAGGATAACTTATTATGACACATGTATTACTTCTGTAATTAAAAAAACATTTAAGTACATATAGTCACACAAAAACTTGTATATGATGGCAGGGTACAGTGGCTCATGCTTGTAATCTCAGCACTTTGGGAGGCTGAGGTAGAAGGCTCACTTGAGGCTAGGCATTCAAGACTAACCTGGGCAACATAGGGAGACCCTGTCTCTACAAAAAATTTTAAAAATTAACCAGGTGTGATGATGTGTGCCTCTGGTCCTAGCTACTTGGGAGGATGAGGCGTGAGGACTGCTGGAGCCCAGGAGTTCCAGGCTGCAGTGAGCTATGATTGTGCCACTGTACTCCAGTCCGGGAGACAGAGCAATACCCTGAATCAAAAAAATAAATTAATAAAAAACTTGTACATGAAATGTTCACTTGCAACACTACTCACAAGAACCAAAAAGAGAAAACAACCCAAATGTCCATTAACTGATGACTAGATAAACATGTATATCCACACAAATATTATTTTTATTCCATAAAAAGGAATAAAGTACTAATTCATGCTAAAACATGATAATCTTGAAAACATTTTTATGTAAAGTAAAAGAAGCCATTCACAAAAGACCATATACTATATGAATCCATGCACATATGTTCAGAACTGGCAAATCTATAGACGCAAAATAGAATACTGGTTGCCCTAGGGCTAGGGGTGTGGAGGAGAAATGGTAACTGACTGCTAATGGGTACTGAACTGTGTTGAATTGTGTCCCCCAAAATTTCATGTCCACCTAGAACCTCAGAATGTGACCTTATTTGGAAATAGGGTGCTTGCAGATATAGTTAAGATGAGATCAGGCCAGGTGCGGTAGCTCATGCCTGTAATCCTAGCACTCTGGGAGGCTGAGGCAGGCGGATTGTTTGAGCTCAGGAGTTCTAGACCAGTCTGAGCAAGAGCGAGACTCCGTCTCTACTAAAAATAGGAAGAAATTATATGGACAGCTAAAAATATATATAGAAAAATTAGCCAGGCATGGTAGCGCATGCCTATAGTCCCAGCTACTCAGGAGGCTGAGGCAAGAGGATTGCTTGAGCCCAGGAGTTTGAGGTTGCTGTGAGCTAGGCTGATGCCATGGCACTATAGCCAAGGCAAAAGAGTGAGACTCTGTCTCAAAAAAAAAAAAAAACAGATGGGATCAGACTGGATCAGGATGGGCCTAAATCCAATAACTGGGGTCCTTAGAAGGCCATGTGAAGACACAGAGAGACACACAGGGAAGAAGGCCATGTGAAGACAGAGGTAGAAACTGCAGTGAGCTACAAGCCAAGGACTGCCAGGAGCCACCAGAAGCTAACGAGAAGGCAGGGAAGGATTCTTCCCTAGAGCTTTTAGAGGAAGCATAAGCCCCATCAACAACTTGATTTTGGACGTCAGCGTCCAGAACTGGGAGGGAATAAATTGCTGTTGTTTTAACCCACCCAGCTTATGGTACTTTGTTAAATAGCCCTAGGAAACAAATAGCACAAAATTCCTTTGGGATGAAAATATTCTAAAACTAAAGGCTACACAACTCTATGGATATAATAAAATTATATACTTTAAGTGGATGAATTATTTAATATATGGTTATGTGAACTGTATTTCAATAAAGTTCTTACTAAAAAATATTTAAAGCTATAAAATGCTGAAGAACTGACAGGAAGCTTACTTTTTTTAGTCAATTGTTCAAGGTATGAACAAGTTGAGAGTTACATATTAGATATATTTACTTAATCTATTTATTTGTTAGAGATGCGGGTCTCCCTACGTTGTCCAGGCTGGACTTGGAGTTAAAACAAGATCGTTTGCTAGGTCTATTAGGGCCTTTCAGCTTTCTGGGCAGAACTCTCTTCGTTGAAAGTCAGAAAACTAACTCAAATAGGCTTAATCAGAACAATAATATTAATAGGAATTTGTCCCACATATTGAAGTCTAGGGTAGGCACTGGCTTTGGGCATCCAAACAGTGTCATTGGATCTTTGATTCTCTTCCCTGTTTCCTTCTTTGTTGCCTTTGTTCTCAGCTGGCTGTCTCTTTGTGGTGGGAAAAGATGGCCTTTGGCAGTTCCAACATTACACGGCCCTTACAGCTCTGCATCAAAAGAGAGAATCTTTCCTAATAGCTCTGAGAACAATTCCAGGATTGTCCAGGGCTGGCTCACAGACTCATTCCTGAAGCCAGAGAGTAAGATTAGCTTCAACCAAGTCCGATAGATAGAGCAGGATCACCGAAAAATGGAAAAAGGATGGCTTCCCAAAGGAAGAAAGGCTGGGAATACAAAATATATTTTCACTGTGCCAGGCAAAGTTGTAAAGCTTGCAGAGATTAAACATCATTCATCTCAATAAATATTTGCTGAATTAATGTAGGAATGCATAAAACAGAACTGCTGCAGAGTGCTTCAAACTCTAATCTCATATTTTAGAGAAGCAATAAAACACAACTGAAGTCAGATACTAAGGTCATTAGTAAGATATCACTTTAGGAGAGAGCTACTTCAATCAAGTATAGATTGCTCTATGTTCCAGATCCGGTACTACATAAAAGAGATGCAGTGCTCTGAGAGAAGGCTTTTTCCACGCCCCAATTTAGCCTAAGACTTGTCTGGCTAGGGAGACAAGAAGGAAGAAGGAAGAAGGTGGTTTAATATGAAGGGTCCTGTTACCAGCAAACAATTCAAAAACATTTCCTTCTCATTTAAACTGGTGATAATCTGGTGAGTTTCTGATCCAGGATGCAAATGCCTGCTTCCGAAGTGTGCTCCAGGCTTCCTGGTAAGCAGATGCAGCCTCCTTGTACTCCTGGTAGGTAACCAGCTTCTGCACCCTAATGCACACACCAGCAAACACACGGGTTCTCACTCAACAGCTCACCCCTGGGGCCAGCCAGACACCTGAGCAAGCAACTGGACAAATTTACAACAAGAGACTTAGAAACAGAAGGATTTTAGTATGCTTTTGTGAAAGCTGATGATACAAATTAGGTTATTCTTGTTACAGCCAACTAAAACAGAGTTCAGAAGCTAGGGTAAAAAACACTCAGGGCACAAAACATTGTTCCAAGAATGTCATTCTCTGCCAGCCTGGCTGCTGAAACTGCCTGCTATAACCTGAAATCAGTTTTACCTAATAGCTACTGAAACAACCTGCTGTACCTCCAGATATACCCACTGCTGTCACTTAGCAATCGGAACTTGCCAGCTCCCCAAAACTTTACTAATGTCGATTAAGCTTACTTGAAGAGCAACGCATAACGTTTCTGTTTTAATAAAACCTCTGACCTTCTCTTTGTTCTGCAGACATATTGAAGACCACCCTGGTCTATGTGTATGCCCCCAACTGAATTCTTATATTCCGAATAAAATGTTAAATTTAGAAATGTGTCCTGGCCAGGTAATCCTAGCACTCTAGGAGGCTGAGGTGGGAGATCGCTTGAGGTCAGGAGTTTGAGACCAGCCTCAGCAAGTGCAAGACCCTGTCTCTACTAAAAATAGAAAGAAATGAGCTGGACAACTAAAAATAGAAAAAATTAGCCAGGTGTGGTGGTGCACAGCTGTAGTCCCAGCTACTCAGGAAGCTGAGGCAGTAGCATCGCTTCAGTCCAAGGGTTTGAGGTTGCTGTGAGCTAGGCTGACATCACAGCATTCTAGCCCGGGCAACAGAGTGAGACTCTGTCTCAAAAAAAGTTTTCTACGGGTCTGTAATGTCCACCAGAAGATGTAGCCATTAGAAAGTTCTTGGCTGTATTTTTCCTAACCAACAAAGAATTTTCCATCTTTTCCATATGCTCCTGGCTAAATATTGCCAGCCAACACCCCTTTACAAATCCCTTCATCTCTGACTGCTGAAGAATGGCTGACATGCTGAGTAATATTTGTGATACTCATATCCAGTTAAAAGATTTTCTTCTGACAAAGATTCTTCTTTGACCAAACTTGAGGCAAGCTCCTGAGGCCACTCTGATTAGGCCCCGACCTTGGGCTGTCTGTCGTTGGCTTGCTTAGTCGAGTTTTAGCAAGAATCCTGCTGAGTAAGTTTAGCAAAAAATCCCAGACCCTTGGTGTCTGATTATCATAAATATCTGATCAAATTTCTCACCCAGCCCCTTGATAGCTTATCACCCTAGCCTTGATGTTTTCTCTTAGTAGTTTTCCATCCACTCACCCTGCCCGTGCTCCTTGGCTACAAATCTCCACTTGTACCTATATTTGGAGTTGAGCCCAGTCTCTTTCCCCTACTGCAAAACCCCACTATAGTAATCCCTCTTGAGTAGTCTTCTTTACCATCTTTAACAAGTGTCTAAATAATTTTTTCTTTAGCACTTCTGAAGCCCACACATCTCAGCTGTAGAATAAATGTTTATCAAATAAAAATAGTAGCTACAAAGAGTTGCACATGGTGGCATGCACCTGTAGTCCCAGCTATTCAGGAAGCTCACTTGAGCCCAGGAATCTGAGTCCAGCCCGGAAAACACAGAAAGACCCTGTCTCTTAAAAAAAAAGTAGATACCAGTTATCAAAAACCCTACTATAAATGAGGCCCTGGGTCAAATGCTTTGTATTTCTCTTAACCTTCTCAGCTATCTCGTGACACAGTTAATGTAACTATTCCCATCTAATAGGTGAAGAAATTGAGATACATGTCTTACTGGTTCACTTTTATCCTGTTTCTACCATTTTGTTCTTTGCCAAGACCTTAGGAGATCCAAGTTATTTTTTAGCTCACCTCAGCAAAGGGAAAAGCTGTTTCTTATCACAAACATCGATTTCAGTTGTTTGATCAATTTCCTACAGCTTTTTGTTAGTTAAGGAATGGAATCCAAACACATGACAATGTTAAACTTTACCTGAGCCCTGTGCTCCTGGGAAACTGCTATGGTTAAGAAATCTTCATCTTACCGTTTTGTGTTCTGGGAAACGGCTCAGTGCAAAGAACTACCACCCTTCCCTCTATGACTAAGACTCAGGGATGCCTCCCTTGTTCATCTGTGACGAGGCCAGACACAGACACTCTGAATTCTCCTTCTTTGTCTCACAATGATTAGCTAAACTATTTGTACCCACTGACCAATCTGCACAAACTACCTGCTAATGTGACCAAACATTAGTTAAGCTTCTCTCCTTCCCCCAAACCCCGGGACTTTGATCCCCGCTCAACCCCAGCCAGCATCAGGATGTGTAACAACCTCTTCTTAACAGCCCCTCCTGAGAATCTGCTGACCACAAACAAAGACGTTTCCTGCTCAACTATCCCATCATGCCACCTGCTCATCCAAGTCCCTCATTCCTGGTTCTTTCCAGCCTGTTTCCCCCTCCCTATAAAAGAGCATTCCCTTCTGCCTGCCCTTTGAGGGGCTCACAGACTGTGGATGGAGGGTCCTCCCTGTTGCAATAGTCCTCCTATCCCTATTGGAAGAGTTCCCTTTCTCTTATCGCAACAATCCTTTTGAATAAAGTCTCTCCTTACCTAAATCCAGATTTGTTTTTATTAGACACACAGAATATATAGAAACCCAGCTAGTTCCAGTTTGGTTCATTTTTTCCAGGTAAGAAGCAAGCAAACTGACCACAGATGACTGGAGGGCATCAATACTGACTTCAGTATGCATCATGGTGATTAACAAGTGGCCAGCCGCTTCATACAGAAGTTTCTTAGCTTCCTTATTGTTGTATATTGAAGAATTTGCCTGGTTTTTGTTCCCATTTCCTGGCAGGGAGCCTCTAAACCCTTGGAATTTCCTAAGTGACAGCGTGTCTTTGTTATTCACGATAGACCCCTCTAACCACACCTAAGTTTATTATGCTGACTCAAGGTGGGTGCCTGAGATAGTTTCAGGATGATGCTGGCCATTGCTGGCCATGTGATTAGAGGGTTAGGGCTTTGAGCCACCTGATATTAGTCTGACCTCTTGGAAGAGAATGAGGTCGGAGATTGAGTTCAATCATATCACTTGGCCAATGATTCAATAAATCTTGCTATGTAATGAAATCCCAATAAAAACTCTGGACACTGATGTCTGAGTGAGATTTCTTATTGGTGATACACAGTGATGTGCAAGGAGAGTGGTGCATGATGGGGACATGGAAGCT
This sequence comes from Lemur catta, assembly GCF_020740605.2. Classification (NCBI taxonomy): domain Eukaryota; kingdom Metazoa; phylum Chordata; class Mammalia; order Primates; family Lemuridae; genus Lemur; species Lemur catta. Next base: position 17,778,965 of record NC_059147.1, on the reverse strand, counting down.
CTGCCTTTGGGACCCTCCCATATCTTGTCGTATGTGTCTTTTCTTTTTAGCTAACCCTAATCTGTGTCCTTTATAATAAAACTTGAATTGCAACTATCGGGCTTTCCCAAGTTCTGAGAGATGTTGTAGTGAATTATCGGACACGAAGGGGTAGTAGAAACCCCCAATTTGTAGCCAGTTGGTCAGAAGTACAGGAGGCTTGGGGACCTCCTAAACTCACAGCTGGTGTCTTAAGTGAGGGCAGTTTTGTGGGGACTGTGCCCACAACCTGTGAAATTTAACCTAACTCTAGGTAGTTAGTGTCAAAATTCACTCCACCCACCCACTTGTTCCAGGTAGTGATTTTAAGTTCTCTACATTCCTGTTTGTTTGGAGAGCAATTTAAATCACAGAGCTTTAAGTTCAAAAGAAGGAAGAGAGTAACATTCCTTACAGAATATATTGCTCTGCAAGTGCTCTCATTTCCATAATGCTCTCTATCTAGGGGTGGAATCAAAGGGGGGACTGGAATAGGCCAAGCCCCAATTCTGTCCTTAGTCTTTTATAACTTTGTACCACCAAATGACCCATCCTCTGCATCTGAGGTCACACATGTATCTGCAAATAGGGCTGTGGGGATAGAAGAGCTCATGGTCAATAAGTGCCCACTGGCTTGCTGAACCATCACTCCTGCCAAAGCTTCCTGCCATTCATAGGCCAGAATCAACGCAGAAGTCTTCCTAAATACAAAAAAACATGGGTCAAGAGCATCACCTGAGGGAGTCTGGCCACCGGTCCTCTGCAATACTGCTCAGAAGCTTCTGGAATGATCTAAAGAGCTCCACTTTGCTGATTCGGGATCTGTTTGGGAAAAAAAGGCAAAGATGATTTATTAAGTGTGTACTATGTACCAGGCCCCTAATAAAGAAACCAGGCTTCACATGGTGTTTAGAGTTGAATGTGCCAGAGCCCCCATTTTCACCTGTATTTGGCAAGGAGAACATCTAGACCTGGATGTCTGATCAGGCTGAGGTACCAAAATGAATCTCATCTTAAGAAACATCATCACTGGTGGAATCATTAAAGTGACAAGCTGAAATGGGTGCACTGAAGTATAAATACTAAATCTTGCCCCAGGCTACCTATAAGACACTTCTGGCTACCCCCTTTCAAGGGAGCCGGCCCCCATGGGTAATACTGTTCATGAGAAATAAAAAGCTTTGTTTCAGACTTGAGTGCTGTTCCTGTAGTAAACAACTGTAGTTATAAAGTCCACTTGGATGAGGCCCCTGAGGCAGAATCTTCAGACTCTCCCTGTGGGCTTCATGGGCCTTTGGAGGCCAAGCCTTTGCTCCCAAACAACCAACTGCTGGATGGAGGCCATGGTTTGGAATACTTGAGGAAGTGAGTGTTGGTTCTTTATGAGCCCAGCGAGGCCTTCTTGGTTTCTGTTCATCCATGTCAGGAGTGGCCCTAATAGTACGGGCTGCCTTCTTTTCCCTCTTGTACACAATTCGTGAGCTACATCTAGAAATCAGGAAATGCTGTGCGTGCCAACAAGTCTCATCTTTACAGACCATACCTTGCATCATCCTAGCAAATCGTATCCTCAGCTTGGACACAGTGGCTATAACTGGTATATATGAGACAGGAAATGGTATGGTCTACCAAAAAGCTCCCTTACCTGGCTGGGACCTAGCCTACGTCAGGAATCACTGCCTAAAGGGGAACCTTGAGCGCTCACACACTGCTCTCTGTAAGTCTTAATTGTGCTGGAGTGGCTGCTGGCACTCAAGAACATAAAGCTGCTTTAACATGAAAACAAAGCAAAAACTAATGGAACATTCATGAACAGATTAAAGAAGAAAAATAATATAATTATGAGAAAAATATATGAAGAAAAAGCATTTGGTAGAATTCAACACCCTTTGAGTAATTTAAAACCTTTTAGCAAACTAGAACTAGGGAAGATAGTATTTAAATTCATAAAGGGTATCTATAAAGAACCTACAGCAAATGTATGTCCTTAAAATCAGGAGTAAGACAAGGGCACTTATCATTGCTTTCATTCAACATTACACAGAAGCTTCTGGCAAGATAAAAAAAAAGAAAAAGGAGTAAGGATTGAAAAACAAAAACCAAGTCATTACTTGCACATGATTATGATATTGTCAGTTTTAGTCAGCACAGTAAGACAAGAAAAAGAAATACAAGCAATTGAGGATTGGAAAGGAAGAAACACCACAGTAGTCCCTTCAACAACATGGATTTAAACTGCATGGGAGCACTTATACGTGGATTTTCTCCCACAGCAGCCACCCCTGAGACAGCAAGACCAACCCCTCCTCTTCCTCTTCAGCCTACTCAATGTGAAGATGACGTGGATGAAGACCTTTATGATGATCTACTTCCATTTAATGAATAGCAAATATATTTTCTCTTCCTTATGATTTTCTTTCTTTCTTTTTTTTTTTTTTGTGACAGAGTCTCACTGTGTTGCCCGGGCTAGAGTGCTGTGGTGTCAGCCTAGCTCACAGCAACCTCAAACGCCTGGGCTCAAGTGTTCCTCCTGCCTCAGCCTCCCGAGTAGCTGAGATTACAGGCGTGTACCACCACGCCTGGCTAATTTTTCTATTTTTAGTAGAGACGGGGGTCTCACTCTTGCTCAGGCTGGTCTCGAACTCCTGAGCTCGAGTGATTCTCCCGCCTCGGCCTCCCAGACAGAGTGCTAGGATTACAGGTGTGAGCCACAGCACCCAGCCCCTTATCTTCTTAATATCATTTTTTCTCCAGCTTACTTTATTGTAAGAATACATATATGGCACAGATAACATATAAAATATATATTAATCAACTGTTTATCTTATTGGTAAGGCTTATGGTCAACAGTGGGCTACTGGAAGTTAAGTTTTTGAGAAGCCAAAAGTTACATGCAAATTTTTGACTGGACTTGTCCCAAGTCACCCAGATAACTGGAGAGAGAGCTAGGGTTAGAACATGAGGCACTCCCAATCACACAGATAACACTGACATATAGAGACAAACTGGACAATAGCACTATAGGAATTTGGAGAAAAGAAAATTTTAAACCAGCAGACAGTGGTAGTAAAGCTGGGCTTTTAAGGCAAAAGAGGGTTTGGATTCATAGCAAAGAAAAGCATTTCAGTTCTGAGCAACCCAGCAAACAGAAGCCACTGTCAGCCAGGGCGTGGGGTGGGCAGTATGAGGAGCTGCGAGGTTGCAACTGACAACAGAGACAGCTCAGCAGGCAACACCTGGTCTCTGTCCCTCATGACCTGCTCTGCTCATGTATTGTGGTCTGTGGGTGAGAGTTGGTTTCCCGAGAAGTGCAAAAGATGAACTGAAACTAGGGAGGCTCTTAGGGAAAAACTGGTTCAAAAATTTGTGCCCCCAACAATTTTGTAAATATTACTCAATTCAACAGCCTAGGCTGCCATGAGATAGGCAGGGTCTGCTGTCCAGGCCGTTTGAACCCTGGCAGTTATCAGCTATGAAGAAGAAAACCTTTTTCAAAAAAATTCTAAGATAGATGTGAATTTTGTTATTGTTTGTTTTGAGGCATGCAAATACACATGTCAAAAAAAAGGAAACAAATCCATCTGTAAACTTTCATTACAAATACAACTTTTTATAAGGGCATGATAAAGAAATGGAAAGGCAACTTAGAGTAAAAACCTATAAACTATGGGAGTGGTACAACAGTCACAGTGGTGGCAGCTCAATCCAGACTGAGATGGAAACAAATGCCTTTGGTGGAGAAGCCACTCCCCTGAAGCCCCTCCTACCCCTGGGCCATTCTAGACCACCTCTAGCTGACAGGAAGGGAAAAGCGGGGTGAGGAGATTGGCCAAGCATATAGAAAGAGACACACCCATAAGACAGATGCATGAACCTTCTGAGATAAACCCTGAGTCTCTCATGTCCAGCAGCTCACACGCTCTGCACTTCAGTAAAAGCCAAACTGAAGATGCAAAGTCCTGTTTCCAGGTGCCCTTTTTGCCAGTCCAATCACTGATGAGTTTCATAAATGATTCTTGAGTTCCAACCCTGACCTACTAAACCAGAAATCCCCAGTGGTGAAACCCAAGAAAGTATTCTTTTAAAAATCTCCCCAGGGGAAACAATAGTCTTTCAAAAAAATGGTGCTGGGACAACTGTATATCCTATACACATGCAAAAGAATGAAGTTGGACTTCTTCCTCATACTGCATAGAAAAATTAACTCAAAACGGATCAAAGTCTTAAACATAAGAGCTAAAAGTATAAAATTATTAGAAGAAAATATAGAGTAAATCTTTGTGACCTTGGATTAGGCAATGGTTTCTTAGGTACAACACCAAAAGCACAACCAACCAAAGGGGAAAAAAAAATGCAAAAATTTTACTTCCTCAAAATTTAAAACTTTTGTGCTTTAAAGCTATGGTCCCCAAGCCCCTGGGCCACAGACTGATACCAGTCTGTGGCCAGTTAGGAACCTAGGAACTGGGCCACACATCAGGAGGTGAGCAGTGGGGCTAGGGAGTGAGCTTCATATCTATTTACAGCCACTCCCCATCACTCACATCACCACCTGAGCTCTGCCTCCTGTCAGATCAGCAGGGGCATTAGATTCTCATAGGAATGTGAACCCTACTATAAACTGTGCATGTGAGGGGATCTAGGTTCCGAACTCCTTATGAGAATCTAATGCCTGATGATCTGAGGTGGAGTTAAGGTGGTGATGCTAGTGCTGGGGAGTGGCTGCAAATACAGATTATCACTAGCAGAGAGGTTTGACTACATAATAAATCAGTTGCTTGCAGACTCATATCAAAAGCCTATCAGTGAGTGGCAAGTGACAATGTAATAATAATTGAAATGAAGTGCACAATAAATGTAGTGCACTTGAATCATCCCAAAACCATCTCCCCCCTAGCCCAGTCCACGGAAAAACTGTCTTCCATGAAACTGGTCCCTGGTGCCAAAAAGGTTGGGGACCGCTGCTTTAAAGGACATTATCAAAAAGTGAAAAGGCAACCCATAGAACTGGAGAAAATATCTGCAAATCATATCTGATAAAGGACTAGTACCCAGAATATATAAAGGAATCTCGCTACTCAACAATAAAAAGACAAGTATACCAATTAACAAAATGAGCAAGGGACTTGAATACGTATTTCTTCAAAGTAGACAGATAAATGGTTAATAAGTACATAAAATGATGCTCAACATCATTAGGGAAATGAAAATCAAAATCACAATGAGATACCATTTCACACCCACTAGAACGGCTACAATAAAAAAAAGTGTTTAAAGGATGCAGGGTAATTGGAACTCTCATATATTGCTGATGGAATGTAAATGGCATAATTGCTATAGAAAACAGTTCAGCAGTTCCTCAAAAACTTAAACATAGGGTTACGATATGACCTAGCAATTCCATTCCTAGGTATACCCAAGAAAATAGAAAACATATGTCTACTCAAAAACTTGTATATGAATGTTCATAGTAGCACTATTGATAACAGCCAAAAAGTGAAAGCAATCCGAATATCCATCCACAAATGACATAATTTGGATATCTGTCCCCTCCAAACCTCATGTTGAAGTCTAATCCCCAATGTTGGAGGTGGGAGGTATCTGGATCTTGGGGGTGGATTCCTCATGAATGGCTTGGTGCTCTCCCTGAGGTAATGAGTGAGTTTTCACTCCATTAGTTCACCAAAAAGCTGGTTGTTCAAGAGCCTGAGCACCTCCTCCTCTTTCTTGCTCCCTTTTCTTGTCATGTGACATACCTTGCTCTGCCTCTGCCTACTGCTGAGTAAAAGCTTCCTAAGGCCCTCACCAGAAGCAAATGCTGGTGCCATGTACTTGTACAGCCTACAGAACTGTGAACAAAATAAACCTCTTTTCTTTATAAATTACCCAGTCTCAGGTATTCCTTTATAGTAACACAAAATGGATTAAGACAACAAATGAATAAACAAAATGTGGTATATCCACACAATGGAATATTATTTAAGCCATGAAGGTAGTACCACATGCTACATCATGGATGTACCTCCAACATAGTATGCTAAGTGAAAGAAGCTGGATACAAAAGGTCACATACTATATGATTCCAATTATATCAACTGTCCAGAATAGACAAATCCATGGATAAAGTAAATTAAGTAAATTAGGGGTTTCCAGGAGCTGAAGAGAGAGGGAGGAGTGCATAGTAACTGCTAATGAATACCGGTTTTCTTTTTCGGGGGATAAAAACGTTCTGGAATTAGATAGCAGTAAGGTGTCAGTTCACTACCGCCATTTCCTCCTGACCCAATATGCCGTACCTTGCCTGAAGGCTTCCAATTCCTTTCTTTGTTGTTCCCTGTGGAAAGCCATTGGCAGTAACATCCAATGGCTGCTCAGGAACTGCACTCCAGCTGATGGCTATGAAAAGAAAATATTCTAGGGTTAAAACTGTTCAGTTTCCTGTGAATACTACATGCATGTTACTTTATTTATATTTTTGTCTCAGGGGCGGAGTCTTACTATATTGCCCAGGCTACATTCAAACTCCTGGGCTCAAGCAATCTTCTGCCTCCACCTCTTGAATAGCTGAGATTACAGGCATGCACCACCACACCCACGTCAGAAGTATTTTAATAAAAATATTTCTCTGACTCTACAGACCCATAAGAGCTGGATATTATGTCAGAGACAATGACTGCCACTTGGATACTTGGCCTCCAGGGTACAGGGTACAACAGTATAAAGTGGTTCATAATTCATTATAATAGTTAACAATTATTGAGCAATTATTATATGATGGATACAGAATTTCTCACTTAATCTTCATAGTGACCCTGATAAATGATATTCTTTTAATCTTAAGAAACTGAGGCCAAGAGAGGATAAGTAACTTGCCAAGGGTCACACAGAACATAAACCTGACCCAGTATGGGTGTCTCCAATGCCCACATTATTGACCACTTGGTGGGAAGTTGCCTTCCTAGGCTTGGAGGATGCAGACTCTCCCAGGCCACTCTCAGGGGAGAAGTTACTCCAGGACAAGTCTAACCTGGATCTCTTACCTGCCCCACAAGGAACGAGTCGGCCTGAGCTGTCAGCCCTTTTTGCCTGTACTGCACAGCGGCTGTGTTCAAACAGTAAATCAGACTGCTGTATTTTCAGTTCTTGAACTCCAAAGCCCTTGGGTAAAGCCGATACATTCTGACACCTACATGTGAGTGAAAATGCATTCAGTTTAGGCACATGCCTAAAGAAAAACAGTATTTAGGATTGTGGACATCATCACCCCTGAGCCTTAGTGGGATTCAAAGGCCTTAGAAAGTGTGTGGATTTGTTTTTTTCTTTATTCATTGAGCAGGAACAGCATCTAGATTGTAAGAACCTTATGGCTGGAGGAAGATTCCTCCCCATCACTAAGAATCAAGACTACACGCTTCTGTGACATCAGTAACACCAAACTCCATTCCTCACACAGGTCTTGAGAAACATGAAAACTTTAAACAGAAACATTAACTTGGTGGCACCTGCTTCCTAAAGAATCCTTCAAATACATCAAAACCCAAAATCATCCTATAACATAAAATCTTTGTTTCTTTCTCTTGTATCTTTTAAAAAAATATCTTTATGGGGACATAGTTCACATACCATAAAATTCACCCATTTAAAGTGTATAATTCAATGGTATTTAGTATATTCACAGAATTGCACAACCATCACCACAATGTAATTTCAGAACATTTTCATTACCCCAAAAAGAAACCTTGCACCCATTAGCAGTCAGTCTCCATCCCCTTCTCTAGCCAACAGTAACCACTAAGCTACTATCTGTTCTTATTGATTTGCCTATTCTGGATATTCCACGTAAATGAAAACATACAATATGTGGCTTCTTTAACCTACAAGGATGTTTTCAAGGTTCATTCACGTTGTAGCATGTGTCAGTACTCCAGTCTTTTCTATGGCTGACTCATATCCCATTGTACAGACATATCACACTGTGTTCATCTATCCATCCACTGATGGACATCTGTCTCACTTTTTGGATATCCTGAATAATGCTGCTATGCAACATCTGTGTACAAGTTTTTGTGCATCATTTCTCCTGGATCTGTACCTAGGAGTGGACTTACTGGCTCATACTTTGGGGCTGCACATGTGACACCAGCCCACGATGCTTCCCCTGGCCATGGCTTTGCCCTGCTCTCATTCACAGCATCAGGTTTGGCTGCCTCCTTTAGGGAGACCACACTTGAGTGAGTAGCCTTTGTGTTTTTAAAACTTAAAACTAATGTTTAGGGGCTTAAAAAATTATAATAGCAACATATGTACACTGTAGAAAAATTAGAAAATATAGTAATAACAAAGAAGATAAAACTACCCATAATACAACTCAGAGATAACTATTATTAATACCTTGGTGTACATTCTCCTATAATTTCTATGTGTATATGTACTTTAACACCAAAATGAGCTCATTTTATCTTCTAAACTGCTCTTAAGTGTTATGAACATGTTTCCACATTAAATATTCATCAGTATCATTTAAAAAAACACTTATAATTTCCTATTGCTGGGCATTTCAAGTGTTCCTTTTTCTTTTCTTAAATTACTATACACAAAGCTAAATGTTTGAATACTTTCTTAATTATTTCCTTAGAAAAAATTCTTAGAAGAACTGCTGGATCAAAGGTATGGAGATTTTTAAGGCTCTTTGGACATACTCTCAGACTGCCTCTGGGAATGACTGTTCCAATTCAACCCTCTCACCTCTCAATCAGTGCTCTCTGCATGGCCTCCTGGCTGTATGGGCACTTCCCAATGACTACAGCTGTCAGGTAGATGGGCTCTTCCAGGAAGTGTGTCAACAGTGCCCCTTGGCATCCAAGGACATTCCATCGGGCCACCTTGTCACTGCAGGACATGGAGCGAGTCCTATCTCCCCGGCCTGGCTTTACTCGGAGTAGCCCCACCTGGTGATATGCAGCACCGGGCTGCCCTGAGTCTCCAGCTTCTCCAGGCACACACTTGGCTCCGGTTCTATGAACGTCCACCACTTTGGCACCACCGAGGGCTATTCTGGTGACAGAGGCCAGTCCCTCTACAGTGAGGTTTGAACTGCTGACATCCGGTGGGATTCGGCCACTTTCCTGTTTGCCAAAACTCTGATGGTCAGCCGCACCGTTGGCAACCTCCCTGGCAGGAGTTCCAAGCTCAAGCCTCATCTTTTTGGTTACAGGACTGTCAAGGTCTTCACATTTCTTTTTATTTTCAGGAGCTTCCAAGTTACTACTGGCTTCTACTGATGGGTTGTTGGCCCAATCTCTGCTGACAGGACAGCAAGGCTGATCTTCAAACTCAAGCATTGGAATGATGGAGGCATCCCCACCTGCAAGAGGATAAACCCCTTAAACACATGGTTCTCAAAGTGAGGCTCCTGGACCAGCCACAGTGGCATCTCCTGGGAACTCATCAGAAATGCAAACTCTTGTGACCCATAGTAGACCTGCTCAATCACAAACTCTGGAAGTAAAGCCCAGCAGTCTGTGTTTTGACGAACTCTCCAGGTGACTGTGATGCAAGCTCAAGTTTGAGAACTACTGCCTTAAGCAAAGATCAATCTATTCCCCCAGCTGACCTGAGATGAATTAAGATCACGGGCCCAAATTTCCCTAATAAGAATCCTCTGGAGCTCTTGTTTAAGACTCCGTGCCCAGATCCAGTGAGTTGGAATTTCCAGAGGAAAAGGGTCTAGAAAACTAAATAGTTTAACAAAGGTCCCAGGTAATTCTTATTACTAGGAAGCTTTGGAAATACTAGTTTAGACCAGGGTTTCTCAACCACTGCACTAATGACAGTTTAGACCAGATAATTCTTTTTTTTTTTTAATAGAGATGAGGTTTTGTTCTTGCTCAGGCTGGTCTCGAACTCCTGATCTCAAGCAATTCTCCTGCCTCGGCCTTCCAGAGTGCTACGATTACAGGCATGAGCCACCATGCCCAGCCCTAGACCAGATAATTCTTTGCTGTGGGGGCTGTTCCGCATATTATAGTACATTTAGCAGTATCCCTGGTCTCTACCCACTAGATGTCAATAATACCCCCTACTTTGATAATCAAAATGCCTTCAGATGTTGCCAAATGTCTCCTGGCAAATAAAACTGTCCCTAGTTGAGAACCACTGGTTTAGAATGAGCAAGGCTTCCCAAGTGCATTTTGTGGAATGTTATTCCATAAGATACCTTGGAAAACAAAAAGTAGATGGTTTGTTTCATAGTTAAATAAATTTGGCATTGCTTAAAATGTCCCCATCTTGAGTATTTTATGATGCATAGCCCTAAAGACTAGTATAAATTACATAGCTAAACTAATGCTTCCCTGTACTAGTTTAGCAATTTCTGATCTACTCTGTGCTTATAACAAACCAAAGAAAACCAGAGGTCAGTAAAAAGCACAGCTCTCCTTTGAGAAGAGAGTCATTTCTTCAAACACTAACCTAATGTGTGTTGCTTTTCTAAAGTGCGTAAATAATACATCTGTAATCTTTATAACCTAAGAGTGGGAAGGGCAAGAGATATGGAAGTGGGAACGCTGCTAGAAAGGCTGGCTGGCTGACTTCCAGAGACCTCACAAGGTGACAGCAACTTTGGAGAATTCACCAGGGTCCACCTCCCACTCTGCAGGCTCAGAGATATGATCTTGACAGAATGCCTGAACTTGAGAGGTGGACTCATGCTAGTAACTCACAAGAAAGAGTATGAAATAGCTAACCCAGGCACTAAGTTATTAATAATGAAAAGTAAATGCCAAAGGAATCAGAGAGTCACATTCTCTAGGTAGCATTCTTTCTGCAGATAAACCATGGGAGACATTGCATTTTACAAGATTACCAGCACAATTTCCAGAAGATTTTAGGATGAATGGAGGGTTGCCAACTTTTTATTCCATCAAGTAAGATCTTCAAAAATTCAAATTACCATCATTAAAAAAAAAAAAAAGAAAATCTCATAATCTTTACATTGAAAGAAATTAGTTTTGAAAAACTCATGAGTCTTGATTTTTCTCATTTCTTCATGGACTCTTCTCACAGATCAGCACCCATCTGTGGACCACTGATTTATGGAGTCTGATTAGTCCACCAGACTATCTGTGATCCCTGGATGCATCTGTCTCCACAATAAGGCAACGCCTGTCACTGGGATTACCCAGACCCTGGCTACTCAAAGTGTGGTCCACAGACCAGCACCTCTAGCATCCCCTGGGAGTTGGTTAGAAATGCAGAATCTCAGGCCCCACTCCAGACCTACTGAATCTGAAATGTGCATTTTAAGAAGCTCCCTAGGTGATTCATGTGCATATTATAGTTTGAGAAGCACTGACTGGGAAACATCCTCTGGCCCTTGGACCAGGGCACCACTGCTAAGAATGGAGCATGAATATGCCCTGCCTACCTCTGTCTGTCATTTCTCTGGTCTTTAACTCTTAGCCAATTCTTTTCCTATATTCATTCTTTCTTAAGCTGTATCAATATTTTTAATTTGAGTTACAATCAAATCTTGACAGCTATTCTGTTTCTTTGTGGTGATTACCTACCTTTTCTCTAGTTGCATGTGTTAAAGTTTAATAATCAGAGGACAATCTGATATCTTTATTTCAAAGTTTTCAGGGTAAGGAAATTTTGCTGCCATCTGAGTTGTCTACAAAAGATAGGAATTATTTTTAATTTTCAAATAAATTGAAAAACAGACCATAGAAATGACCCCTTAGGCTAGGACTGGTCTTCCTGCTTTAGGCAACCACAGCACCTGACAACCCTCTTATAACTCAACAAAATTTACCCTAAACACGACTGCCAACATTGACTCTATGGGGTAAGCAATGTGCTAGTCTTATTCACTGTTATATAATCAGTAAGTCATATTGTGGCTGACAAGTAGTAGAAAACATCTCTTCTGGCCTGGCTCGGGGGCTCATGCCTGTAATCTTAGCACTCGGGGAGGCCGAGGCGGGAGGATCGCTTGAGGTCAGGAGTTCGAGACCAGCCTCAGCGAGATGCTGTCTCTATTAAAAATAGAAAAAATTAGCCGGGCATGGTGGTGCATGCCTATAGTGCCAGCTACTTGGGAGGCTGAGGCAGGAGGATTGCTTAAGCCCAGGAGTTTGAGGTTGCTGTGAGCTAGGCTGATGCCACAGCACGCTAGCCTGGGCAAGACTCTGTCTCAAAAAAAAAAAAAAAAAAAAAAAAAAAACAGAAAAAAAAGAAAATATCTGTTCAATGAATGAATGAAAGAAATGAATTTTAGGGTAAGTTACTATAGTAGGACTTTGGACTTCTAAGCCCCATTGTTGGTTTCACATCTTGTGGGTTTTCAGCCTTAAACTTCTTAATCCTAATTCTGACAACTGAGTAACAGCACGAGTGAGACTATGCTCCGCCCTCTGCCTTCCCCTTAATAGAGAAGTGACTAGGTACACCAGTCTGTCCATAAAACGGCACTGTCAACAGTTGTAGCTACACTTCAGCCAGAGGTGCTTTTTTTGAGAAAAATATCTATATATAAGACAAACATAAAGAAATAGTCCATGTAACGATAATCTAAAGGCTTGAATATACTTACAGGGTGTATGGCTGGAGAAAAACACAAAGAAGAGGTCTGATTTGAGTTTCCACAGCCCTCTTTGTGTTCCTGGGACAAAGATACTGTCCTCTTTCAGGGTGGCTGCCAACTGGAGCTGATGGAGAAGGTACCTAAGGGTTCCAAGAGGTTATCAGAATGAACAACCAATCTCTGTGGTAAAGACAAAGATTCTGGTTCAGTGACTACTAAGAAAGAGTTATGGTGGACTAATGGGATTGGCAGTAATTTAGAATTATGAGAATCATCTAGACCAGTGAGTCTCAAAGTGTGGTCCCTGAAGCAACATCACCTAGGAATTTGTTAGAAATCTAACTTCTCAGGCCCCACCTGGATCTGCTAAATCAGAATCTCTGCAGATGGGCCCAGCAATCTGGGTTTTAACAAGTCCTCCAGGTGACTCTGATGCACACTCAAGTTTGAGAACCACTTATTTAGACCACAGTGCATTCAAAGTGTAGTTCACAGACTGACATAACTGTATCACCTGGGAACTTATTAGAAATGCAAATTCTGGGGCCTGTGCCCCAGACCTGCTGAATCAGACTCTCTGGGGATGTGGCTTTACCTTTGGAAACTCCTCCTGGCTATGACCTCAGCATGGCTATCATTGAGGATGTCTCCTGTGGCAAAGAGAGGACAGCAGATAAAGATTTATGGAAACTGGAGAGGCCATTGTTCCTAGAAGCAGAACCCCAGACCCAGGATGGGTACCGTAGCTCCTACAGGGCTTTGTCAGAACGTATCACAATCATTAATCATAATGTATTTACAGCAAGATTTCTCAACTCAGCACTGTAGACACTTTAGGACAGAAAATTCTTTGTTGTGGGGGTCTTCCCTGTACATTGTAGGCTGTTTTGCAGCTTTCCTGGCCTCTACCCACGAGATGCCAGTAGCACCCCTCTCCCAGTTGTGACAACTAAAAATGTTTCCAGATATTGCCAAATGTCCCCCGGGGTACAAAATTGCCCCCAGTTGAGAATCACTGATTTATAGAAAAATCTTTATCTGGAGGACAGGAGTCCAGATCTTTTGTACCCTGATATAATACTTGTGCTCATGGCAATACAATTCCATCCATGGTGGTCCTGGAACAGTTTCTTCACATACAGGAGGCAAGGCTAGGAGGATGGGGGAAGCAAACTCAAAGAAGAACCTGCTAACTGGAAGCAGAAGGTAAGGATCTCAGATCTCTAAGTTGCCAAAAGCACCACTTAATTCAAGGTTGCTTGCTGGGGCTTCAGAAGCTTGATACTCAAGCTGTATCCTCTACCTGCTTTAGAGCCCTTAAGCCTTCCAGACCTAATATGGAATACTTAAGCCCAGGGAACCTGTGGTTAAGAGGATGAAAATACTGGCTAGCTTTTAGTTTACTCAGAAAGTATGTTCTGAGCTGGGCATTGTGGCTCACACCTGCAATCCCAGCAACTAGGGAGGCTGAGGCAAGAGGATCTTTTGAACTCAGGGGTTCCAGGCTGCAGTGAGTTATGATTGTGCCTGGGCCTCAGAGTGAGACCCCATTTCAAAAAAAAAAGCATGTTGTAAATGAATACTCTCCTTTACTGTCCTTCTAAGTAGAGTGATGGTAAGTAGAAAACGAAAGGTCACCCATCTCAACCGATATGGCCCCTTTTCCCAGACAAGGAGAGTAAAGGTTAACATGGACACTGGTTTCCAAAGCTAAATCTTTGCTTAGACCCCCACCCATGCTTACCGCTCTTCCTCATTTTGGACTGGCCTATGCATTTCGTTCCTGTTCCCATTGAGACAACTTCCTTTGTCACTGAGGAGAAAAAGAGAAATCATTAAGGGGGCTCTCAGAGGCTGAATGTTCCCAAGCGCTGAGTTTAAATCTGCACACTCTTCCAGAGGATTCCCGCAGGTCAACTCGAGAGGACTGTGGTACCTGCACGGCAGTCTCCCACCACCAGAGGTACTGCGCCACCTGGTGGAAAGCGAGGAAATGTCTAACATCTTAGTTCACATCCTGGTCATGACTGTGCCTGCCAAGTACAGCAGCGTACAATTCTTCCATCTCCGACAGGAAAGAGGAGTGTTCCAAGAAGAAAAAGTCTCACCTTGCACTGGCTTATCAGGAGTGTTGCAGGCCTGGACAACTGGAGATTGTATCTTTACCACGGCTGCCAATAATGTCCACTCACGGTTTGGCTCAGGTTTCCCCTGCTTAGGCAGCCTGATGCCATAGTGCTCGTAGCACAGTTGAGCAATCTCATTTGCGGTCCACATGGTCTGGTGTTGAGGCCCTGGTCAAAAACCACAACCATGAGAAGTAGAGAAAGGAGAAGCAGTTCACAATGCCACAGCTTTGTACCAGTGCTTTCAAAGGCTTTCAAATGTTGCCTGTGTTCAGACTGAGGTTTCTCTACCTGGAACATTTTATGGATCATTTTCTCCTACTATTTCCCTGTCTCTGTTTCATCATTAATAAAAGATCAAAGAAACCCCAAATCCCACCAAACCCAGAAGACACTCTATTTCTTCAAGTTGATTTTTAAAAAATTTAGATATCTGACATATTTCTAATGAATCTGAATCTCTTACTCAACACAAAAACATATAAGAGGGAAGAGTCCTCTCTATTTCAATTTGCATTTGGAAACAGTATGTAAAGTGCTGCAGTCCTCACCTGCAGCCCCTCACCATACAAGGCTTATCTTTCTGGACAGATGTTCTTCTTTCTGTCCTCTTTTTCAGGCATTTTATTTTTCCCTCCTTTGCCCCAAAGCAGAGTAGTTCTCTACCGCCCTCTAGTGTTAATAAAGCCCCAGTGAGAGAATCCTCACCAGTCAAGTGTTCTCACTGGAGTTGTGCTTCAGGAGGTGGGCTTTGCATTCGTCCTTGCTGCGTTCTAATTTCAGCTTTGCCACAAATTAACTGTGTGATACTGGATAGATGACTTAACCTTTCTGTGTCTCAGTTTCCTAATCTGTTAAAATAGAGACAATAATAGTATCTAACCTATTGGAGTTATTGTGAGGATTAAATAAATAATATTTATAAAAAGCAATTGCTACAATATTGAGCATAACAAATGCCAACTGTGATTAATATTACATTTAATGATTTTCCTGGTTAATTTGCCTTGAGCTACTTAGAGGTGGGGGGTGTGAAGCATGGGGACGGAGAGGGAGGATTATAATGAGCGTATAAAGCCATGAATAAAAAACCATTAAGCAAACCAGGCCTGAAAGAGGCCTAGGATACTCTGCTGGAAACTCTTCTATTCTTGGCTCTATCAGTGCTCACTAGATACATCCTGACCTCATTTGGACTCAATTATATGAAAAGCTTGTTAGTAGGTGAGATCATATGGTGATGAACATAACTAAGCATTGTAGAACAAAACCAAAAAACAACAAAAAGGCTTTCCTGAGCCCCAATTCATGTAGCTTCTGAAAGATATTTCTACAATGAGCGCCCCCTGCACTGCAATGTGTAGGCCTGTTAATATAGTAAATGGTAATGGTAAATCAGACCATAGTGATTTAAGACAAAAATCTGGCAGGAACTGACAGAAACTGTGACTTTAAAGTCAGAGAACCAGCAGAAATCTTGTATCACCTGGAACAAAGTAAAGCATGGGAGATTCCCAGAATCTTTGTTGGAAAGACTCACCTCTCATTTCCAGAGAGGGATCACAAGGCATATTTCATGAAGGCAGTTACCCTGCTATCAACTTGAAATTAAACCAGAGGCGCATATCACAAACTATAATTGCTAAGGAGGGTAAAACTTGCCAGAAGAAACGATGACTCCCTAAGAGGAAGCAGCCCAGAACGACATAATGTCCTCTCAGGTAGCTGAGCATACACAGTCTTCGAAATGAATAAATGTTTTGATATACTGGGTCCCTTATAATTCAAGCCTTCACCCCCTCCTAGATCTTGAAAAACTTCTTGAAGAACTTCTTCATATGAAATAACAGTTAAACAGGCATGTCTGTGCCCACAAGACCACATCTTATAACAGTCGCAACAAGCTGAAGAAACCACTTTCTTTTCAAGGAAAAGTTAAGTCAGCTGTGGAGGGAGAAAAGGCTTTAGGGATGCTCGGAGGAGCGGAGGCCCACTTTATCTGGCCCCTTTCCTAAATACTTCTGAAATCAGTGCCCCTTCTCGGCCTGGGGTGGGGTCCGGATTCCGCCAGTTACAGGGCGGGAGGCGCTAGGCAAGACACTGAGGCCGTGGAGTAGGGACAATGTGGGCGCCTGACTCACTAGGTCATTCGGCATGCCGCTGCGAGGCCGCCCGCCCCGTGCTCGCCCGCTTCAAGAGCTCGTCACGCCGCGGCTGTTGACATTTCCAGACGTGAAGCGGCACTTTCCCACGTGACACGCGTCCGGGAAGACACGGTCCTCTTCCCACGCAAGGCCCACTCCGCAAAGTCAGACCCGAGGCACCTAACCCAGTGGTCCCTTGGCCGCGCTACCCCAACACCTTGCCGACCCTCCACTCCCACTTCCGCGACGCGCGCCTCCCTGAGAGGAAACTGAACGCGAGCTGAGGCGGACGTGACGTCACAAAGCGACTGCTCCTCCCAGGTCCCGCCCCCAGGGCGCGCAATGCACGCTGGCCCTTGTAGTCCTTCGGGCGCGGAGCCCGACCGCTATACCTGCGCTTGGAGTCCCGCAGCCTCGGGCGGCGCGCTTAGCAACGCGAGAAACAGGTAGGTGGGGGCAGCCTGCCGGGTTAGATATGGCTTCAAATAGAATGATGTATCCTGGAGTCCTGGTCTGAATTTCTGTCTAAAACAGCGCTATTCAGTATAAATATAATTCGAACCATTTATGTAATTTAAAATTTTCTAGTTGCTACATTTAAAAAGTCAAATAGGTAAAATTAATCTTAGTCATGTTTCATATAACCCTTATATCCAAAATAGTACCGTTTCAACGTGTAGTCAATATTTTTTTAAAAATTGAGATATTTTACCCTGTTTTTCGTACTAAATCTGGTGTGTATTTTAACATTTACAATACATCTCTATTCGGACCAGCCACATCTCAGGTGCTCAATAGCCACATGTAGCTAAAGTGGCTACTGTAGCGGACCGCCCGGGTCTAAAGGCTTCAGATTGCCAGAAATGGATAGGATAGCTGTCTGGATAGTTCAGGAACCTTGACTTCTCAAGCGTATGCCTCAATTGCTAAAGATGAGAGAATTCACTTTTCTTCTTGTTAGCCCCCAAAAGTTAGAGACAGTAGTGCAATTTTCTTGACCCCCTCCTTCCCTCTAGTGCCAAGGAAAAGGGCCACAGCTCTCCTCCGTAGCTAAGGACCCTGCTCCACATTCCTCTCCAACATCTTTAATCTGCAACTGGCTCCCACTTCTGTCTTTGAAGAAACAGATCCTGGCAGTAGGGTGGGGATCATCTTCTATGGGTCTTTATCTCAGGGATTGGTATTACCACCTATCTCCTTGAATAAACTAAAAAGTGAGTTACCCTCTTTGTTATTTCCCTTCCCTTAATCCCCACAATACAATGTTACTAAATCCAATTAATCTTACTTCCTGTTTCTTGAATCCACCCACTTTACTTCCATGACAATAATCTAGTGCAAGCCACTGTTATCTCTGTTAGATTGATAATCCCTGAACTTTCACTTTTTCTTACCTAACTCCAATTCATTTTCCACAGAGCTGCCAGACTAATCTTTTCAACCACAAACGTCCTATCACCCCAGTGCTTAAATACTTCAGTGGCTTCCCAGCACTCTTATTTAATACAGACAAAATCCCACAGTAGGGCTCACACTACACCAGCCCCTTCCTGTCTCACCTTGTGACATATTTCTTTGGGTTTCTGTTCTCTATCTAGTGTCACTGGCCTCCGTTCCCCTTCCTACCACAGGGCCTTTGCACTTGTTGCCATACCATGGAAAGCCCTCCTCACTTTTATAGAGCTAACGTCCTCAGGGAAATCTTCCCTAAGGCAGTCCATAATATTAATAATTTCTCAATACCCCATGGACCCCTCCCCCTTTCAAAGCATTTACCACAGCTGCCATTTTATACAATTTTGGGGGGATGAATTGTTAAATATGAGCCCTCAACCGTTTGAGAATGAGGACTTTATGATCCTTCTATCCCTTCTAGCTTACATACTGTCATATTTCCTGCCAAGCCCTACATACAAGTTGCCTACTGTTGCTGCAGTTCTTTTCTATCTCCAGCCTCCTTAAGGCCAGATAGCTATCTTCTGCCTCCAGCCATCTACTAAACACTAGTCATTCATGACTCATCAATCCTTGCAGGCCTTTCCAATGGTCTGCGCTGACAGAGTTGCCTCAAGTCCAGTCCCTTACCTGGTCTTGACCCTTCACCCTCTCCCTTGGTGAGATGATTGCTTCCATTTTGCTCAATACCACCTTGCTGAGAATGTGCCATATGGAAGTATTTCCTCTGAAATACCACCTGGTCATCTACTGCTTAAACACCAGCAAGGGTGGAAGAGATGCTCAGTATTCCCTGAAGTTTGCAGTTAGGTTTCTGAACACTTAGATTGTTTTACCAGCTATGGAAGTAGAAACCTGCTCTGTGAAAGTACACTGGCAGCTCCCAAACTGGATGCTTGCAGAGGTTTTGCTGAGGTGCAAAAGACAAGTCCTTTGTCATGTGACTCATCTGAAAAAACATCTTCCCAGCTGTCTCCCTGTGTCTGGGAGTATAGGCTCCATTTTAATAGCAAGCCCTTAGCCACATTCTTGTCACATTCTTAGTCCTGCTGAATTGAACTGAAAATAATGAGCAAACTTCAGACTCACTATTCAACATTCTACTATTTCCATCTAGCTGTCGAACAGGCCTGTCAAATTTAATATGTCCAAAACCAAACTTCCAACCTTCCCTCTCAAACCTGTACTTCCTTTTCCCCATCTCAGTAAATGGCAATTCTTTTCTACCTGTTCAGGCCCAAATCCTTGAAATCATTTTTGGCATCTTTTTCTCACAACCCATATTCCATCAACAAGTTCTGCTGCCCTCAGGAACAAGGCAAAGTCCACTTGTAACCATTTCCACTGCTACCACTGAAGTCCCAGCCATCATCTCTCCTCAGTCGATGGCAACAGCCCAACTGGTCTCTCTGCTTCACTCTTGCCTTCCACAGGTGAACTAGAATAATCCTTGAAAAACACTCCTCTGCTCAAGACCCTCCTGTGGCTTCCCATCTCCCTCATAAAATACATACTTTTCCACGTGGCTTTCAGGGGCCTGTGTGATCTGGCCTCTCACGGACCTCTCTGGTCATACTGGACCCTCTGCCACTCCTTAAAAACTCAGTCCTCTAGTCTGGATTGTCTTTTCCTGCAGCTCTCCCGGGTTACTATCTCCTGATCTTTACTTAAATGCCACCTAGCAGAGGTCCTCCTGATCACCATATTTAAAATAGCACTGACTCCTCTACCTCTAAACTAGCATCTGTTCCCTTGCCCTCCTCCATTTTTCTTATGTACTATCAACAGAAAGAATTTGGGTTTACTTGTTTCTCGTTTGTCTACTTCTCATCCTCACCCCAAAGAAAGAATATAAGTTCTAAGAAAGCGAGGACTTGGTTTTTGTTCATTGCTGTGTCCTCAATCCCTTAGAACCATATCTGGCACAGAGAAGACATTAATAATATAAATTTGTTGAATGAATTAAGATGGTAGAATCCTAAACATTCATTAGGTCAGCAATCTGGGGAAAAAGTTGATATTCCAAAGGTACAGAGAAAAGACAAATGGTTTATTTGGTAACAAGGAATAAAAAGAAATTCTTAATTCCTCTTTTCTCTTCTGGTGGCTGAACGGTGGTAGTCAAATGGATTCCCTTGCAAGAATTCCCACACAAGAATTCCCTTGCAAACCTTCATCTTTTTGCAGAAATGCAAAGTTGCCTGTTCATGTGACTTGCTATCATTATTTTCTAGACAGAAGTGCCAAATGTTGTGCTTTCTGGTGTATCAGTGGTTGCTGTATTCTCCTTCTTATCTTCAGGTTTCATGGCAGGAAACAAAAGTACTTCCTACAGGAGATAAAAACATATTGTAAAGCTAAGACGCACCCTTAACATTTGTTCACAGCTATCCATTCATCCCTTTTGCCTCTATTATTAGAGGCAAAATCCAGAGCTGTGTATACCCCAAGACAGACATGTTCTTTCATTTCAGCTTAGTCCCTCTCATTTACAGATGATGGAAAAGACAAATGTACAGCACTGCCTAGAGCACCATGCCAAAAGGTTGAAAAATACAGGTTCTATTAAAATTGGATTTCTTCATCTACAAAAATGGGATAACAAGTTTCCACACCTCAGAGGGCTGACTTAAGTTAAATGAGATAATACATGTAGAGGGCTTAGCGCTTCCCTGGATTCTCAAGGAAAGCAAACATTTAGTATTCCTCCTGCCTCAGGTCAGATAAAAACCAAAATCCTGTAAGGTCAGACGCTCTGCCCCTATTCCTGTGGAGTGGCATGTTCCTCCGTTTATTTTATTGTCCAGGCCCACCATGCCCTGCCTCTGACACAGTGGCACTTCTTCAGGGCAGGCGCTGAGGATGCTGTTATGTACCTTGATGTTATTGGAGTCTGTGAGAAACATGGCGACACGGTCGATGCCCATGCCCCAGCCAGCTGTGGGGGGCAGCCCATATTCCAGGGCAGTACAGAAGTTTTCATCTATGAACATGGCCTCATCATCACCGGCAGCCTTGGCCTAGAAGAGGAAAGGAAACCAAAAGGTGACATTCTTCCAGGACATTTCAGCATTTGAGTGAACACATTAAAACGTGCTCCTGATACTCAGGATTTGCTAGGAATTGATTTCCCAGAAACTCCAAGATGGAGCTATTTCTTTCAAAGACCTGGAGGTCAAGACTGATGGAATCTATCTTAGAACACATACAAATTTCTTGGAAATAAAACGTTTCCACTGCTTGGGATTCTGGGATTCTAGTGAGACTAATTCTCAGAGCCTCTGTGAGGATTCCCAAGATCTCTGTCCCATTTACTGAAACCACCCATCAGTGGCAGTGATAGCTACAGGCCACCTGTGGGGCTTTGTCTTCTTCATTCATCTGCCTCTCATCCCCAAGCCACCTCAATAAATGTACAGTCTAAGAAAAATGATGTTGTCAGGCAAATGTATTTCCAAGACAAGTGTCATCCTCCTCATACAAATAATCATAACTAAGTTCCTCCTAAGTATTACAGAGTCAAAACCAGTCAAAGTCTACATATTGAAATGTGACCTCTAGCCTATGGCTTTATCCTTCATTTCTGAAGTCACCAAGAACATATACATTGACACGGACCAGGGTTAAGTCTGCTACTTCTTGGTAAGTTGGCACTGATGAAACTGGCACTGATGAAACAGGTGCTTTTGCTCACGCTCTCCTTCCTCACCTTGGCCTGGTCTTCAAAAAGCTGCCGCTGCCGCATGGGATCATTCAGCTCAGTGTAGGCATTGCATATTTCTTTCTTCATGACAAATAGCTCAAAGCGCTCAGTCAGACCCTTTTTAGAGCGGTGCCTGGGGACAGGAGATCAAAGAGGAGGCTGAATATACAGGCCCTTAATAATCAAACATCTGATACAAGAATTCTTAAATTCTAGTGTACTCAAAAGTGTTATTAGTTGCAACCTGAGGCCTGCATGCATTCTCAGCACCAAATAATTTGGTACAATAGTGAGGAGGGTGAGAGACCAGGAAGATTTAATTATCTTCCTAACAAGCCAGTGTGGCAGACTGTGACATTGAAGCACACCTCCTGCATCTAAGCCCTTCCGTAGTCCCTCCCACATGGACTCTGGGCTGGTAATGTGACTTTGTCTGGCCAATGGGATAGCAGCAGAGTCTTGATACATGTCTGCACCTTGAGGCTTATTCTTTCAGAATACTTCCCCTTAGAATCCAAATGCCATGTTGAAAGGAAGCTCAGGCTATGCTGCCAGAGAGGCCATAGGAAGAGGCTCTGGAGGACAAGATTTCATGTGGATGAGAACCAAAGTGCCCTGGCAGAATCTCCAGTTGAAATAAGCCACTTGAGTTATTCTAGACAACACCACCGAGGACAAAGACCACCCACCCAACCAACAAAATCTTGAAAATAAATTATCGTTTAACATTACTAAGTTTTGGGGTCGTTATGCAGCAATAGGTAACTGAAACAGCATGCTTCACCTTACCATTTAGCCAGAGGGCTCATTATCTGCGGGTGATCACAGATGAATGTAGGATTGATGCAAGTCACTTCCAGGAACTCCCCAACAAGCTTAATAAGAAAGCAAAGCAGAGTTAGAAATCACTTCTGAATAATATTTTGATCAACCCAGTACAGAGACAGCTCCCACTGAGATGGGTTTATCCTATAGCTTTTCAAAGGCTGGAAAGGATAAACTGAGATAAAACAAACTATCTTGCACAAAGCTCAAAGTTTGTTAATTCTCTTGTTCCTCTCTTTAGGGTTTCCTTGTGAAGCTGTAGAAATGAATTCTCCCCAGGGGGGTTCACTTTCGCAGGGAGTAGGGCCTGGCCAGCACTAGATGAGGACATCGAGAAGGGCACGGCCTCTCACCTTATCAAGGAGCCTGGCTGTGGTTCGAGGTGGAGGGCATTCAACAGCTTTTGCCACACAGATATCATCAAGAATTTGGCGAGTTTCTGTGATACAAATGTACAAGTTAGGACAGAAGACATCACACTAGCACAGTAAAAATGTATATAAAGAGAACAGTCTGGGAAATTCTAGCTCTGACCCAATCAAATTCAGAGCTAAACAGGAAGGAGGGCCATAAAATGCAGTAGTGTGTCACTTTACCTTCAGTTTCAAAGAGGTCAGTGTCTGGCAGCTTCACCCCCACAGCTTTCTCAAGCTCTTCTACCATGCTAATTCTCCGGAAGGGTGGGGTGAAGTCGATAATGTAGGCTTGACCCTCCAGCCCATCTGGGTGGTAGGTGACCTTGTAACCACCTGTAATATGCTTCACCATCCCTGGAAGAGAAACTTGCCATTTAAAGAGGACGAAGCCCAGGACGCCCTCCTCTGAAAGCAGCACACCAGCCCCCAGACAAGTGTGAAAGAGAGCAGGAGTCACCTGAAACCAACTTCTCTGTGATTTCCATGAGATCGTGATAGTCTGCATAGGCCATGTAGAACTCACAGGTGGTGAACTCAGGATTGTGAGTCAAATCAATTCCTTCATTCCGGAACTGGCGTCCAATTTCATAAACCCGGTCAATGCCACCAACCACTAGCATCTAACAAACAACACATGGCCTTGGTCATGGCAGCTAATCTTGTCTTATACAACTCTGGAAAGCTTCTGTCTGCAAAAGCCATAACTTGGTTTTCACAGCTTAGGTGTGCTCTTACGTTTCTACTATAAAGGCCCACTACCCTGCTCTCTTTAAGATAGTTTACTGGGGCCAGGCGTGGTGGCTCACACCTGTAATCCTAGCACTCTGGGAGGCCGAGGTGGGCGGATCATTTGAGCTCAGGAGTTCGAGACCAGCCTGAGCAAGAGCGAGACCCTGTCTCTATCAAAACAATAGAAAGAAATGATCTGGACAACTAAAAACATATATATAAAGAAAAAATTAGCCAGGCATGGTGGCGCATGCCTGTAGTCCCAGCTACTCGGGAGGCTAAGGCAGGAGGATTGCTTGGGCCCAGGAGTTTGAGGTCGCTGTGAGCTAGGCTGACACCACGGCACTCTAGCCCAAGCAACAGAGTGAGACTCTGTCTCCAAAAAAAAAAAAAAAAAAAAAAAAAAAATAGTTTACTGGATGCTCCATGAGAACAGCCCAGTGATGACTCAGAATCGTTCCTAGTTGTGTGGTCTCTAAGCCTGATTCTCTGATCCTCCTGGAGATTAGATTCTGAACTTCCCTATATAGCTGAATATTTTTTCTTTTGCTTAAACTATTTATAACAGGTTCTGTTGTCTACAACTAAGAATCTTGAATGACAATCTTCAATATTTATTTTGGTAATTTGAAAATACATTTTTATAGTGATTTAAAGATATTTATTTAAAACTTCCAGAGAGAGATTAGGCTCTTTTCTACCAAAGACTAAAATCAGATCTAATCCAAGGAAGACTAAAACCTGAAAAATTTTAGGAGAACCAAAGTAGGTCTGGAGTACCTATACACTTGGAAAGACAATCCCTTTGCCTTCTGCCCCACTATGCTCTATTGATCTTGTAGAGAATTTTAGAAATTCACAAACCTGACAAATTAGAATACCCTCCAGGCTGTTTACCCTCACTGTTCCTCTTATTTCTGACTGTACCTGTCTAGCCAATAGTTTTCCAGCCTTCTGCTTCTTTAAGGGAATGGAGTGCTTTATTATTGACTACCTTATGGTAGAGTTCTGGAGCAATTCTCATATATAAGTTCATGTCCAGCTCATTGTGATAAGTGATGAAAGGCCTGGCCACAGCTCCCCCTGGGATGATGTTCATCATGGGAGTTTCAATCTAAAAAAGACAGACATAAATATTTAGTCCTCAGACAACCGGAGGCACTTTGCATCTAATATAGTCTAAACCCGTTACATCTGTAAGTAAACGATAAGTTCAACAGTAATGTGCAAGTGCTTGACAAAAAAGGATAGCTTGATTTTTCTAGAACAGTGCCTCCAACTTCTATTGATACCAAATACCATTAACATAGTACCATAAACTTTCATAAGCCGTAAATGGTAATATATGTGGATACAACCTTTCTAGAGTCCAATTTGAAGTATTTATTAAAAACTTAACTGCCTGTGTCTTTTGACTTTGTTATTCTACATCTAGAAATCCATTCCACAGAAACACCTGCACATGTGCATATTAACATTTATTATAGAAGAAAATCAGAAACAATCTAAACTATAAATAAGGGAAACAAATAAATTATGCAGCAATAAGAAGGAACATATAGCTGTATTTCTTTCTATCTATGTATCTATCTCATAGAAATCTATCTATCTATCTAATCTATCTCATAGAAAGGGCTCCAGAATATGTTAAGTGGGTAAAAAAAAGCAGGCCCATCATAATACATAGTGACCTCATTTATATTTAAAGCAAAAACCCTTCCAAACATTTATACATGTGTACTATGTCTGCAACATGCATGTGCATGTATGTATATATGCATAGTAAATGATGGGGAAGGACACATATCAAACTCAAGTTTAGGGAGGGAAGTTAGTTGGGAGAAGTGAAAGGGTACTTTCAGTTTTTCTTCTATTTATGTCCTTATTGCTGGAATTTGTTTTATAGTACTTGCACTTGTCTTTCTTATACAATTAAAAAACATTTTTTAATGCTGTAACACAGAAAAATGATTTGATAACATATTGAATATGGGATTATTAGCACGTGGATGACCCTATATCTCACCCATTATCTTAGAAGTCGGGTCCTGGCTTCCTAATCAGGGCACTAAGTAAACAAGGTAGAACAAAGATACTAGGAAGAAAGGGGACATTCTCATTAAGCCTGAAGGATACTGACACAGGATATGCCTGGGAAAAGGAAGGGAAGGGATAGTAAGAGGCAAGCACAACAAGGCAGCTCATCACGTCAGTTCGGAAACTCTCCCTTACCTCTAGGAATCCCAGCTCATCCAAGAAACTTCGTATATATGTGATGATCTTAGAGCGGATGATAAATTTCTGCCTCACAAAGTCATTCAGGATCAAGTCCAAGTATCTCTGACGATACCTTGTTTCCTAAACCAAAAGCAGCACTTAGAAATCACTGATATCTTTGATTTGGTGATACGATAAAACAAATGAAATGCATCTTTGTGCCACAGCCAGGAGGCCATGAGAGCTTACCTTATCTTTGAGGCCAAAGTGAAGATGAGGTAACATATGCAAGCAAGGCGACAGCAGCGTGATCTCGTAGGGAATGATGCTCAGCTCACCCTTCTTAGTTTTCCCAGGATTCCCCTGAACTCCAATGATGTCTCCCCGTCGAAGTTTATTATTAATATGAGTAAATTCTTCTTCGGATTTATAATTTCTGAGTGAAAAGGAAATGTAATTTAGCATACACTAGTTCAAATTAATACTGAACACTGCTTTACTCTGGAACCCTCACTCAACTGTTAGTACCTAGTTAATGTGGGCCCAAGAAGAATCTCAGTTTCAGGGGCCACTGTTAAAAAAAAAAATGGCTTTTATTTTACTATCATACAACTTGAGAGCAGTCATTACTTTCCAGGTAACTAGATGGCCTTTAATCTTCTTCTCAGCCATACCCAACCATGTCCCACTCCCTCTTACTCTAACTTTAAACACTAATGGGAAAGTAAAACCACATCAGCCTCTGTTCCTGTGTCACTCAAAGCCACCCTAGAATAATCCGTAACTGGATATTTCAATATACCTGGAATTGGCCATGACTTGCAACTTGACCCCTTCTCCTCGAAGGTCATAGAAGATGAGCTTTCCCCCAGAAGCTCTTTTGGCATGGATCCTACCTACAGAAAGAAAAGCAAAAATACTGACTGACAGAACCAGAGCCAGTTCATGATATTAGTGCCAAAAAATCTCTCTGTAGTTTTTGTCAGGGAAGAACATAAACCAAAACAATCTGATTTTAGCTTGAGGTCTAAGCCCTGCCCTTTTTTTTTCAAGACAATGATCCCCATCCAAACTAGTTAAAGATGTGCAAGAAGATCTGGCTTTAAAGATGTTCACTGGATGCCTGGAAGTTGGCCACGCTGGTGGCAGCAGAGTTTCTGGATCTTTCTGAACCCTCACATAAAAATATAAAGCACAACTATACAGGCAAAGCCAAAAACCCATGGACAAAATTTACAACAAAATTATGTGGCAAGGTATTTCCAAGAACCCCCCAATAGAAGCAATGGGGCCAATGACCAAGAGCCACAGCATCTCCATGTGGGGAAAAAGCAGTAGGGATGAAAGGGGCATCTGACAGACCTGAAAATTGGAGAAACTCCATTTAGCCAAAGGTATCCACTGGAAAACGTGAGCATTTCCCTCCAGGGTAACTGGAAGATAACAGCTAAAATGGGGGTGGGGAGGGAGATGTGCCCATTTCCATACAGTTGAGGGCTGCATTAAGGTCTAAAGGGGATGGAGTAGTGTAGTCCCCAGAAAACTCTAAACTTAATAGAACGATTCCCTTTTAGGACAAGGCCATACAAACATAAACAGCACAAGGAAAACAGTGAGAAAGGAAGGAGAAAGGCGACCAAAACTGAGGAAGGGTTAGAGAGTGTGGAAATCTTGGAAAGCAGCTGCTGTATTTCTGAATACTTCACAAAAACAACCAAAGAGGGAGTTACATGAAATTGAAAACGCTATCTAAACGCACTTAAGAAAGCCATGCTAAGAAAAACAAATTCTAACTTACTGTTCCACAATAAACTAAAAGACATTACAAAAATGACACAAAACAATAGCTACAAATAAAATAAAATATCTAGGAATAAACTTACCCAAAGAAAGTGAAAGATCTCTATAACGAAAGCTATAAAACACCAATGAAAGAAATTGAAGAGGACACACAAAAAAATGGAAAGATAGTCCATGCTTATGGATTAGAAGAATCAATGTTAAAATGTCCACACCATTCAAAGCAACCTACAGATTTAATGCAATCCTCATCAAAATACCAATGACATGTAACCTAACCCCCCGTAATATGCTGAAATTAAAAAAAAAAAACACCAATGACATTCTTCACAGAAGTAGAAAAAATATACATATGGAACCACAAAAGACCCAGAATAGTGAAAGCCATCCTGAGCAAAAAGAACAAAACTGGAGGAATCACATTACCTGACTTCAAATTATGCTACAGAGCTGTAGTAACCAAAGCAGCATGGCAGTGGCATAAAAACAAATAGACCAAGGGAGCAGAATAGAGAACCCAGAAATAAATCCACACATCTATAGTGAACTTATCTTCAACAAAGGTGTCAAGAACATACAGTGGGGAAAGGACAGTTTCTTCAATAACTAGTGCAGGGAAAACTGGATATCCATATGCGGGAGAATACAACTAGACCCTTTTCTCTTGCCATATACAAAAACCAAATCAAAATGGATTAAAGATTTAAATATAAGACCTGAAACTATGAAACTACTAGAAGAAAACATTGGGGAAATGCTTCAGAACATAAGGACTTCTTGAGTAACATTCCCAAAGCACAGGCAACCAAAGCAAAATTGGAGAAATGGGATCACATCAAGCTAAAAAGCTTCTGTACAGCAAAGGAAACAATCAACAAAGTGAAGAGACAACCCACAGAATGGGAAAAAATATTTGCAAACTACCCATCCGACAAGGAATTAATAACTAGAATATATTAAAAACTCCAATAACTCAATAGGAAAAACATCAAATAATCTGATTAAAAAATGGACACAGGATCTGAAAAGACATTTCTCAAAAGAAGACATACAAATGGTCAACAGGTATATGAAAAAATGCTCAACATCATTAGTCATTAGAGAAATGCAAGTCTAAACTATAATGAGGTATCATCTCACCCCAGTTAAAATGGCTTTTATCAAAACGACAGCCAATAATGAATGCTGGTGAGGATGTGGAGAAAGGGGAATTCTAATACACTGTTGGTGGGAATATAAATTAGTGCAACCACTACGGAGAAAAGTATGGAGATTCCTCAAAAAACTGAAAATACAACTACTATTTGATTCAGCAATCCCACTGCTGGGTATATATCCAAAGGAGGGGAATTTGGTATATCATAAAGGTACTTGCACTCTCATGTTTACTGCAACACTATTCACAGTAGCCAAGGTTTAGAATCAACCTAAGTGTCCATTAATGGATGAATGCACAAAGAAATCATGGTACCCATACCAATGGAATATTACAGAACCACAAAAATGAATGAAAATCTGCCATTTGCAACAACATGGATACAACTGGAGAACATCATGTTAAGTGAAATAAGCCAAGCACAAAAAGACAAATCTTGCATTTTCTCACTCATATGTGGGAGTTAAATATTAAAGACAATTGATCTCATGGAGACAGAGTATAAAATAATGGTTACCAGAGGCTGGGAAGGGTGCCAGGGAGGGGAGGATAAAGTGGGACAGTTAATGGGTAGAAAAATATAGTTACATAGAATGAACGATATTTGATAGCACCACAAAGTGACTATTATCAACAATAAGGTAGAGTAAAAATTCATTTCTGAAATGAAGACTAAACTAGAAGGAAACAAGAGTGACTAAATACAACAAATAATGCCTTAGAGTGAAAAGGAGAATAAAATTTTAAAATCGAAGTATAAAGAAAGATAAAAAGGATTTGAGAAAGTAGCAATCATTGACAAGAATCAAAAGTCCAATATACAGATAAAAGGAGTTCCAAAAGAAATTCAATCAATACAAAAAATTATATTCTAGAAAAATTTTCTAAAATAAAAAGTATTTAAAAATACACATTTAAAGGGTACACCGTGTACCTGAGAATACTGAACCAGAATGACTAACATCAAAATATATTTTAGTACAATTACTGTACTAAAGTAACTAGTAATTTAGTAAAATTACTGGACTAAAGAATTCCAGAAAAAGAAGTCTTTTGGGCATTGGGGTGTTGTCAGGGCTTCTCCCTGGGTGGTAGGATTACGGATAATTAAACTTTTCTCTCCTTGCTTCTTTGACTGTTCTAAATTATCTACAACTAATAGTTTTATTATTATTATTGGGTGGGGGGAGGCAAGGAAAAAATGTGAATTAATTTTTTTAATTAAGGAAAAGAAGATTCTACACAAGATACTATTAATTCCAAAACAGCAATGTTTTCTAGAAATACCATCTCTGTGCCAAAGCATTCTCAGGTCAAAGACTGAAATCCTTAAAAGCCTGGGGCCATGGTTCCTACTGATAAAGTCCTTATAAAGGACTGTGAACTAGCAACAGCTTCAGGACAGGAGTCCCCCTCAGAGAACAGCGCTTTCTCTGTAGCATTACTTCATCTGGAACGTAAGTCTATCCCTCAGGGCTGCTCTACTTCTTTTTGTGAGTAGATATAATAGTACTGTGTCCCTAGTAAAGTAGCGTCAGATATAGGTCACTTGGCTGGGTACAGTGGCTTATGCCTGTAATCCTAGCACTCTGGGAGGCTGAGGCAGGAGGATTGCTTGAGGTCAGGGGTTTGAGACCAGCCTGAGCAAGAGTGATACACCCATATCTACTAAAAATAGAAAAAAAATTAGCCAGACAACTAAAAAAATAGAAAAAACTAGCTGGGCATGGTGGTGCATGCCTGTAGTCCCAGCTACTCTGGAGGCTGAGGCAGGAGGATCACTTGAGCCCCGGAGTTTGAGGTCGCTGTGAGCTAGGCTGATGCCACGACACTCTAGACCAGGCAACAGAGACTCTGTCTCAAGGGAAAAAAAAAAAAGAATGTAGGCTACTTGAGAGCAAGACCAACCCAGATCTTCCTCTGTGCTACTGAAGAGCTTCACCTGCTGTGGGAGCTCAGCAAACTGCTAGGGAGTCTTCCTACCTGCCACCTTTAAGGTGATGTCAGTCAGGTGGTCCCCAGGCTGCAGGTGACTATATTCTTGGATGAAGTCAGTAAGCGAGATGTCTACATGGAACTTGTGTGGGTACGGGTCTTCCCCATTGACCTTCAGTTGATGGATTGCTTGACTGCGGATCTTGTAGTATTGCTATTAAAAAAAAAAAAGAAAAAGCCCTTGAGAAGACCAAGGGCCTATCTAGCAGAGCACTAACCTGCCTGAGAGTGGGCCCAATCGACTGAGGTTTTCTTTAATCAAGCCCTCTGTACCCTTGAAATCACAGGATTGACTATGGAGTGAGACTTGTAGTTAAAATATGCAGGGTGACCAAACTCACAGCTGCAAATGATGGCCAGAATTGCAAAATACAAGAGTCGACAAAAAGAAAAATCATAGTTCTGCCTAAAATAAGTTTAATCAATACAGGTGGCCTTGTTACTACTTTTGTGGACCACATCTCCATGGTAAGTCACTTATCTTCCTAAATATTGTCTTACCCCCGGCCACACATCAGACTTTTCCCCAAGGCAGACCCATGGGGCCTAGAGAATATAAATAAGGAATATTCTCTAGCAGGGGTCAGCAAACTTTTTTCTGATGCAACTTGTCAACTCTGCTGTTGTCTAGAAAAAGCAGCCTTAGATATATGTAAACATATGAGCATGGCTACATCCCAGTACAATTTTATTTACAAAACCAGGGAGGGGAGGATGAAGTGGGGGAGTGGAGATGAAAATTTGGCCTATGGAATGTAGTTTGCCAACCCCAGTCTAAAGTAAACCCTAGTCCATCTTCTGGGAGATAGTTTATCTGGAGCCTCTATAAGGCCCAGCTAGTTCCAAGGAAGATCAATTCACTTAGGAGTACTGGATTCTGCCAAATGCTTGTTGGGGGGTGATATAAAAAATACTCGGCCTGTGCCTTTAACCAGATGCAGTGGCAGACCCTCCCTTATCCACTGGCAGTGACCCAGGGCCCAGTGGTCCCTAGGAATTGCCATAAGCTTCATCAGAAATTTTCTTGTGCGCAGCCATGCCAGTGGCCCAGGGGACTCACATTTGGGTCCAGGCTCTCCTCCTCGACACCCACACCATTGTCAGTGTGGTTGGTGGCAGCAGCAGTGGCCTGGCTTTGCTGTTTCTCACTGAGCTCCTTCTGCTTGGCCTCCTTTTCTGCCACCTTCTTCTCAGCTTTCAGGCGTCTCTTTAGCTCACTGTTGGGAAGATGAAAATGTTCAATGTGGCAGCTGCCTGAAGAGCCCCCTACTATGTTCTGTCTCATAGCCACTATCAAAAATACGAAAAGCCTGGGGGAGATGCCCTTGCTCATTTCTACACCCCTAATTTCACACCCCCAACTCTAGTCTCTTAGTCATGAAACTCTATACATGAAAGAGACAATGGAAAAAGTATGTGAAAAGATGTGAAAGATCATTCTTAGTCTTTGCTTTCCAGTCTCAGGTCCTTGGCATCAGGTCCCAACTAAAACCAAATGTACCACAATAAAGAATATCCTAAATATTAGTTTACATTTAGAAAAGGAAAAAAAGTCTTCTAGAAAATTAGCAGGATAGGCTTTTCTTTTTTTTCTCAGTAACTTAGGAGGTGAAAGAATAGGCTTTTCTTAAGCTAACTACGTTAGGGAATTAACTAGATTACGGACTGAATCTTAGTTGTTTGGTATCTCCTATAGAAAATAAAGTTCTACAGTACCAGATCTAACATGTGACAAGGCAACATCTCCTGCTGTCTGCCACCTCTCTCTGCCCATCCCTGAAGAGTGAGTTAGGCCACGGGTGGGGAAAGCTGGCTCTTCAGAGCTCAAGGAGACACCCCACAGATAATCTCTTCAAGAATCGTTCTTAGCATTGGTGTCACTTTGCCCAGTGGAGCCTGAGTTTGGGAACAGAGTACAAAGCAGCATAATATAGGTGATAAAATACCATCATCATAGTCAGACTGCCTGGGACTAACTTCTGACATGTCTATCAATTATGTAACCTTGGGCAAGTGACTTAACTTCACCCCATCTGTAAAATGGAAACAGACACCCCCCCACCAGTTGCTGCTGTTGTGAGGATTGAGATAATGTTTGTAAAGGGATGACCAGGGCGTTTAATTAGCACTTAAATGTGAACTATTCTAGGTATGCCTCACTATCTTAACCCTTCACTCTCTGCACCTAGGACAGAAACAATACAGATTTGAATATATTTCTAGTTAAATTCCTTGCTATCCAAACTCTTGATACTTGTTACCTGAAACTCAAAAATCAAAGCAATGTGGACAACTCAGTATTCCTTATGATCTGAACTTGCTATCCGAACCCAGAAACAAAACAGATTTGGGTAAAGAGGGATAACCTCATTATTCAAAGAGAATTTATGGATCATTCTTTCAAACCACTGATGATAATCAAATATTCTACAACAGTGAACCATGTCAAAAGATCCCAAGTCATGCTTGTATACTGTCTGGCTTCAGGGAATATCCTTCATTTGCAATACAAGCTTAGAATAACTAAAAAAAAAAAAAAAGTTGGATATTTTAATCTCTCATTTTTTAAGTAAGAAAAACTGATTCTGATGGTTTCAAAGACAGCGATTCTTCCTAGATATAATCTGTCCTATAAAAGCTGTAAAGACAATCTTACCAAAACAGTGTGCTAGGCCTATCATACTGTAATTCGGTTGGTGGATATCTAAGCTAAGCTCTCTAGTTCTTCCTAGAATTAACATATACCTGTTTTCCATTCAACTAAGTGTTCCTCTTAAATAAAACCCATTCTAAGGACAATCCACAAAGGTCCTAGGGATAGCACTAAGACTAGAAATCAAATTAATCTCAAGAACAAACAAAACCCAGAAAGACAGAAATGGGAAAATAATTGGCATTAGAAATTCTTTATTCAAACAAGGGTTTTGTTCTCAGCACTGTTCTAGAACAAGATCCACAAGTCATCTCAAGGCACTAAGGAGAGAGGATTTGAATTTATTAAAAAGAAAATGAGAAAGGACTATTGGTTTTGGTAGTAGGGCTTGTTTCCTTAGCAACAAGTCCAATGACTTAACAGATAATAAACCAAGGAAGGAAAGGATTTTTGCTCCCAGAGCAATAAAGAAGGTAATGGGCACCAACCTTCTTTTATCAGAAAGTGGCGTGTCCTTTTGAAGCGCTGTGAAAGGAGCAAGTTGACCCAGTCGAAGTTCCCTCTGACCCCACTCTGCCCAGGAGGTTTGGCGCAGGGACCCCCTAATAAGCCT
This sequence comes from Lemur catta, assembly GCF_020740605.2. Taxonomy (NCBI): domain Eukaryota; kingdom Metazoa; phylum Chordata; class Mammalia; order Primates; family Lemuridae; genus Lemur; species Lemur catta. The sequence continues at coordinate 17,744,532 of NC_059147.1, read as the reverse complement.
TATAGCAGCTTGCGTCAACATGGCAGAACACCCTGGAACTAATGATTACCACCACCTAGCAGGAAAACAGAGATGCGGTGTCAGATGGGAAGGATAGTATACATAAACCCAACCAGCTCTCTTATGGGTTGGGGAAGGGGGGCTGTGTTTGTACTATGTTTTAGTGTCCAATTTATCTTAATACTCTCTTAACTGACAGCAACCCTGTAACATCCACTGTTTTACAACTGTAACTGACAATGTCCTCAGTCCTTGGTCACTATGGAAAAAGTGCACATCTAGAGTCAAAAGTCAACAGCAAGTCAATCAACAGCTTAAAGGTAGGAATGATCACAACATTCTAGAGCATGGGAGACAGGATGTGAGGCAGTTTCTGAAGCCCCTGAAAGGTGGTTTCTCTCTTGGAGATGAAATACCTGGCCAAAAGATGGCAATGGGAAACATACAAAATAGGAAGAAACTATCACTATCAACTGCAAACCCTAGGAAAAATTAAAAGCAAGTCACACTAAAACACCTCTGACTCAAAGACAGGACTTGTTTGGTATTCTAAGAACAAAGAGGAAAGGAGAGTTTCAGGAAGGGGTCAAAGACTACATTATGTTTATACATTATTAACAGTGAAAAGCAACAGAATTGCAGGGAACATGCCCTTTACTGTATTCAAATAAATTTGAGGACATTTCACTTGGGAATATGTCGTTTGTGCAGGCAACACATCTGTTTTTAAACTTGGGGACAACACTTGGCATTAAATGGTGCTCATTAAAGATTTCAGGCCAAGGGAGTTTTAAGAAAAACTCAATAGAAGGAAATGTTCATAAAAAACTTATTTTATCCCATGGTCAGTGGAGGAACATACATCAACAACAGATTTCTATTGACAATGTGAGGTAGTACAGTGCAGTTATAAAGAGCATGGGCTGTGGAGTTATGGACTTGATTGTAGATCTCTGCTCTAGTGCTTTGAATCAGTGCTAGACCACACTTTAGGAATGCACATGTTAGCAATACATTTACTTACCCAGGGCCTCAGTTTATTAATTTGAAAAATGGATATTAATTCTTCTCTTGCAAAGCTATTATTGAGGTTAGACAGAAAGCTTGTAGAGATCTGGCATTGTGCCTGGCATATAAAAGCTGTTCAAAAAAGTAGCAGCTGTATTTAATCTTAGAAAAGTCAGTAGAAAGGAATTAACCAGTTTTCTCAATTTACCTTAAAATCTCAGTGTGAAGTGGAAACCTTAATTTCATCTGTGACTTACAGTAGTAAAATCCAACTCACTGTAATTTGATTATCATAGATGGTTTAAAAGAATGAACTGAACTTTAGGACTGTAAATCAGAAATGTTGAGTTCAATTCAATTTGATGTGACAGATCAAAGTCCAGTCAATTTTCCCTAAGAAGTATAAAACCAAGTTCCAAACATTTATGGAAATCTATCAGAACACTCTAATAAAGGACAACATATAAGGCTGCTATCAAACCATAAATTTGGACATTTCATGTATCATTTTTCTAAAATATTTGAAGCATAAAGTCAGAAACACAAAAGGAAACATCAGTTATTATCCACTGAGTGCCTATGCTAGGGACAGGTGCAGGATGGCAGTGCTAACCACAGGATAAGAGGAGGGGGACAAAAATGAGGAGGCTAATGAGCATCTAGAACCAAACCCATAGCAGCAGGGACTTCACGTTAGGGACTTCTCTGGGCCAGGAGCATGGGCAGAAACTAGGAGCTCATGTCAAAGGTAACCTTTTCTCCATTAACGTACATTAGCATAGTAAAAATCACACCCACCAGCACCATGACAGTTTACAAATGTCATGCAAGCCCTGGAAGTTATCCTTTAAGGATAAAATTGGGGAGGGCCCTTAGCTCTAAGAACTCTTCACCTTTTACCCAGAAAAATAATGAATATTCCACCCACCAATTAGCATATCATAAGGTATAGACATAAAAGTGTGGTAAGACCCCAGCATCTTCTCCACTAGGGAGAAAGAACCATTTCCCCTCAGGAAATGTTACTTTCACTTGCTATTCTAAGCTGAAAAGCCTGCAATAAAAGCTCCTTGTGTGGAAGTGTTGTCTATCATCACTCTGTGGCACGGGCCCTGCCTGAGAATTTCACAAACCAGGAGCCAAAGAACCTGGACAACCCCCCTCAAAAATCAACCCTGACACCTAGAGCAATTCCGTCAGAGTTCAGCAAGAGGAGTAAGCCCTAATGCACTAAGGCAGCCATTGTATATAGCATAACTTCTCCCCTATGCCTCTGGAACGGTACTAATTATGTACCATCTTCCTAGCACTGAGAAAAACCTCAAATAAATCATTGCCTGTGTTCTATTGTTTAAATGAGTTATCCCAACGAGAATATAAGACATAGCCACATAAAGGGCGGTGAATCTTGACTTACGTATGTCAAACTACAAACCCAAGGGTTTGGGATGGTTAACAAAGATACCAGGCTGAATGAAATCGTGTCTACTGTTAGAGATTGATCAGTCAACACTCACAGATGCTTTGGATAACCCCTATGGGTAGGTGCACGACAGTTTCAGAACTGATCCCTTTTAATACATAACGTTCAAAATGACCTTACTGAGGCCAAGAAAAATAACAAGGTTTTTCTGAAAAGCCAGGGTATTTAACATTTCTCCAACCTCCTCATTGGCTCAATAAAAGAACGCATTTCTCAGAAGAAAAGCAGTAAGTTTCGCTTTCCTTTCCTGACGCCGTTCAGTTTTCCTACTAGCTTCTCCTCCCCATTCTCTTACTCTAGGAGTATAATAGCGGGTGCCCCGTCAGTGCCAGCTGGGAGGTGGGAGCCGGGAGCCAGAGGCCCCGGGGCATCCCAGGAGTAGGTAGTTTCCTGGGCGGAGTGGCTCCGTCCCAGCATGTGCGTACTCACGAGAGCCGGCAGGAAGGCCCCTCGCACAGCCGCCTCAGCGGGAACCTCGAGGCGCTTCCCAGCCCGGACTTTTATGCCACAAAGGTTTTAATGATTCGCGGCGACACTTACTTCTTGCTCAGTTTCGGTTCGCCACCATCCACTTTCACCTCGGCCCCCTGCACCGCCGCCATCTTCCAGGAGGGCCTGACCCCCTAAGTGAAGGGAGTAGCACGTTAATTTCCAGGTCGGAGTTCGAAGCCCCGCCTCTTCCGGGCTAGCGAGCGGTGGGCGCTCCTGGCGCGCTGCGACTGCTGTTGCGCAGGCGCACTGGTCGGTGTCTGTGGCTAGAGTTCCGTGTGTCAGGCGTTCGTTGCGGGGCTGCTCTTCTGGTGCCTGGCGTCAGAAATGGCGGAGGCGATGGATTTGGGAAAAGACCCCAACGGACCCACCCATTCCTCAACTCTGTTCGTGAGGGAGGACGGCAGCTCCATGTCCTTCTACGTGCGGCCCAGCCCGGCCAAGCGCCGGCTCTCGACGCTCATCCTGCACGGCGGCGGCACCCTGTGCCGTGTGCAGGAGCCCGGGGCCGTGCTGCTGGCCCAGCCCGGGGAGGCGTTGGCCGAGGCCTCGGGGGACTTCATCTCCACGCAGTACATCCTGGACTGCGTGGAGCGCAACGAGAAGCTCGAGCTGGAAGCCTATCGGCTGGGCCAGTCCTCGGCGGCCGACAAGGCCCCAGAGACAAAGCCCGGGGCTCTGGCCGAGGGCGCCGCGGAGCCCGAGCCGCAGCCGATCGCTGGGCGGATCGCCTTCACGGACGCGGACGACGTGGCCATCCTGACCTACGTGAAGGAGAATGCCCGCTCGCCCAGCTCCGTCACCGGCAATGCCTTGTGGAAAACAATGGAGAAAAGCTCGCTTACGCAGCACTCGTGGCAGTCCCTGAAGGACCGCTACCTGAAGCACCTGCGGGGCCAGGAGCATAAGTACCTGTTGGGGGACGCCCCGGTGAGCCCCTCCTCCCAGAAACTCAAGCGGAAGGCTGAGCAAGACCCGGAGGCTGCCGATAGCGGGGGTGAGGCCTGCTGCTGCGCGCGTGCGGGTCCTGGTGGGACACTTGTGCGGTGGCGGCGGGGACATGTTTTCCTCTGTGTCCGGCGTCCATTTCGGCTTCTTAGGAAGCATCGCTCGGCCCCGCCCCCTTTGACATCCGGGTAAATTTGCACCATCTTTTCTCTTGCTGTCTCGTATTTTTTTTTTTTTTTTTTTTTTTTTTTTTGAGACAGAGTGTCACTTTGTTGCCCGGGCTAGAGTGAGTGCCGTGGCATCAGCCTAGCTCACAGCAACCTCAAACTCCTGGGCTTAAGCGATCCTACTGCCTCAGCCTCCCTAGTAGCTGGGACTACAGGCATGAGCCACCATGCCCGGCTAATTTTTGTGTATATATATATTTTTTAGTTGGCCAGATAATTTCTTTGTATTTTTAGTAGAGACGGGGTCTCACTCCTGCTCAGGCTGGTCCCGAACTCCTGACCTCGAGCGATCCACCCGCCTCGGCCTCCCAGAGCTAGGATTACAGGCGTGAGCCACCGCGCCCGGCCTGTCTCGTATTTTTAATTTACTCTCCCGGTAACTAGGATATTGACACGCTTCTGTATTCAGAAGGTACAAAAAGAGTGTATAGAAAATGCTCTCACACCCTTTCTGCCCACCGGCTACCCACTTTTCTTACCCATAGGCAACAGGGTAACCGGTTTCTTGTCTTGTTTATCTTTTCAGGGAGAGTGTAGAGACTTGTTTTATAAAAAGATTTGTCTTATGTTCGGGTAGATTCATTGTAAGCCGTTTAAAGTCGTGCAATACCTGTTTTCATGCTTTGGCTTAATCGTCTACGTATTCACGTAAGAAGGTTCTCATCAGTTGGAAAGTGTCTTGCTGGTCTTGCTTACGTCAATTGAGTTTTTAACGCAGTTAATATGAGAGTTGGGATTCAGTACGGTTAAGACACTTAAAATGTCTTACCTTTGATGCAACTGGTATTGACAGCTTAAACTGACAGGCCCTTTGGTTTAAAGAGGCATGCTCCCCTCGCCCTTTCCTTTTTTTCCCCTAACTTATGTGGCTATTCCATTTAACAGTTGAAGTCTGGGGAGGTAAAAATCTACTTGTCCTGTTCAGTATGCTTAGTAGAAATTTTGTTTTTGGTAAAAGTGACATTTAAGATTCATTCATTCAACAGATAATTGAGTGCCAGAAACTGCTGTCCTGCTGGGATATAACAATAAATAAAAGTCCCTGCGGTCATGGAGTTTAACATGCTAGCTGGGCAGTGGTAAGTGCTGTAGAGAAAAATCAATTAGGGAAACGGTTGGGGAGGAGGTTGTTTTTTATAGGATGATAAGGGAAGCTCACTCTGATAAGCTGATGTTTAAGGGGAGACCAAAGTAAAGAGCAACCCAGGTGTATATGTGGGGAAGAGTGTTCCAGGCAGAGGGCAAAGGCCCTGAGGTGCGAGTATGGCTAGTGTGTTCTTGGAGCCTCAGAGAACAGTGTGGCTGGAATGGAGTAAGCAAGAGGAAGGGAGGATTATAGCAGATAACGTTAGGGCTATGTGTATGGGTGATGTAATCATGTAGGACCTTGCTTTTAAATCAGTGATGCTGGGACTACTGGCAAGCCATTTGGAACTTGGGACAAAATTAAGCTTGGATTCACTCTACCCATCAAAGTAGTGTTTTGATGATCAGATATTTAAATATAAACATTAAAATATTTGATTACTTAAAAATTAAAAATTTCTCATGATAAATGAAGTCAGAGGGCAAACTGGAAAAATATTTTCAATGGATTGGAATAGACTTAGATTCCTTACTGTCCAAAGAACTGTCAGAAGTCAGTAAGTAAAAAGAAAACTAATAGAAAAATGGGCAAAGGAAATGGAACAAAAAGTTCCCAGAAGAGGAAATAAATAAATGGCCAATAAACAAATGCAGTAATATTCTGTTATTAAATAAAAGTAAATCAAACCTGGAGCAGAGGATCAGTATAAGCCATGCTTGGACTTCTCGCCCATGGAAAGTGTAAGATAATAAATATGTGTGTTGGAGTTGTTTTTTAAAAAAGTAAATCAGAGCAAGGAAAAGTATTTTGTCTATAAGATTGACAAAGATTAACATAGTGGATAATATCCAAAGTTAGGTATAGGAAAATGAGTACACTCCCACATTTTTGATAGAAATTGATACCATTTCTTTGGGGGACATTTTGACAATATCTGACAACATTTAAGATGTATTTTTCCTTGCTGAGCGCGGTGGCTCATGCCTGTAATCCTAGCACTCTGGGAGGCCGAGGCGGGTGCATTGATTGAGCTCAGGAGTTCAAGACCAGCCTGAGCAAGAGTGAGACCTCGTCTCTACTAAAAATAGAAAGAAATTATATGGACAACTAAAAATATATACAGAAAAAATTAACCGGGCATGGTGGTGCATGCCTGTAGTCCCAGCTACTCGGGAGGCTGAGGCAGGAGGATCGCTTGAGCCCAGGAGTTTGAGGTTGCTGTGAGCTAGGCTGACGCCACGGCACTCTAACCTTGGCAACAGAGTGAGACTCTGTCTCAAAAACAAACAAACAAACAAACAAAAAAATAAATGTATATTCCCTTAAATGTGGCAGTATTGCTCCTAGGAATTTATCCTGTAGATACAGTGAGAGTACAAAAGGGTACATAATGGAAAGTCAGTCTCCTTGCTACATATCCCTTCCCCTGGTTCCTTTCCTAGAGGCAACCACTGTTATCATTCTTTGTCTGACGTGGATCCTCTTTGCTCACAGTAATACTAGCATACTAGACATCAGTTCTGCAGTTTACTTTTTTTTTTTAACTTAATGATTTATTTTGAAGTCTTTGTGTTTCTGCACATAGCTTTGCATCATTCTTTTCTCATTGATTGCCTGGTATTCCATTATGTGAATGAACCATAATTTGTTTACTTTTTATTATGGAAAAGTCAAACATTTACAAAGATGAGAATAGTATAATGAATTACACTGCATGTCACCATCACCCAGCTCCACCTGATGATTATAGTTCATGGCCAGTTTTTTTCATCTATACCTTTCATCCTGTCTTCTTGGATTATTTTGAAGCAAATGCCAGGTATCATATTTTGTTTATTTTAGCATGTATCTCTAAAAGATAAGGCTTCTTTTTTCAGTTTATGTTAAAAATTATATCCAGTAAAATTGACCCTTTTTGGTATACAATTTTATTTTTTTATTATGTTAAAATATACATAAGAGAATTTACCATTTTAACTGTTTTTTTAAGTGTTCAGTTCGGTAGCATTAAGTACATTCACATTGTTGTGCAGCCATCACCACCATTCATCTTCAAAACTTACTCATTTCCAGGCCTGGCGCAGTGGCTCACGCCTGTAATCCTAGCACTCTGGGAGGCCGAGGCGGGTGGATCGCTCGAGGTCAGGAGTTCGAGACCAGCCTGAGCAAGAGCGAGACCCCCGTCTCTACTAAAAATAGAAAGAAATTATCTGGCCAACTAAAATATATATAGAAAAAATTAGCCGGGTATGGTGGCGCATGCCTGTAGTCCCAGCTACTCCGGAGGCTGAGGCAGTAGGGTCGCTTGAGCTCAGGAGTTTGAGGTTGCTGTGAGCTAGGCTGTCGCCACGGCACTCACTCTAGCCAGGGCAACAAAGTGACACTGTGTCTCAAAAAAAAAAAAAAAACAAACAAAAACTTACTCATTTCCAAAACTGAAACTCCATACCCGTTAAACACTAACTCCCCATTGCTCCTTCCCCCTAGCTCCTGGCAACCAGCTTTCTACTTTCTCTCTCTGTGAATTTAAGGTCTTCAGGTGGCTCATATAAGTGGAATCATATTTGTCATTTTGCATCTGGCTTATTTCACTTAGCATAGTATCTTCCAGGTTCATCCATGTTGTAGCACATGTCATAATTTCATTCCTTTTTAAGAAGGAATAGTCCATCGTATGTGTACACATTTTGTTTATTCATTCTTCTATCAGTGGGCATTTGGGTTGTCTCTGTCTTTTGTCTGTTGTGAGTAACGCTGCCGTGAACATGGGTATACTATCTGAGACCCTGCTTTCAATTCTTTTACGTATATGCCTAGAAGTGCAGTTGATGGATCACATAATTTTATGTTTAATTTTTTGAGTAACTGCCATACTGTTTTCCAGTTATATATGTTTTAACATAAGTAGATTTGTGTAACCACCACCAAAATGAGGATACAGAACAGGTCCATCACAAAAAACTCCCTCTTGATGCCCATTTGTAGTAAATTTTAATAAGTAGGAAAGGAGTAGAATTAAATCCTCAGAGAATAAAATGTAAGAGGGAAACAGGAGAATGTTTACATTTAGGAGACCCCTCCTTTATTAGACGGTGTATGGTGGATTGTGGAGCACCACCCAGGTCTATCTTTAGCTGCTAGGAGAGCTGCCTTGCCCTATCTTAGGGCTGCCAGCATCCAGTAACCAAAATGTGTGGCTTTACAAAGGCTCTGCTCCTTTGACCCAGCTTGGTCAACTCTGAAGGGCATTCCCAGCACCAGAGTTCCTTGTGGTTTTGGCTGAGACTTATAGCTCGTGCTCTTCCACAACTCAACTTCTCTCTCTGCCCACTCCTGCTTTTCATCTCTGCCAAGAGTGTTTTCCCAAGAGCACTCCCTAATAAACTCTTTAAGTGTTAATCTCCATCTCAGAATCTGCTTCCTAGAGAACCCTGTTTATGACACATTTTTGTTAATCTGCAAAACCTGTAAATACAAAGCAAAAAATGAATTAAGCTTGAAGAGCATTTTTTATACACCAGAACCTAGGAATATTATCAGTATTTGGATAGTACTTTTCAGAAGTGTAGAAATTATTGAACATGTATATCTTATGCTTTTCGTACCCTTCCGAATCAAAAACAGATATCTTCTAATAGAAAGGAAAGTACAGGCTCACTCCTGGCCCAGATCGCACACAGCATGCTCTATGTTTTTTGGTTTATGTAAAAGAGGCTAATGCTAGTCTGTGTTGTTCTTCTCTGTAATAGAACCACAGAATAAGAGAACTCCAGATTTGCCCGAAGAAGAGTATGTGAAGGAAGAGATCAAGGAGAATGAAGCAGCAGTGAAAAAGATGCTTGTAGAAGCAACCCGGGAGTTTGAGGAGGTTGTGGTATGTTAACTAGATTTATTCATATTTTTTCCTCTACCTTCGTTCTTCTCCTTGAAACTGGTTATCCCCTCCACCCATTTCATGCACCTGAGGCCCAGGAAGGTAAGAGAGAAGTTCAAGATGGAAGAAGGCAGAAAGTGGGACTGATCTGGGCTTCAGGCATGTTGCCCTGAAGCTTTGCTTCATAAACCTTTTAGTTTTTGGCAAGACAACTTGAGAGGGAAAGGGAGAAAAATTGGGCAGAATAGAGGCAGTTATATATAAACAATATAGGCCGGGCGCATTGGCTCACGCCTGTAATCCTAGCACTCTGGGAGGCTGAGGTGGGAGGATTGCTTGAGGTCAGGAGTTCAAGAAAGGCAGGAGCCATAAAATAATGATGATGAATAATTTTTTTAAAAGTCAAAATTATATGTATGTATCTTCTCCAAGAAAAAGAATCTTATAAGTTAACTTTTCTTATTAACCAAAAGAAAAATGGTTAGACTTCAGGCTAAAAGAGCGAAATAAGGACTGTTGCACGCTGTAGTCTGTGTTTTGTTTTATTATTTGATATTTGGTTCATTTTCCATAAACTTCAGACACTCTTCAACAGCTCTCAAACATGGCCTACATAGGTCTCTTTTCATATAGCATGCTTTGTGTTGTGCCTAAATGTAGTATAGCTTGGAAGCCCTAATATATTCATATGGCAATTTTTTTGAGTACTTATTGTGTATAGGCATCTGAAGGCACTAGAGATGGAGTGATTAGCAAAACATATGATTCCTGCCCTTATGGAACTTACAATCTGGGGGTAAAGTCAAACATTTAACAAACCTAATAAACACGTGTACATACATATACATATGTACTTTCCATATTCAGTGTAGCTTCTTATATTCTGTTGGAATCCCATAGTCAATTATGCATACATATACACATAAGCACACACATATATATATACACACCCCCACCTATACACACACTCACCCCACCCTCCCACATGCACACCCATATTTATACACATACTTGTATTCACACACATCCAACACGAATAAACATGAGAAAGAACAAAGCGTATTTGAAACTGAAGGAAATCCAGTGTGATTGGAATGCACAGGGTAAGGGGGTGGTAGTTGGAAGAGATAAGATAGTGCAAGAGTTTAAGTCTTACTCATCATTTTCTCTAGGTGGATGAGAGCCCTGATTTTGAAATACATATAACAATGTGTGATGATGATCCACCCACACCTGAGGAAGACTCAGAAACGCAGCCTGATGAGGAAGAAGAAGAAGAAAAAGCTTCTCCACCAGAGGTGGGAGCTGCCATTAAGATCATCCGGCAGTTAATGGAAAAGTTTAACTTGGATCTATCAACAGTTACACAGGCCTTCCTAAAAAATAGTGGTGAGCTGGAGGCTACTTCCTCCTTTTTAGCATCTGGTCAGAGGGCTGATGGATACCCCATTTGGTCCCGGCAGGATGACATAGATTTGCAAAAAGATGATGAGGATACCAGAAATGCATTGGTCAAAAAATTTGGTGCTCAGAATGTAGCTCGGAGGATTGAATTTCGAAAGAAATAATTATAGTAAGATGATGAGGGAGAAATAATTGTGCCAGGTGAGGCGGTAAAAAATAAATTGTGACCGTTGAACTTTAGGGAGTACTTACATTGGACCTGAGACTTGTCTACTGATCAATGTTGCTGTTGCCGTATGAGTCCTAGATTTTGTAGGCAAGCAGAGTTGTGTAGGAGGATAAAAAGAAAAGAAATCGGATATATTTAGCACCATCCCTGCAAGTATCAACGTGTTTATGAAAGGAAAATCTAAACCAGAAGGGTTGGTCCACATAGTTGTAATCCTTTGTTGGAATGGAGCCCTTGCTATATTGGTGACAGGAGTTAGTGACAGAGTCAAAGGAGGAAAATTAAGAGGCATAGGTCTGTTCAGGCAGGATAAATAATCTATCCTTTGGCAGAAGCTTGTCTATAGATTGTGATAGGTTCCAAGTCAAGATTCTAGAAATATGAAAAGGTTTAACTACAAGGCCTTGAGCATGAATTCTCAAACCCTTGCCTCTTGCCCAGTGAGCTGATTTCTAGACTGCTTTGAAAATCCCATATTCATTTTGCTAATGTAATATTTGGGGACCCTGCTCCTTGGCTGTTCTTTGAGCACTTCTCAGTCAAGTCTGTAGCATGTGTTTCTTTACCTACCACTCAGTTTTGTTTAAAACACACAACCCTAGAGAGTCTTGAGAATAATCTTACTCCATTAATGTTAATGTGTTTTTATTGAGGATAGTTTTGTGCTAAGGATTGTGTTAGATTTAGTTAGTGGATTGATTCCACTTTGTTATGTTTTCATTATTGAAAATAAATATAACTTTGTATTTGAGTCTGATCAACAAGTGTCATCTTTGATTCTATACACAGAACCTTTTAGATATAAAAGCCATAAAGGAACTAACATTTGGCTATGGTTATTAGAACCAATAAAGTAGTTCCATTTTAGATCTAATAGGCCATTAGAAAGATGCTCCCTATTCTGGATGAAGCAATGAGAAGATTTGCATCAAGGACTATGAAAAGTGGCAAAATAAGGTGAAGTACTGAGAGCTGAAGGGGAAAGAAACCAGTCAGGAACCAGCAGGTGTGTAGGAGCAGGTATCAGTGCCCCAACCCAATATTCCCGGGACACTCACCATTCCAGCACATGCCACCAACAGGAGTCCTGCTGTAACCACCTGCTTGAGGGTTTCTTTGCTTGAAGTGCTATGGAGTTAATGCCCCTGGCCTATGAAACTAGCAAGAGAATAAAATATCTTCCCAAACATGGAGACACCACATGTTCTTTGTGGAAGTTAAGTAGCCAAGGATCACCCTGGAGCCCACCCCACACTCTGTGACTCCAGACCCCTGGAATCAAATCCATTAGCAACAATCATCCTTAATGGAAAATATTTTCCTCCCAAAATGTAGAACAAAAATGACATAAAAACTCAAAACTAAGAGATAATAAGAGCAATCTTTAATGCCTCATACTTCACCTATGCCCTAACTGTCATTGGTACTAAGACAGTCAGCCATATTATTTACACTGATTCATTACCATAGAACGCAACAAAATTTAGCATATCACTGTTCCTACTACATCCCTCCTCATCAAAAAAAGTAAATAAACACCACACAAAATATCAACTTACCCCAAATAGAAGCAATAATTGATGAGGGATTCTACTGTACTATTACTACACTAACCCAGGATATTTTAATCCTCTTCCTATCTATTTACAAAATATCCTCACAGAGTTCTGGATGCATTATAAACATTGTTGCATTAGATCCCTCTTTTTTTTTTTTTTAAGATATAAAAGTAAAATGTATTTTATCGTCTTAGAGAAGAGAGAAAGCTAGCTTCCTCTTCTTGAGGTAGTTCAAAGTTTAAACACAGAAGATTTACCTATTTTTCTACACTACCATTGTGGGGCAATTACCATAAAAGGCCTACAAGCTAAATCCTCATCCCCATTCTCGGACTATGATCGTTTTTTTCCCCCCATATAGAACAAACTAACAACTGGAAACAGGAGAAGAAAAGTCATATAAAAATTTAAAAGGCAAACCATCTGTAAGTATCATCACGCAAAGCGTGTGGCAAACTGTCCGAAGCTGCCTCACACTGCCGCCGTTGCCCTCCCTCAGGTCAGCTTCAGAGGTGCAGAGACAGTGGCTGACGCCTGTTGTAGGCAGGCCAAGGAGACCTCAGGGATGTCCGCTGGCTTTTTGTGCTGCACACCGGTGTCCTCCAGCACCTGCTGCCAAGGCAGCTTTGTCAAGTGCGTCTGGACCCGCACATCTTTCCGCTGTAATTCATTCCTTAGTTGTGAGACATCCTCTTTGATAAATTGTTCTCGACAGATAACCGCAATCTTTTTGTAGGAAAAACCATTCTGTCTTGCAATATCTAGAAATTTCTGGATACACTGATCAACACCAGTTCCAGTTTCTTCATGATCAGTGTCATTGATGCAGTCCTGACTCACCAGAGAAGCAGAACCAGCCTCAAGAGATGTCCATCAAAGACCAGCAGAACCAGCCTCTGTCGTCCATCAAAGTACTGTTAGACAGTTTCAGAGTGCCTGGCACTGCCCAAAGAAGCAAATCCTGGCTGGGAGTCCCGGCGGAGGTGGTGGAGGCCCAGTGGCTGCCCAGAGAACATACTGGCTAGTGGAGCTGTCAAGTCCAGAATCAGCTCCTGCCTTTAATACCTGTAAGATGTATGGAGGCCAGGCTGGTGCTGTTACAATGCCCTTCAGTCAGCTTCTTCGGTGGGGCTGGCTGCTGGGAGACAGCTGAGCCGTGGCAGGACATGCTCCATGTCCTGGGGATACTGCTTAGGTCTGTGGAGTTGAGAGCTTTACCATAGCAGCCATTACACCTCCCACCAAAAGCAGCTGCTGTGGGGCTCCTTGTATTCCTGTACTTCTTTTTGCACATCTTGTCTCTGAAGGGAACAGTGCCTGGAGCAGGGGTTGGGCAAGACTCCCTTCTTCTGAAGAAAAAATTACTTGGGCCTTTGCCTTGGGCTTCTGTATGGGTGACTGTGGACTATAGGACTATGCCTATGGCTTTCTGAAACTTAGTACTACTTCCTGGACCTGCATCCTTGGTCCCTCTCAAGCCAAAGCTGCTGCATTTGAGCCCTGGGTTGATCTGAAGTGCCTTGGTGCACGTCTTGCCCCAGAGACAGCAGCGGTGGCTGCTGCATTGGAGCCCTGGGTTGATCTGAAGTGCCTTGGTGCACGTCTTGCCCCAGAGACAGCAGCGGTGGCTGCTGCATTGGAGTCCTGGGTTGATCTGAAGTGCCTTGGTGCACGTCTTGCCCCAGAGACAGCAGCGGTGGCTGCTGCATTGGAGCCCTGGGTTGATCTGAAGCGCCTTGGTGCACGTCTTGCCCCAGAGACAGCAGCAGTGGCTGCTGCATTCGAGCCCTGGGTTGATCTGAAGCGCCTTGATGCACGTCTTGCCGCAGAGACAGCAGCGGTGGCTGCTGCATTGGAGCCCTGGGTTGATCTGAAGCCCCTGGGTGCACGTCTTGCCCCAGAGACAGCAGTGGTGGCTGCTGCATTCGAGCCCTGGGTTGATCTGAAGCGCCTTGATGCACGTCTTGCCGCAGAGACAGCAGCGGTGGCTGCTGCATTCGAGCCCTGGGTTGATCTGAAGCCCCTGGGTGCACGTCTTGCCCCAGAGACAGCAGCGGTGGCTGCTGCATTGGAGCCCTGGGTTGATCTGAAGCCCCTGGGTGCACGTCTTGCCCCAGAGACAGCAGCAGTGGCTGCTGCATTCGAGCCCTGGGTTGATCTGAAGCTCCTTGGTGCACGTCTTGCCCCAGAGACAGCAGCGGTGGCTGCTGCATTCGAGCCCTGGGTTGATCTGAAGCCCCTGGGTGCACGTCTTGCCCCAGAGACAGCAGCGGTGGCTGCTGCATTCGAGCCCTGGGTTGATCTGAAGCTCCTTGGTGCACGTCTTGCCCCAGAGACAGCAGCGGTGGCTGCTGCATTCGAGCCTTGGGTTGCCTCTCTTGATAATTCTGAGGCTGTTGGTGCTGCTTCAGGTGATATTGCCAATCATTCTGCTGCTGTCCTGAATGGAAAAATCTTGCATGCTGGCTTTCCCTGGTCTCGGTACTTTTTCTGACAAAATAAGGCACAGAAGATACAGGAGAAAGAAGGTATGTTACTGAGCTGTAGCTTGGAGAATGCCCATTTCCTGTGTTACCTTGATCCTCCAAAACACCACCTTGTTGGTTTTTAGGGCGTAGGCCCAGACAGGAGCAACTGGAGCCCGCTCGTTGACTGGGAACCCCCTGTTTCTCCAGAGAGGAGGAGCCAGCTCTACCCATCAGAACCTTCTGGGCACAGGAGAGGCTCTGCTTGGTGTCATAGTTGGGAGCGGCAGCCTGGGTATCCTGGAGGGTTAAAAGTGGACGGGCTTGGACTTGGAAATTATGTTGTTTCCACGTAACAAATATTCTGCGTCTCTCCTCAGGTGGAAGTCTGGCTCTGTTATTCTGGAACCAGTTCTAAACGGAAAAAGATAATATTGTTTTATCAAATCGACTTATATGCTTATATTCCTCAATGCATTTCCTTAATGTAGGAGGATTTTCTTTATATATATATATATATATATGTATTTTTTTTTTTTACTATTTTTTAAAGGCTGGTCAAGTGAAGCAGTGGAAGTGGAGAAGGAACAAAGGAATCTGTAACTAACTGGTTGTGATCAGTTAGTTGTAAATACCACTGCACTTGGACCAGCCAACGTAGGAGGTATTTTCTATTTAATTCTCTTCCCAGCAGAGTCCCTGACTTGCCTTCTTCCATTAAGTAGGGCATGTAAAACACAAAGGCCTGCAGGACTGCACATGTGATTACAGAGGTCGTGCACTGCATATTTTTAGAACCATAACCTCCTGCACTGGACATAGTGACTCTATGGTTTACATGCAAACTAAGAATCTCTCCCTAACCTGTTTATGACCCATTTGCAGTCTTCTTTTGCTTATTCACCAGGAGACCCAATTTGTACTACAGACTAGGCTCTCAGCTGTTACACCTAGACATGCATCATTCCCACAGTCCTGCTACTCTGCTCATGCTGTCCCACCAGGGTGAATTAATGATGTGCTTTCTGACACCCTACACTTCTCTTTCTTATATGCTCATGATTCTTACATGCCTTGGGTTCAAAGATCACAAGTAGAGAAAGCAGTTGTTTGACTCATGTCTTGACCATATATTTGCTATATGTCCCTCTAAGGGTGAAAAACACAAAGCATTTTTCCTCTGTTCTCACAGCTCAACAATCAACACACAAAACTTCTGTGAGCAAATGTCTGGGTTTTTTTTCCCCACACACCAAACAAGCAATCAATTCTGCAGTGAACACTAGCTGCGTGTCTTCCAACTCAATTCTGACACTGTCTACCTGGAGATAGTGTCAGATTCCACAGGTTGAGGGCTCAGTCCCACCAGACTAATCCCTCACACCAGTCACAAGTCCAGGCTTCTGGAACCAGCTTCAAGCAGGGGTTCCCATGACCCCTCTTTGGGTTCAATTAATTTGCTAAAGCTCACGGAACTCAGGGAAACACATCTACAGGTTTAAAACAAAGGATACAGATGGCCCTCCCTGGACATATTACCTTCCAGGAATTTCCATGTGTTCAGCTATCTAGAAGCTCTCTGAACCCATTCCTTTTGGTTTTTTATGGAGGCTTCATTATGTAGGCATGATTGATTAAATCATTGGCCACTGGTGATCAACTTAACTTTCAGCCTCTCTCTCCTCCCCAGAGGTTGGGGGCTGGGACTGAAAGTCCCAACTCTCTAATCATGCCTTGGTCTTCCAGTCTCCATCCTGAGGCTATAAGGAGCTGCTAGCCATCAGTCAACTCATTAAGCATACAAAAAGTCATGACTTTGGAGATTCTAAGGATTTCAGGAGTTGTATGCCAGGAAACAGTGTTGAAGACCAAACATGTATTTTAGAGTATCAATCACAAACCCTAACTATTTCATTCAACTTATCAAATCCTCATTTCTCTCCCCCATAAAAAGAGAATAATAATATCCAAATTCCCAGGCCTTTGAAGGAGGTAGAGATGAGAAAATGCTTTTTTTGTTCAAGCTGTCCCAATAAGCCATGGTTTGAATAAGAGAGGATGATTCTTGTAGTTCAGACAATAAGATCAGTTAGTGGCATAAACAGGAACCTCTTGTTTTTATATTTCCTTGTCCTGTGCTACCAACTTCAGAAATGTTTTAGGCTATTAGTAGCACAGAAACTACAAGGATCTTTGATCCACACACAAGATGACTGACTGAAACAAAACTATGACTATGCATAATGAACCAGGCGCCTCCAAACATACTCTCTTGTTTTCTCCTGACATATTTAGAGAAAGCTGAGGTGCAGGAGTGCTATGGTTTGAATGTCCCCTCCAAAATTCATGTTGAAACCTAATCCCCAATGTGGCAGTATTGAGAGGTGGGGCCTTAAAAGGTGATTAGCTCATGAGGGCTCTGCTTACATGAATGAATTAATCCATTAATTCATGGATCAGTGGATTAAACCACCAGTCCCACTTCCATGATAACCCATTAATCCATTAATTAATCTCATGAGGATCCAACTAAGGAAGCAAGTGCCCACTTTCTCACATCACAGGGCCTCCTATGCTCCTTTTCCCCAGTCTTCTTGCTTACATACAGGGGCTCTTTCTGTAAACACATGCAGCTCCATTCAGTACACTGCAACTTAATATGCCACAGTTTCCATGAACTTCCTTTTAGGAGCCTGCCCTTGGGTAGCTATGGAAAACGACTAAAAAGCAGTATTGAAATTGAGAAACCCAATAGTCAGAAATTCAGGAATGTAAAGAAAATATGTAACAGTATATGAATGTGTATTTACCTATTTATAAATATTTTGATATTTAATATATATTTAATATATGTTTTGATATCTCTCCCATCTCTGAATTCTGTGCCTTCCTATCCAATCCCCTGGCTCCTATCTCCATTTATACTTGTTGCCCTTTAATTTTCTAGTAAACCTGCATATGAGGTCTTGAACTTACATCGATGACGTTCAATTGACAATGGAAGTTTTTGGCCAGTTCATCTCTGGTTGTAAAATCAGGATAAGGGATGCGTTTAAATATTTCCTTAAGTCTCTGCAGTTGTTCCGTAGTAAATTTATGTCGGTGTTTTGTTTTCCTTTTCTTCTTTGTTCCTCTTGCTTCCTTATGACCGTCCTCTTCTTCTGGAAAACCTGGCAAGCATAAGTAGAGACAAGAGCATTGGAGCATATTGGTTATAACAAAACCAAAGAAGGCTTCCACTGTTAGCACAATTGACTACCACGACAAAAAATAAAACCAAAGCCTGACCTCACAGCCACTCACAATGATAAAATTACAAATGAAAAGCAGTGACTAGCAAACTATGGGCCCGACCAGTTGCCTGTTTTTGTAAATATAGTTTTACGGAAATAACAGCCACATCCATTCACTTATGTATTGTCTATGGCTATTTTCAGGCTACAAGTGTGGAACTGAGTAGTTGAGGCTCAAGTCTGTCTGCGGTCCACACTGCCTAACATTTTTACTAGCAGGCTTAGAGAATTTATCTTTAAAAGTAGGAGTACTGTAGGGAAATATTTAATCATTCCATTACTATAATGTATGGAACGAGGCAAAACTAATCTATTACTGCTTTGAAGGCAGGATATGGGCCACTGAAGGGAAGGGAGCGAGAGCCTGAAAGGAAGCAGGAAGTAGGCTTCCCGGTGCCGGGCCGTAATCTCTTTCTCTGAGTGCTAGTTCCACGAGCGAGCGTGGTTAGTTTGTGAAAATTCATTGAACTAAACACCCATGGATGTGTGCTTTTTTTTTGGCATGCACACTGTATTTCAATAAAAAGTTTATTTTTTAATAGCCTTTCACGCCTCACTCAATCTGTATCCTCCCTTACTTTTCCTTTCTGACACCATTTCCTATTATTTTCCTGCTCACTCAGTGACCTCCAGCTACATCGGCCTCCTGCGTGTCTTCAGACACCTCAGGACATCTCCCTCCAGGCATTTCCACCCAGATTTTTCCCTCTTCCTGGGAAAGTCTCCACCTCTTCCTCCCAAGATTTCATGGCTCACCTCCTCTCCTTCCTCCCAGTGTTTGTTCAAAACTTGCTTTCTCAGGGAGTCCTACCCTAACCATTTTTCAAACGAGTGAATTAAAACAACAAATATTCGTGGACCGAGTACCTGGTGTTAAACACTGATGCATAAACCTAAGTCATGAGCAAGGCTGGCATGTCCCAGAAATAGCAAGGATAGGAATGAAGTAGGTCTGAGTGGGAGAGGGAGGAGGGAGGCAAGGTGAGATAGTAAACAGAGGATGGCTTTTGTCTTGAGGCAGAATGCCAAGGAGGGCAGGGCTGTGGCTAGGATGAGGTAAGTCATGCAGTCACCTGGGACTGCCAAAAAACTCAACAGTCAAGATAAATAATATTTTAATGCAAATTGCCAACTGTTTACTGTAAATAAACTGTTGAAACCCCAGCTCACATAAGGTGAAGTGAATGAGGCAGGTTCATGCTAGGGCAGGGGTTGGATCCTGTTATTATTTAAAACTTTGATATTTTGTTCATCAGCCCCATATATGGAAATTCATACGGAAATTCAAGAGGCCCAGAAATAGCCAAAACAATCTTGAAAAAAAAAAACAAAGTTCGGTGACTCATACTTCCTGATTTCAAAACTTACTAGGAAGGGACAGTAACTAAGACAGTGTGTTACTGGCATAAGGAGGTACATACATTTATATATATATATATAAAACAGTGGAATTGAATCAAGAGTCCAGAAATAAACCCTCACATTTCCCGTCAATTGATTTTCAACAAGGGTGCCAAAAGAATCAATGTGGAGAAAGGATAGTCTTTTTTTTTTTGAGACAGAATCTTGCTCTGTTGCCCAGGCTAGAGTGCCATGGCGTCAGCCTAGCTCACGGCAACCTCACACTCCTGATCTCTAGTGATCCTCCCTCCTCAGCCTCCCAGAGTGCTAGGATTACAGGCGTGGGCCACCATGCCCGGCCTGGATAGTCTTTTCAACAAATGATGCTGGGCAACTGGGTTTTTGGAGAAAGAAGGAAAAAAAAATTCACAGAATAAAAAAATTTTGTAAGTCTAGTCCTAGAGAATGAAATGGGATGAGCCACTGAGGCTACCTTCAGGCCGCACCCCACGTCCTGGGGCTTCTCCCAGGTCCCTGTAATGGAGGTCATTCCAAAGAAGCTTTCTGGTGGACCTCTCATCCTAAAGTCTGTAGGGTTGGATCATTGTTACTCTGGGAGTTCTTTGACGCATATTTTGCCTCCAAGACAACTATAGTGGCAGGGCAAGTTGTGAAAAATACAAACAAAACTCAGAATAAGCTAACCGTGTGACCCTTCTCACCTTATCTAGGGTCCATCAGTAACAATAAATCTAAGCATGAACCAGGATGCTTTAAGACTTTGACTTTTCAAAGAAAAAGAGTGACAAACCCCTTCCATACTTTAGATAAGAAATTTTCCACAGTATTTCTGAACAAAATCACAGAATATCAAACTGCCACATCTGTGAACTAGGAAAAAAAGTATCTGGGCATTTATACTTCTAGTACACCTCCCAGATGACTTGCAGTTCTTTTAAAACAATTTTTATGTAAAATTTTATACATATACAAAATAAAATTGTATAATGAAACCAATGAAATCACTCAGCTTTAATAACTGTTAGCATATGGCCAATCTTTTTGCTCTGGACCCCATCCATTTTAACTTCCCCCTCAAGGTTTTTCACGTTTTTACAGAATTAATTTGAATTGTAGGTATTTCTGTATGTCTATCTAAAAAGTTAAAGGATTTTATAAACCTCAACCATAATTTGGTTTAATTTTCAAATGCCTAATCCCATCTGAAAGCCCCAATGCCCAAGTCTATCCCAAGTGAGTAACACCAGTGATACTGACTGGTGGCCGTAACTCTCCCTACTAAAAGGTAAAAGATTAGACCCCTACGAAACCCTAATATTTATGAAAACGGTCTTACAAAGAAACACCCTTGAGTTCTCCACCGAAGGTACTCACCAGGGCCGGGGGAAGCCATGTGGACTCTCAGGGCCAGGGTCTCTCCAACTGCACCCAAGATGACAAATTCTAGAGCAGAATTACTTAAATACTCACAGGCGCCCACCCTGATCACACCTCCTCCACCACCCTAGTTGAGCCTTCTTGGATTTATTTACAGACCCCACCTTTTAAAATCCTATCTACCATTCATTTAGCATCTGCAACCACAAATTTTCTTCTTTAATTCTCGACTATCACATTTTATTCCCATTTTAGAGGTGAGGATCGTTGGGGCAGAATGGCTCAGAGCCCAGAGTCAGCTCTCTGACCCCGGCAGTCTGAGCGCCGAGCCCAGCCCATCTTCACAGGCTTGCGCATGACAATGATTCAGTATGCCCTTGGAGGTCAAGGACTTTGAAATGGTCGTGGCTGGTTCACAGTGGTTGATATATCCGTGACTAAGTAAAACTGATATTTAGAATGGAATAAAAATGAAAACTCAACAGAAATTTATAGATCTAAATGCGTACATTAAAAAAGAAAAGTCTCAAATTTATTACCTCAGCTTCCACCTTAAAAAACCAGAGAATGAAGAGCAGATGAAACCCAAAGTAAGCAGAAGAAAGGACATAATAAGATTGGAGTGTTCGAGTGCGGTGGCTCAGGCCTGTAATCCCAGCACTGAGCCCAGGAGATCTAGGCTGTAGTGAGCTATAATTGTGCCACTGCGTTCCACCCTGGGCAACACAGCAAGACCCCGTCTCTTAAAAAAACGTTTTGTTTTTTTAAATTAAAGATCAGGGTCTAGCTCTGTCGCTCGGGCTAGAATGCTGTGCCGTCATCACAGCTCACTGCAACCTCAAGCTCCTAGGCTCAAGCTATCCTCCTGCCTCGGCCTCCCAGAGTGTTAGGATTATAGGCGCAAGTCACTGCGCCCGGCCTAATTTTTCTATTTTTAGTAGAGATGGGGTCTCACTAAGGCTGGTCTCAAACTCCTGGTATTTTTTTTTTTTTTTGAGACAGAGTCTCACTCTGTTGCCCGGGCTAGAGTGAGTGCCATGGCGTCAGCCTAGCTCACAGCAACCTCAAACTCCTGGGCTTAAGTGATCCTACTGCCTCAGCCTCCCGAGTAGCTGGGACTACAGGCATGCGCCACCATGCCCGGCTAATTTTTTCTATATATATTTTTAGTTGGCCAGATAATTTCTTTCTATTTTTAGTAGAGATGGGGGTCTCGCTCTTGCTCAGGCTGGTCTCGAACTCCTGAGCTCCAGCGATCCGCCCGCCTCGGCCTCCCAGAGTGCTAGGATTATAGGCGTGAGCCACCGCGCCGGGCCTCAAACTCCTGGTATTAAGTGATCCTCCTGCCTCTGCCTCCCAAAGTGCTAGGATTAGGGGCGTGAGCCGCCAGGTCTGGCTTAAAAGCTGAATTTTTAAGATCAACAAAATTCATAGGCGGGGCCTGGAGTGGGAATTCAGGCTGGGTGCCACTCACCCCCTAGGCCTAAGCCGCTGCAGCATGGTGCCATTTTGAGAGCAAAGCCAACACCAGACTACATCCTGCCCTGGGCCTCAATAACCCCCGAAATCTCCACATCCCTGGGGCCATGCCGACAGCTCTCCACATTCACAGCTAACATCTTACTGAATGAGGAAAAGCTTTAAGCTTTTCCCCTAAGAACTGGAAGACAAAGATGCTACTTTCACCACCACACTGATGTGACATAGTACTGGAAGTCCTAGCCAAAGCAGTTAGGCAAGAGAAAGAACCAGAGGGCATCCAGATTGGAAAGGAAGAAGTCAAACTGTCCCTGTTTGCAGATGACATGATCCTATATTTAGAAAAGCCTAAGGATGCTACCAAAAAACTCTTAGAACTGACGAACACATTGAGTAAAGTTATAGGATACAAAATCAGTATACAATAATCAGTAGCGTTTCTATATGTGAACAACAAACTAGCTGAAAAAGAAATCAAGAAGGCAATCCCATTTACAATACCTACAAAAAAGTATCTAGGAATAAATTTACCCAAGGAAGTGAAAGATCTCTCCAAGGAAAACTGCAAAACACTGATGAAAGAAACTGAAGAAAACACAAGAAAGTGTAAAGAATGGTTCATGGTTCGGAAGAATGAATGTTTGGTCATAAATACTGATTTTGGAATATTCTGGCACTTGTGCTACAGTGCCTCTTACACATAATGCATCCACCAGACACCAGGAAGAGTGTCTGCTGTACAACTGTTTGTAGTAGTGCAACACTAGTAATTTTTTTTTTTTTTAATTTTTGCGAATGACTTACATTCTTTTTTTTTTTTTTTTTTGAGACAGAGTCTCGCTTTGTTGCCCGGGCTAGAATGAGTGCCGTGGCATCAGCCTAGCTCACAGCAACCTCAAACTCCTGGGCTTAAGCGATCCTACTGCCTCAGCCTCCCGAGTAGCTGGGACTACAGGCATGCGCCACCATGCCCGGCTAATTTTTTCTATATAGATTTTTAGCTGTCCAAATCATTTCTTCCTATTTTTGGTAGAGACGGGGTCTCACTCTTGCTCAGGCTGGTCTTGAACTCCAGACCTCGAGCGATCCACCCGCCTTGGCCTCCCAGAGTGCTAGGATTACAGGCGTGAGCCACTGCGCCCGGCCAACACTAGTAATTTTGTAAAACTAGATCTATTTCCAGCACCTGTGTATGGAACTGAAAGAATTGTGTAATGGAACGGAATGCACATTGATAAAAACAAAGCAGTAATGTTTTTCAAAGATATTTTTATTGTACCAAGGTAAACCCACATACACCTTCATGCACTGTAATGTATTTTTAGAAGTTATTTCAAAGGGAGGGAGAAGATTGAGAATAAGGATGACTACTCCAGAGGTTTTAAGTTAACATATACATTATTTATAATAAAATGAGGGATTGTATATGCACACATACACATATGTAAATTTATATGAAAAATCACCAAAATGTGGAAATATAATCATTAGACTATATTCAGTGACTGCATGGTGTTATGATTTCCTGGTAACTTTTCGTACGTTTTAAATAGTCAAAGGAAAAAAATACATTTATGAGTGAAGGAATACTCAGTATTATGAATATATCCTCATCTATTTAATTATTCCCTTATTTATGAATGCTGAAGTAGTTTCAAGTTCCCAATTCAAACCCTCAGAACTTGGGGGTGAAAGTTTACTTTTTGAGCTCACCTCATCAGGTAATACAGTATTCCCTATTCCCTCATTTTCTACACATCAAACTCATTTTAAGTTTGCCCTCCCGCTTCGCCAGAAGGGAAGAAATGCCTACGTGTCTCCTGTAGACCTGTTTTCCTCGAGTCAGTTGGGTTAGAGTCCATCGATTCTCCAGACTGGAGAGGACGCGATTACAGGAAGGAGGTCATGTTTGTCAGGAAAATGCTTTTGTTCAGAAGGATTCAGCAGACATGTCCACTGCCTCGTGCTCTCGATGTTTCCCGAGGCAGGGTGGAACTTTGAAACAATCTTTTACTCCATGAAGTGGGTATAGAAGATAACCACTGCCCATACATTGTGCAAAAACCTCCAAGTAGTTTATCTCTCCCCCTGTATTAGTCTTGCTCCAGGACAGGATGTCTTTGTTGTTTGTCATACTTTAAATCATACTAATTGTGCATCAAAAGAAAGGAGATCTGGACCAGGGTCCTAAGAATGACATCTTCCTCCTCTTGGAGCTCAGGTCCTGGGGAACCTTGCAGCGTTGGAGCAGAGCCTGAAAATCACCCTCATTGAAGGGTGTTTGGAGTCCTGGAGGGTCCTCTTCCTGCACATCAGGATTCAGAAAAGAGTGTACCTTTTACTGAAAATCTGTGGGTGACAAGAGTTGACCTAAAGGCTTGAGGTTTCTGCATTGCCGATGCGGTTGGATGAGTGGTTAAAATGGCTCTCCCGCTCACTGTGCCTGCTGCTGCCACAAGTCCGTCTCAGTGTGTCCCTTTGTGAGGGTCCCATTCTGCAATTAGAGCCTGGCAGATCTCATCCCACCATTGCACAATGAAAGATATGTCATTCTCAGGACCCAGATACCAAGATTGTTGTTCTTTGTGCTCAGGCGGAGGCTGCCAATAGTCTTCTAACTGAACACTGGTGCCACTGTGTTCTTCGTGATTTGGGCATTCTTGGTATGGAGACTGGAAAGGAGTCTGAATATCTGAGAAGTCCTCTCCCTGAGTTGGCAATGTCGGCAAGTGATTCCTAAGTGTCAGAGATTGGTCAGAGTCCTCTCCTTCCTGCACAGCCTGAGTGGGCTGCATAATCCTGACATTTGGTCCTTGGCTCAAACAGACCCTCAAGGGATCCTGAGGAACAGAGGACTCATGGGATGGAGGATGAACAAGCAGAAATGTTTGGTTGCTGCTGAGAGCATTGGAGGAGGGAAAATGAGGAGACCTGTCTGGGAGAGAGCACATGTCAATTTGGTGCTGCTGAACACTCAGATCTGGTCTCCAGTTTGGGCCAGTTATCGAGAGATCCAAGGGCTCCCCTGGGTTCTGCTCAGGATACAGAGATCTTTGTTTCCGAAACCACGCCTAAGTGAGGAAAAGGGAGACACAGACATGATAAGACATAAGCAATTCTAGCTCTGCTTCTCGTACTCTGTAAAGCAAAGGGGCTCCTAGCTAACACCAGGCCTAGCACAGGGTGAGCTTATCTATACAGTTGGTCCTCTGAATCTACGGGTTCTGCACCCTCAGATCCAATTAACTGTGGATTGGAAATATTTGTGGAAAAAATAAGAAATAACAATACCAAAATAAAAAATATTTTATTTAAAATTTTTAATTCTTATTTTATTCAAAACACCAGCCACAGGAGAAAGTATAACAACTATTTATATAGCATTTATGTTATATTAGGTATTATAAGTAACCTAGAGATGATTTATAGTATATGGGTGGATGTGAGTACGTTATACGCAAATGCTATACTATCTTATATCAGGGACTTGAGCATCCTCACATTTTGACATTGGGGGGGTGGGTCCTGGAAGTAATCCCTCACGGAAACTGAGGGACAACTGTACATGAAAATCATATATTTTACATGTGGAATGAATAACTACAGTCCATGTGTTCCATGAGTATACATGTGTATGCTTATGTGTATACATAAATATACACATACATAAATTGAGGTTATAACACACTGAGCAATCAACTATAGATGGATTGAAACCCTGGCTGAAAAATCATCTGTTCTCGAACCCTCCCTTTCATTGCAACAATGGGTCAGCAAACAAAATCTCATAAGAATTCATAGTTTACGAGTGAATAAATCTGATCAAAGGTTAATAAACACAAATAAGTGTTTTTGAGAGTTTCTGTGCTATAAGCCTATGAATGTGCTTCCTAAGTTGTGCACACTTAACATATACTAAACCATGATCCTCATAACTTAGGTAGATGAAGGTACTCAGTGGGGGTGATTTTGTCCCTCGGCTGGAGGATGTTTGACTATGTCTGTGAATTTTGTTGGTTGTCACAAACGGGGAAGGGAATAGGGAGCGGGGAGGTGGGCAGTGGCTGTACTGGTATCTAGTTGGTAGAGGCCAGGAATGCTGAAAAATATTCTACCATGTATATGACAACCCCTCACAAGAGGGAATTATCTGGCCCAAAATGACAATGCTGCTAGGTTGTAGTAAACCTAAACAGAGTGTTCTCAAAATGGGTATTAACGTTCACATTTTCCCACATTTTTACTGCCAGTGGTTCCAAGTGGACGCATCAAAATTTGCTTTTAAATTCTTCCTTGGCAGGAATGTGACTTGCAATGCCAGGTGTTTACCATCCCATACCTTTGTCCTTGAGGACTGTGAGAACCCAAGATAGCCCCACATTTTCCTTAATGCCTCTGGGGGCAATATCACTTATAGGCAGGGCATATTTGGTGCCACAGACACAGAACTTACCATAATTCTTGATTCCCGAAGGCCTGTTTGTCTAGCCAGCTTTTTCCTGCTAACAGTATCAGGGAATGGGTTCCTCTTAAAGGCTTCAACCAGTTTGTTTCTTTGAGTTTTCGTGATGAATGCCTGGTCTTCATTGGGTGTGTATTACAAACGAGAACGGGGGAACAAAAGGGGACATTTAGGGCAGTTTTCAAACTCAAACTGGAAGCACAAGCCTGTGAAGATCATACCGGGCACACGGATTCTCCCTGTATCCCCGCCGAGGTGGTAGAAGAGGAGGCTGCTGCGCTGCTAAGAACCTGCCTGTCTCAGCCAGTCGTGGGATAATGTTTGTATTTCTGACACTAGGATGCCCAGAGCAAGCTCTACCTGGCTCCTAAGCGAAGGAGTCTTAATGGAGAATTGGGGCACAGCATGCAGTTATTTCTAATCTCAATGGGACCCACTGAGGAACTGCATTTGGGTTGGAGAGGTCTTACCCTGACAGCAATGCTGCGGCTGGCTGTGCTCCTGCGTCTGATCTTGTTCTAAGCAGCATTCAGACTCCAGCTGTCTCTGTTTTGCTCTGCGCTGTTTAAACCAACGCTAAGTGGGGAAAGATGTTAAAATCATGTAAGTCACTCTGTCATTCTAAACATCAATACAATCACATAAGACGGATTTGACTATCTGCCCTTGGACTAATATGCATAAGAGAAAGACAAGGTAGTATCCTAGGAATGATGTTACTATTAGCATTCAATTCAGGACCACACATGAATCTGTACTCAAGTGAGCATTTCTTTCATGGTCCTTTTCATGGTACCCTAAGTAAATTTTCCTGATTTAAGAGACCCTATTACGTGTCTCAAAAGAAATCTGTCTCTCCCCCATCCCCATAGCATCCTGCCTTCAAATGTCTGAATGTCTTTTCTTGGCCCCCATCACCTCTTCATCGTAAATGCCATTTCATAGTACACAATACATATAGAATTGATTGTAGAAAAAAATTTAAGCAGATTCAGCTACAGTAAAGAGCTGGGCTAACACTCATCCATATTTCCATCTTCCCTCTTACTTATTTCATCCCAGAGTCAACAATTGATAGGGAGACTCCTAGGGACCCCTACATTTCGAATTGTCACTACTGGCACCAACAGAACTAACTGAACTCTTTGCTTGTTTCCTCACGACTAGAGGCAGAATTGCAACATACTTTTCAATTATTTCTGAGTGTTTTATTTTGATTATTTGATAATTCTTAAGAAGATTTAAAGTCTTAATGACAGCCAATACCTGATGGACCACCCTTACATCCTAGGCATGGTGCTAAAAGGTTATATCTCATCTCTAAATCAATTAATCAAATGTTTCCTGTTAAGAAATCTTAAGCACAGATGGAAACTAAAAACAAATGAAGAAATTAGTGAACACTATTGCTGTCAGTTCAAATGGGTCTAGTACTTCTCTCAAAGCCAATTACATGACAGTCCCATAGAATGCACTATCCTTACTGGGATTTGAATAAACTCTATCTCTCACATCCATTACAGATACATGAAAAGATAAGCAAAATTTCTTCTCCCTTATATCCCCTCAGACTGAGACCCTTATAGCCAATGGCTTATTGGAGACTATACATTTGATACAGAAACCAGAACTCATTATTTTCTTCTAAAAACACATTTTCACTTGATCTTCATTGGTTTAAATACTATTTTCACCTGATAGAATTATATTCTTTACAGATATCTTTTGGATAACTGAAAAATTCAACTTAGTTTCATTTTTCTATCA
This sequence comes from Lemur catta, assembly GCF_020740605.2. Classification (NCBI taxonomy): domain Eukaryota; kingdom Metazoa; phylum Chordata; class Mammalia; order Primates; family Lemuridae; genus Lemur; species Lemur catta. The sequence goes on along the minus strand of NC_059147.1, from coordinate 17,716,019 downwards.
GTAATTTTTTTTTGTTCATTTGTGTTTTGAGACAGGAGTCTCACTCTGTTGCCTGGGCTAGAGTGCCATGGCGTCAGCCTAGCTCACAGCAACCTCAAACTCCTGGGCTCAAGGGATCCTCCTGCTTCAGCCTCCCAAGTAGCTGGGACTACAGGCAAGTGCCACCACACCCGGCTAAATTTTTTCTATTTTTACTTGTCCGGTTAATTTCTTTCTATTTTTAGTAGAGACCCCGTCTCCCTCTTGCTGAGGCTGGTCTTGAATCCCTGACCTCAAGTGATCCTCCTGCCTAGGCCTCTCAGAATGCTAGGATTACAGGCATGAGCCACCACGCCTGGTCTTTCCATCAGTAATTATATTCAAAATGATTCAAGATGGAATTTTATTTCAAATACTCTGTATGACTCACATTTGAGACATTAAATTTTTAAAAAATTAGCTTGAGAATTTTGGAATCTACGTGCATTCATACCCCACAGTTCCTTGTAATTATGTATTATTTTTCTGCAGTATATTCCAATACTTAAGGATGCCACATCATTATCATAGTGACCCAATTTCTTGCATGTTCTAAATCTTGAAATATGATTCGATTACCTCCCGTTGTGAGAGCCTGAGCCAGTGCATTCTCCCTCCCCCACCAGTGAATACACACAAATGATATTCCCACCATTGGTAAAAGATATAAACAGAGTTCTTATTTTTATTTTCTTTTTAATATTGCATAATGGGAAAAACCTTCTTAGCAAAATACCTGACATTAGAGAATTGCCTGAAAGTGGTGAGCCCAGTTTTTCTCTTTATCTTGAGTCTGTCAGATAATGAAATGGAAATCTAATGCCTACCGTAATTTTAGATTCTGGAACACCAATTTCTTTGGCCAGTCGTTCCTTGGTAGCTTTATCAGGGTGAGGGTCATGTTGAAACCATGCTTCGAGGATCTCCTTTTGACTCTGGCTATAAACAATCTTGCTTTCATGGGTTTCTTTTTGTTCTGTGGCTGATGAAGAGAAAAGGAGAAGAGGAGTGTGAAGGATATATTTATGGGTTAAAAACTGTGGTGTGAGCCTATGTTTTATATTTATTCTAGGTTGAAAGCCTGTCAGTCCAATTATTACTCTATTCTTTTACTTTAGGCATGTAGCTAAAGTCATGCTAACTTGGACACATAAAGGTTTAAATACATATATTAGAAAAATGGCAATCAATGAACTAAGAACTTACAGGAAATGTACAAAATTACAAAGAAAATAGGAAACAATAGGGACGAAGAAAATTAATGAAAATAAATGAAACAAGTTAACCTCATGAAAAAAATGAAAAGGTTAAATACACAAAAATGTATTTAATAAAAATAATACATTTTAATAAAATTAAATATTTTATATATATATATACATATATATATACACATATATATATATATGGGGGTCCATATTTTTTTTCTCTACTTAAAATGTCAACTTTAAAACTTCAGGTAGATGACCCATGTATGAGACTCATGGCTTTTATAAACTCTGTAAAATAAGGAAAGCACGTGGCATTATCAAAGAACAGAGCAAACACCTGTTGGGAACTTACCCATTGAAGTCCTCTCGAATTTCATCCTGGGAAGAAGACCTGGTCTTCAGGGGGGTCTGTGGGCAACTGAGCAGCTCCCAAAGACACAGGCTTTACCAAGGCCCAGGGTGACCCACCCTTTTTGATTTATCCCTTCACTATTTAACACCTTTAGAAAGAAATGAAGTAATTAGATTAAGTGGAAACACAGATTCTCCTGGGTGATTTTTACTTCTTTCATAATACTTTTCTCAATACGACTTAGATTTTGTGCTCTCTAGTGTGTGTGTGTGTGTGTGTGTGTGTGTGTGTGTACATATATATAAATGTTATTTTATATATAAAAATGTTTATTTTGTCCCCTATTGAGTTCAAATACTCTTATTTCTTAATTATTTTGGTTTGGCCATATGAGTCACTACATCATAAGGATATCCTGACCTCACGTTATATTTTCTGTTTTCCTCAGCCCTTCCTGAAACACATCTTTCCATCATCATGATGGTAGTACTTATGCATGTGCACCTGGCTAGTCTATACTTCCCAGTTATTCAATAAAACACTAGTCTAGGTGTTTCTGTGAAGGTGTTTTGTAGATGTGATTGGGTTATATAATCAGCTGGCTTTCAGCAAATGAGATTATCACAAATAATCTAGGTCAGCTGGATCCAATCAAAGGCCTTAAGGGCAAAATTGAGGATTCCCTGCAGGAAAAGGAATCACATCTGTGCTCACGAGCTTCATCTCCTGCCTGAGTTTCACCCTGCTTTTCCAGCGGGCTGTCCTACAGATCACATGCTTGCCTAGCCAGGCCCCACAATCATAAAGTCAGTTCTGTGCTGCTGTGGTGTGAATGTTTATGCCGAGTCAAAGTTCATATGTTCAAATCCTCACCCTCAGGGTAATGGTGTTAGAAGGTGGAGCCTTTGGGAAGGTGATTAGATCATGGAGGCAGAGTTCATGGGGAAGTGGACTCTCACCAGACACCAAATCTGCCTGGACTTCCCAGCTTTTGAACTGTGAGGAATAAGTTTCTGTTGTTTATAAGCCACCCAGACTATGGTATTTTATTATAGCAGCCTGAATGGACATAAGACAAGTGTAATAAATTTCTTTATATAATATGTATGTGTGCGTATATACAATAATAGACCTATACTTATATATATATATATATATATATATACAAACACACACACGTGTATAGATATATATAGTTATACATCTTATATATGGTTATATATCTATGCATATATATGAACACATACATACATATTATATATATAGTTCACTATGGGATTTGACTTTATAACACTATTGATTCTGTTTCTCTGATGGAATCCTGACTGATAACAGATGTTGTGGAGGTGCTTCTATAAGAACAGCATCATACAGATATATATTAAATATTACATATTTTAAATGTATAATTAAATATAAATAAATAAAACTTAAATGATATAAGTTATATATTTATATAATTAGTGCCTCTAAGGCACTAATGACTCTAGTTCTAGTGACAAGGAGGTAGTCCAGGGCATCATGTGGCAAATATTGTCACTGGATAGCCCCAGCTTAGTGCCACATTTACCAGCAGCAGTGACCAACACTGAGTCCCCAATATGGGACCATTTCCTGAGGTAATAACCTGGTGACATGCAATACATTGGACCACTTCTATTGGGAAAGGGTCATTGCATTGTTCTTATTGGAACAGATACTCTGGATACAGATTTATCTTCCCTACGTGTAATGGTCTGCCAAAATTGGTATCTGTGGACTTACAGAATGTCTTATCCACCGTCATGGCACTCCACAAAGCATTGCTCCTGATCAAGGAACTCACCCCACAGCCAATAAAGTGTGGCAACAGGCCTATGCTCATGAAATCCATTGGTCTCACCAGGGTCCCCATCATCCTAAAGCAGTGGTCTTGATAGACTGGTGGAATGACATTTTAAAGACTCAATTATAACACCAGCTAGGTGTTAATACCTTGAGGGGCAGAGGCAATATTCTCCAGGATATTATAAATGCTCTTAATCAGCATCCAATATATGCTGCTCTTTCTCTGACAGCCAGGATTCACTAGTATAGGAATCTGCGGGTGGACGTGGAAGGGGTTCCACACACTGTTATCCCTGGTGATTCACTGGCAAAATTTTTGCTTCCCACCCCTTTGACCTTAGCCTCTGCTAGTCTAGAGGTTTTAATTCCTAAAGGAGGAATGCTTCTACCAGGAGACACAGCAAAGATTCCATTGAAGTGGAAGTTGAGACTGCCACAGGGCTGCTTTAGGTTCCTCATGCCTCTGAATGAACAGGCAAAGAAGGGGGTTCCGGTACTGGCTGGGATGATTGATCCTGATTACCAAGGAGGAACTGGGTTGCTACTACACAAGCATATCTCTGGATTACACGACATCCTTTAGGGAAACTCTCAGTACTACCATGCTACCCTGTGATGAAAATCGAGCCAATGGAAAACTACAACAACCCGGTTTAGGTAGGATTGCTAACGGCCCAGATCATCCAGGAGTGAAGGTTTGGGTCATCCCACCAGGCAAAGAACCAAAACCAGCTGAGGTGCTTGATGAGGGCAAAGGAAATATGAATTGGTAGTGGAAGACAACTGTTAATACCAGCTATGACCATGTGACCAGTTGCAGAAACGAGGACTATACTAATTATGATAATTTTGTTATGAATATGTTTGTATATACAAATGCTCCTTGACTTACAATGAGGTTACATCCAGATAAACCCATTGTAAGTTGAAAATATTCTAAGTCAAAAGTGCTTTTAATACACCTAACCTACCAAACATCATAGTTTAGCCTAGCCTACCTTAAACATGCTTGGAACACTTACATAAACCTACAGCTGGGCAAAAACATCTAACGCAAAGCCTATTTTATAATAAAGCATGGAATATGTCATGTACACTATATATCACTGGCCCAGGAAAAGATCCAAATTCAAAATTTAAAGTACATCGAAATTTCACACCATCATACAGTCAAAAAATAGTAAGTTGAACCATGGTAAGTTGGGGCCTGTCTATATATTAACAAAATATTTTTTGTTTTCTTCTCTGTTATCCACTTAACATCTAATTTAAGATGTACTAATAACAGTTAACCTTTTATCACACTATTTAAGGAGTGTCAAAAGAGAAGTATGAACATCACCCAGAGTTCCTGTATCCTCTTTTGGGGAAAGGGTTAGCATGTTTCTGGTGGTGGGCAGGATGGTTGTACCATGTTAGGCAGAAGAACCACTTTGTTATTGTCTTTAGAAATGATTTATAGGTACAGGAGATGTGTGTGGTTTCCTGGTTGAGAAGGTATGGACAGAGGTGGTCAGTTTTATGTGTCAATTTGGTTAGTTTGCAGTCCCCAGTTATTCAAACATGGATTTAGGTGTTTCTGTGAAGGTATTCGGTAGATGTGATTACAGTTCATAATCACTTGACCTTAAGGGTTATTATCCTAGAAAATGTGAGTGGGTCTGAGTCAATCAGAGTGGAGGCTTCCCGGAGAAGAAATTCTGTCTGTTGACAGCTGTTTCAGCTCATGGCCAAGAGTTCCAGCCTGCCTCAGGGACCTCAGACTTGCATAGCAGGGAAGTAGGGAGTAGGGAAAAAGCCAAAGGTTTATTATTATTATTATTCTCTCACTCAGCAATCAATACAAAAAACATCTGTGACCTCTGGACACCAGGAAGTGTGTGGGGATTTCTCCCCACCACCAACAGATAAATCAATTTCTGCAGCAGACACCAGCTGGGTGTCCTTTAATTCAATTCAATTCTGATACTATCTATCTATCTGGAGATAGTATCAGATCCCACAGGTTGAGGGCTCAGGCCCACAAAAATGCCTCCTCCTTCCCATGCCAATTGCAAACCCCAAGTTGTTTCACCTGTGCTTCCGGTTGGCCAGCTGTATATTGGGTTTCCCACAACCCCCTCATTAGGTTTGGTCTGTTTGCTAGAGCGGCTCACGGAACTCAGGGAAACACTTATATTTACCAACTTATTATAAAAGATGTCACAAACGATACAGATGAAGCGGTGCACAGCAGCAGGGCATGTGGGGAGGCAGGTGGAGCTTCCGTGCCTTCTCCACTCCGGGGTCACCACCCTCCAGGAACCTCCATGTGTTCAGCTCTTCAGAACCCCCGGAACCCAGTCCTTTGGCCTTTTTATGGAAGCTTCATTACACAGGCATGATTAATTAAATCACTGACCACAGGTGATCCACTCAACCTTTAGCCCCTCTCCCCTCCCTGGGGGGTCTTGGGGGAGGGGTTCAAAGCCCCACCTTCTCATCCTGCCTGGGTCTTTCCAGGGGCCAGCCCCCATCCTGAAGCTGTCTAGTGGAAGGCAGCTATCAGCCAATCATCAGCATACCAAAAGACACTATTACTTTGGAAATTCCAAGGATTTTAGAAGTTAAGTGCCAGGAATGGGACTAAGACCAAATCTTAATGTCACAGTATCACACCTAGCCTACCTCTGGTCATATAAGCCAATTATTTACAATAAGGCTCTACTTATATACAGGTTTTGTTTCTCTGGTTGAACCCTGACTGATACAGTCATCAAATTATTTATTTTGAGATGATGACATAACAGGAAAAATTATATATGTGGGTTTGTCTTGGGGGATGGGCCATGAGTGATGCAAAACCTTGTTGAATCCTAGAAAGAGGGCAACTCATTTTATGGCCCTGTAAACTTGCCAAGAAAACCTGGAAGGTAGTAAGTGAGACAAGTTCTCTTGTGCCTTAAGGCAAGGAAAACAAAATATCACTATCATGACTCATCTGCTCTTGGCTACTGTGGCCTGGGTACATCAAAAATGAAATGAGCTCAGAAAGGAATGTGCTGCTCAACAGGAAAAAAAAAAAGTATGAACTACAAGGTAAGGCCCACAGACAGATTTTATGCTCAGTTAAAATGACGAAATAAAAACCTGGAGACACAATTCCTAACAAAAAATATATACTAGCCGGGCACAGTGGCTCACACCTGTAATCCTAGCACTCTGCAAGGCGGGGGTGGGGATCGCTTGAGATCAGGAATTTGAGAGCAGCTTGAGCAAGAGCGAGACCCATCTCTACAGAAAATAGAGAAAAAAAAATTAGCCGGGCATGGTGGCGCATGCCTGTAGTCCCAGCTACTCGGGAGGCTGAGGCAGAAGGATCGCTTGAGCCCAGGAGTTTGAGGTTGCTGTGAGCTAGGGTGATACCAGGGCACTCTAGCCTGGGCGACAGAGTGAGACTCTGTCTCAAAAAACAAAACAAAACAACAATTAAAAAATAAAAAAACTCCTATAAAAAATATACATACACATAGTGAAAAAAATGCAACAATCAAACCTGGGTTGTGGCTGTCACATCTTTGGTTTAAAGCAATGATTGCATTAAGATTTCTACCAATAAATCATTCCTTTATTATTAATATTTTAAAGAAAGTATTCCTGTATACAGGAGTGCCACAGAAAAAAATGGTGTATGGTTTTGACACAGAAAACTGATAAACTGAAAATATTTTAATTAAGACAAGAGAAAGAAAAATTAGCCAGAATGAATTGAAGGAGAAGCTAAGTCCCCACCACCAACAGATCAATCAATTCTGCAGCAGAGTCTCTTAATTCAATTCATTTCTGATACTATCTACTGGAGATAGCGTCAGATGCCACAAGAATGCCTCCCGCTTCCCATGCCAAGAGCAACCCCCAAGTTGTTTCACCTGTGCTTCCGGTTGGCCAGCTATAAATCGGGTTTCCCATGATCTCCTCATTAGGTTTGGTCTGTTTGCTAGAGCGGCTCACGGAACTCAGGGAAACACTTATATTTACCAACTTATTATAAAAGATGTCACAAAGGATACAGATGAAGCGGTGCACAGCGGCAGGGCATGTGGGGAGGCAGGTGGAGCTTCCGTGCCTTCTCCACTCCGGGGTCACCACCCTCCAGGAACCTCCATGTGTTCAGCTCTTCAGAACCCCCGGAACCCAGTCCTTTGGCCTTTTTATGGAAGCTTCATTACACAGGCATGATTAATTAAATCACTGACCACAGGTGATCCACTCAACCTTTAGCCCCTCTCCCCTCCCTGGGGGGTCTTGGGGGAGGGGTTCAAAGCCCCACCCTCTCATCCTGCCTGGGTCTTTCCAGGGGCCAGCCCCCATCCTGAAGCTGTCTAGTGGAAGGCAGCTATCAGCCAATCATCAGCATACCAAAAGACACTATTACTTTGGAAATTCCAAGGATTTTAGAAGTTAAGTGCCAGGAATGGGACTAAGACCAAATCTTAATGTCACAGTATCACACCTAGCCTACCTCTGGTCATATAAGCCAATTATTTACAGTAAGGCTCTACATATATACATGTTTTGTTTCTCTGGTTGAACCCTGACTGATACAGTCATCAAATTATTTATTTTGAGATGATGACATAACAGGAAAAATTATATATGTGGGTTTGTCTTGGGGGATGGGCCATGAGTGATGCAAAACCTTGTTGAATCCTAGAAAGAGGGCAACTCATTTTATGGCCCTGTAAATTTTTTGGTAAACCTGTGTCAGCCATGAAAACCTGGAAGGCAGTAAATGAGACAAGTCCTCTTGTGCCTTAAGGCAAGGAAAACAAAATATCACTATCATGACTCATCTGCTCTTGGCCACTGTGGCCTGGGTACATCAAAAATGAAATGAGCTCAGAAAGACATGTGCTGCTCAACAGGAAAAAAAAAAGTATGAACTACAAAGTTAGGCCCACAGACAGATTTTACGCTCATTTTAAATGAGGAAATAAAAACTTGGAGACACACTTCCTAATGAAAAAATATATACATAGTTAAAAAATGCAACAGTCAAACCTGGGTTGTGGCTGTCACATCTTTGGTTCAAAGCAATGATTGCATTAAAATTTCTACCAATACATCATTCCTTTACTATTAATTTTTTTTTTTAGAGACAGAGTCAATCTCTCTCTCTCTCTCTCTCACCCCCAGGGAAGAGTGCAGTGGCTTCATTGTAGCTCACTGCTGTTTAGGTCTGGAGCTGAGAGGGAGATATACAGAGCTTCAGGTGTAGCAAAATGCTGTTTATTTTAACATCTGTGGCTTGGCTCCAGACCTATCAACTGCAACCTCCAACTCCTGGGCTCAGGCAATCCTTCTGCCTCAGCCTCCCAAGTAGCTGGGACTATAGGTGTGCGCCACTATGCTGGCTAATTTTTCTATTTTTAGTAGAGACAGGGTCTCATTTGTGCTCAGGCTGGTCTCGAACTCCTGACCTCAAGCGATCCTCCTGCCTCAGCCTCCCAGAGTGCTAGGATCACAGGTGTGAACCACCATGCCGGCCCATTATTAATATTTCAAGAAAGTATTCCTATATACAGTACTGCCAGAGAAAAAAACGGTGTGCGCTTTTGACATAGAAAACTGGTAAGCTCAAGATATTTTAATTAAGATAAGAGAAAGAAAAATTAGCCAGGATGAATTGAAGGAGAGGCTAAGTGCACCTGGAAGTGAATGCAATCAGGTAGATTAATTGGTCTTTATTTGTGTGTACTTTTGTATGTCAGTGTATGTGTGTGCTTAAACCAAAAAAAATGATTTGTTTGGGTAAAAATAATGTTCTGTGTATTTCACCCTATAGGATCCTACGAAGATGGTGAAACCTCACGAGAGCTATAGTCTCTAATGCCCTGTGAAACAAAACTATGGCAGGCCATTGTTTTGGACTAAGGTACTGCATTAGGCCCCAACAGACCAGACCAAACCGACATGGAGTCCCTCATCCTAAATGCCACATAACAACATTGAAACTTTAAGGAAGGAGACAGATCCCCAAATAGACCAACTTTTCCTGAAAACAGGAGATTTAAGTCTACCTGAGTCATAAAGAAGCCTGATAAGAAAGTCCCCTCTGCTTTAACTGCTACAAAAAAGTAATCCAAAGTACCTGATGTTAGGCCGGGCGCGGTGGCTCACGCCTGTAATCCTAGCTCTGGGAGGCCGAGGTGGGTGGATCGCTCGAGGTCAGGAGTTCGAGACCAGCCTGAGCAAGAGTGAGACCCCGTCTCTACTAAAAATAGAAAGAAATTATCTGGCCAACTAAAAATATATATACAAAAAAATTAGCCGGGCATGGTGGCTCATGCCTGTAGTCCCAGCTACTCGGGAGGCTGAGGCAGTAGGATCGCTTAAGCCCAGGAGTCTGAGGTTGCTGTGAGCTAGGCTGAAGCCACGGCACTCACTCTAGCCCGGGCAACAAAGTGAGACTCTGTCTCAAAAAAAAAACAAAAAAAAAAAACAAAGTACCTGATGTTAATCAATCAGCTTTTTTCCCTATTGTTCTGTCCCCTTGCTCCCACTTTACAAAACCTGCTGCTCTACTATTGTCCAGTGGGAACTCCCATTCTATTTTGTAGAATGGAGGCTGCTGGAATTCTTACATCATGAATAAAAGCCAATTATATCTATAAATGGGCTTTTATTTCTTGATGTCTTGAGGAAGAAAAGTTCCATCTGGATCTGCCAGATTCTTTGCGTGTGTTATGGAGGCTCTGGGCTTTGAGTTCTCTATTAGTTTGTTTTCTGTTGCGTAAAACAGAATACCTGAAACCTGAAACTGTGTAATTTACAAAGAAAATAAATTTATTTTTATAGTTATGGAGGCTGAGAAATCCCAGGTTGAGAGGCTGCAGCTGGTGAGGCCTCCTTGGCAGTGGGCACTCCCTGAAGTCTTGAGGTGGCCTAGACTATCACGAGGTGAGGTGGCCTAGGGTGCTAACCTGCTTGCTAAGGCCTCTCTTCCTGTGCTTGTAAAGCCACCAGTCCCATTCCTGTAATAACCCATTGATACTTTAATCCATTGGATTTGCCCACATGATCCAATCACCTCTTAAAGGCCCCACCTTTTGATACTGCCACATACCCATCCTTCCACATCAAACAACTCTGTCCCAGAAACTGCCCAAATGTCTGAAAATGCAGTTAATTCAAAACAAAATCGCTTTGGTTTTACCTTGAAAATAAATATTTAAGCAATGAATACAGAAGCAGAGTAAAATGACAGTGTATACATTCGATCCAATATGATAGAGAGAGTGTGTGTGTGTGTGTGTGTTTGTGATCACAATCATTTGATATCCTTTGGGTCTCAGCATGACTATGTGAGTCACTCTCCCCTGCACACAGCGGGCTGAATATCCTTGAGACAAATTTTCTCACGGATTAATAATGGACTTTCACAAACAAATTTTGTGCATACTTGTTTGGGATCTGAGGGCTTTTTCTCCTCTAGGAGGGTACAATTTCTTTCCATTTCCCAGAGTTTTTTCTCTAGTTCTTCAATTTTACTTAAGAAAAGAATGATAAGAAATGATGTTATTAATTAATAAATGTTTGTGGGTGATCCCTTCTAGCATAGAACTGGAACATAGAACTGTTTTTTAAATCAGTGTTTTTAAGTCTAAATAAAATTTTAAATAATAATATATCAAAAAATTATATTAGAATTTGATTACAACTCATTTTGTAGACTACCAAAAAAGTGGAACAAAAATATAAACATGCTTCTTAATTTCTCTGGCATACTCATTGCTTCATGTAAAAAATGTGTGGATTCCCATGTCCCAGCACATAAAGAAAATAATCATGTTTATTTTAAACTCTAACTTGAAGACTATCACAGCTCTTCATGCTGTGCTCATTCATACACTACAGAACGATGACTCTTCTTTGGCACAGCCAAAGTATGTATTAACACAAATTAAAGAGGCTGATTTTATGGCTGGATTATTTGTGTAGCCATTAGAAACAATCCTGAAATTAGATAGTTGTAAGAGGTGAATAACTTTGCATATAAAAACTTTAATATAAAAACTAATTTTTATAATACAAACCATTGACTTGTATAATTGAGAAAGGTAAAATTTGTGATATGGAATTTTTTTTTGGAGACAGAGTCTTGCTCTGTTGCCTGGCCTAGAGTGCTGTGGCACTGTGAGCCTAGCTCACAGCAACCTCAAACTCCTGGGCTCAAGCGATCTTCCTGCCTCAGCCTCCCAAGTAGCTGGGACTACAGATGTGCACCACCACACCCAAATAATTTTTTCTCTTTTTAGGAGAGACAGGATCTTACGCTTGCTTAGGCTGCTCTCAAACTCCTGAGCTCAAGAAATCCTTCCACCTCAGCCTCCCAGAGTGCTAGGAATACAGGTGTGAGCCATTGCACCTGGCCATGTGATATGGAATTTAATCTCAATAAAGCTGTTATAAAATCAGAGGATACAATCCAACAAAATGAATTATAGAAAAGTTCATAAAATAATTTCACTATCTGTGTAAGTGAACATGCAGAAGAAACTTTGAGAAATACAATTAACTATGCAAAATTCCACAAAATGAAAGTGAAATTTGAAATGTAGTACATTATTATGAAATTTAAATTAGTTAATTAATTTAAATGTTAATTAGTATTAACAGTTGTCAACATTCTGTATACAGGACACAGGCCACAAGTTTTCAGATAAAATAGCCTAGTTGATGGTGGCATGAATATCCAAATAAAGTATGCTTTGAGTTGGAGTTGATTTTGTGAATACTCTAAATTTTATAAACAAGGTTACTAACAAATAATGGGAATTTCTTCATGAGTAAAGAGTGAATCAGTGCTCACTTCGGCAGCACATATACTAAAATTAGGACGGTACAGGGAAGATTAGCATGGCCCCTGTGTAAGGATGACACGTAAATTCGTGAAGTATTCCATATTTTTTAAAATAAAAAAAGAGTGAATCATTTATGTGCACAATAAAAGAATGTTAAAACATAACTTGAAAGCATTCATTCATTTCTAAATGTTCACCTTCTTCTTGGTTAACTGGAAAATTCCAATGCCTTGATGAACATCAATTTTTGTGTTGGCCAAAAGATGTGATGTGCAATTTTTATATAAATATTATTAAGAACTTAGAAAGGACTCCATTAAATGATTATTAAAATTTAATATTTTATCAATCACTAACATAATATTCAACATTTTCATTCAAACCTAAAGTCATATTAATACTACTACATAATTATTATATTAATAAAATATACTTATTTTATTATTGATTTCATAACATTAAGCTAAAAATATAAGCACATATATAGAAATCTTAATAAAATTGAGATTCATTAATGTTTTCATTATAATATTCAATTATAATTCAAAGGTAATATTTGTCATTAATCTATCATTAGCACTGGAATTATTATATAATTTAAAGTTACCTTTCCATTTTAATATTAGATGTTGTAACATGGTTCAGATCTTCCAAGATCTTTTTGGTGGCTTTTCTATTCAATTCCATATATGAGAACAATCTAAGTATCACTAAATCTTGCTGCTCTAACATCCGAGAGCTCTCACTGGCTAGGTGCTACAGGAAGAAATGTAACTAGGTTTTCATTTCATTCATATTTTATTTCTAAGAACTCAAAATGTGAAAAGCCCCAAGAGCATTTATTATATATATAAGTGTACACAGATACATATGAAATACAGTTCTTCCTCATGAGGATAAAATTTGTCCTCATGAGGCTGGGCATGGTGGCTCCCGCCTGTAATCCTAGCACTCTTGGAGGCCGAGGTGGCAGGATTGCTTGAGGTCAGGAGTTCGAGACCAGCCTCAGCAAGAGCGAGACCCCGTATCTACTAAAAATTCAAAGAAATTAGCTGGGCAACTAAAAATAGAAAAAAAACATTAGCTGGGTGTGGTAGTGCACACCTGTAGTCTCAGGTACTTGGAAGGCTGAGGCAGGAAGATCGCTTGAACCCAGGAGTTTAAGGTTGCTGTGAGCCGGGCTGATGCCTTGGCACTCTAGCTTGGGCAACACAGCAAGACTCTGTCTCAAAAAAACAAACAAACAAACAGACAAAAATTGTCCTCATGACCTTCAAAAGGAGTTATCTTTTATTTCAGAAAAATCTCAGCTATTTTATCTTTGAATATTTTTCTGTTGCCCCTTCCCCTAACCCTCTTTGGGGATTCCAATTACATGTATATTAGGCCATGTAAAATTGTTTCATAGCTTACCGATGCTCTTTTCAGTAAAAAATAAATCTCTTTTCTTTCTATTTCCTTTCATATAGTTGGAATTGTTATCTTTAAACGTTACTTACCCTTTCTTCTTCAATGTCTAATCTGCAGTTAATTCTATCCTGGGTATTTTTTTTTTTAATCTCACACCTTGTAGTTTTTATTTCTAAAAGTTCAATAGAGATTTTTTTTATACCTTCTATGTCTCTGCTTAACTTTTTGAAAGCATGGAACAGTTATAATAACTTTTATTTTCCTCCTCTGCTAATTATTAATGTAACATCTGTGTCTTGTAAATTTTGATTTCTTGATTTTTCTTCTATGAGTTGTATTTTTCTGTTTCTTTGCATTTTGGTAATTTTTGATTGGATGCCAAACATTGTGAGTTCTAATATCTTTGTTGGATATTGGATATTTTGGTATTATTATAAATATTCTTGGGTTTTATTCTGGGACACAGCTGTGTTACTTGGAAATGGTTTAAGTCATTTTGGTTCTTGCTTTTAATATTGTTAGGCAAAGAAGTGCTCAGTCTAGGGTTAATCATTTCTCCCTACTGGTGCATGATCCTTCTGAGTACTCTACCCAATGTCTCATGGATCTTGAGGTTTCCACTTTGGCTGGCAGGAGCAGGTAGTCTTTCCCACACTGTGGGAGCTCAGGCACGGCCTCTCATCCTTGCAGGTGGTTCTTTTCCTGGCTTTGAGTGGCTTACACACATACTGATAATATTCAGCTGTGCATTAGATGGAGCCCCTCTGCAGACCTCCAGGTTCTTTCTCTGTGCAGCTCTCTCCTCTCTGCTACTCTGTCTCTTGTACTCTGCCACCTGGGCCTCCCTGGACTCTCAGCTCTGTCTTCTCAACTCCAGGAGTCCAACAGGCTCTCCCTGGGTTCCTTCTCCTTGCATTGTGGCCTGGGATCTCTTTCAAGGCAGTAATCTGGGGACAACTGTAGTGCTTGCCTTGTTTCCTGTTTCACGTTGTCCTTTATTGCCTGATGTTCAGTGTTTGGCAAACCATTGTGTCGTTTATTTTGTCCAGTTTTTGTTTTTTTCTGGTGGAATGGAAATCTGGTCCCTGTTACTCCATCATGGCCTGAGGTTAATGTAAGGGTCAAGAGAAAACTTCACATTCACCCTTTGCAGGTTCACCGAAAAAGCAACTGACAAAAGGCAGATTAAGAGGAGAAATGGCGTACAAATGTATTAGTGTACATGGAGGAAAAGCCACAGAGTGATTATTTCAACTTCCAATGGGGTACAGCTTATATACCATCTTGAGGTGAAAAAAATGGGGGCTCAGAGCATGGCCCAAAACAGGTGATGGTGGTAAATCAGGTTAGGGTGGCAAGACAGTTATGGGAAGGGGAGAAGAGGAGGTCTGGCTAGGAATGGTAACCTTGTTACGTGGACAAAACCTCACAGGTAGCATCCCTCAGAGAGAATAGATGGTAAAATATTTGTTTCAGATCTTTAAAGATGTCAGACTTTTATTTAATTAATCATTCCTACATCTAGATAAAGGAGGACCTCAGAGAAAGCCTGGCTTTGTCAATGCAGATTCTCTACAGATGCAAATCCCCCCCCTGCCAAAAGACAGATTTTTAGCTATTCTTATATTTCCATCTGGCCTCTCTGAATAGCCATCTTGAACTATGTCAAAGAAATATGTGTGTGGGTGAAATATTTTGGTTTCCTTCACTAAGCTGCTATTACATATCTCTGACACGGTGACGTCAGGATTATTTTGAGTTGTACGTTTTGAAGTCGACCACTAGGTGGCAGTGTTACACAGCTGAGATGCTTTTCGGACATGGCACAGGGCCAAGCATGCCTAGGTTTTTCTAAGAGAGATATGAAATTATATATTTGGTCTTGGTTTAGGCACACCAGTCTGTTTTATTGAGCTCTATTTTATTTCTGTATCTGTTATCGTGGAATTTTTACTTCAGTGTGAAATCTGTAAAGATACTTTGCCTAAAAGAATACATGCTATAGATTGAAATAATTTATGATATGCTAGGCCCCAGTAGTAGAAATGATACAGTTGTTAGGGAAATTTTCCACCTTGAAAGGGATTTAAATATATTTATGAAGGTATTCATTACCATTCATCTGTGTCTGGTATGTAAGACCAGCACAGAGAAGAAGGAACAGTGGTAGGAAATAAGGACAGGACAGTGGCCAGGGCCACATTGTGAAGGGCCAAGCCTGTTGCAACAAGAGTTTGGACTATGCCTTGTAGCCAGTGGAGATTAAATGATAGTTTCCAATTAAGTGATTAATATGATAAAAATGGTGTTTTAGGTTAAAGTCTCCAGACTCTTTTGATGGAACAGCCTTTGTGTATGTTTTAGTAACCATCCAATGTATTCATATCTAGTTATACATAAATGATACATATGTGGTACTCTGCAAATACACTGTGTAGATTACAAAATATATACAAAACTGAAGCGTGTGGTTACACTAAGACGGTGTTGGCAAGTTTGAATTTTTTTGCAGGTTAGATGTCAGATCTGATTAGGTCAGTGTTTTATGCCATTATGGAGCTAATTTAAGAGCTTACGGGGGTGTAGATGACATTTTAGTCTTTCTGTTCTCTTGTTCACTTCAGGAAATGTGAACATCTCAGTGAGCTTTCACTATCTCAAGACGCCTGGCGTACTGCATGTGTTGCACAACCATTTCACATATGCATGGAGTAAGACTGCCAGTGTCGACCTCCGAAGTACACATTGCAAGTCTAATTTATTTCTTATTTACTAATATAGAACAAGTGCTAATCAGAGATATGCTATTTTATTCCTCACCAGTGGCTCATCCTGCACGTGTGGGGTAGATGTGCCTCCTTTGGAGACTCTGGCTACAGCATGGACAGGGTGCAGAGTGTGGGCAGCAGCTGAGCACACATAGACCAAACACGAGGTTCTTGTTTGTTGGTAAAGAATCAGAGCAGAAATCAGTAAGACTTTGCTAATAAGTCTAGTTCAAAAGAACAACATTTATGTCATTTTAGCCTCTTGTAAATTAAAAAAAATAAATCCCAGCCCAGGCTTGGAGGGTGAAGACAGCTTCCTGGAAACACTGACATCTCACTTGAGTCCTGCAGAAGGAGTTCTACTGAGTGGGATGAAGCAGAAGAGAGAATGTGGGGCAGAGTCTGGAGGAGGGTCTGATGGGGGGTGGCGAGAGAAACTACCTTGTATCTGAGAGATGGATGGGAGGAGGTGGGACTGGATGGAGGAGGGGAGATGTCCTCAGGGAGATTCCATCTAGCTATTGTTAGTATCTGTCTCAAATATGCAATCTGAGAAAAATCCAAGAGCAAAACCAAAGTGGCACACGAGCAACAGAGGTACACTGGAACATTTGACCCGTGTTATCTGCGCCAGTATCATAGAAGTCGCCTGGAAAGACTCGAGGTGGCATCCGTCTCTCCATCTCTTGGCCCAACCATTAGTCTTCCAAATGAGCATGGATACTTCACTCAAGAAGCTGAGTGTCCCAAGTGTAGCAAGAAAGATGTCACCTTCTAGCTCAGTTTTGCAGTTACCTTTCTCTCAGGAACTTATAAATTACTGTTTAAAAATGGCACTGTCTACATAAAAGACATTACACAAATTCAGTGAAGGTTTGTCTCTTAATTACTATCATGGGAAGTATTAAAATCGATGTCTTTAGAGTAATGATTGTAAATACTTTATACCTGGACCCATTTGCAGCTAACTTCCCCCTCCCTGCATTTGCGTTTTGACCTTGTGAATCTGTTGATTGGAAAACTGCACCCCACTTCTTACTTGTGAGTGCGATGTTGTTACCAGCAGTTCAGTGGGATATTTCAGGATTCATAGTTCTTAAATTCTGTCTTCTAGACAAACTCTAAAGTGATTTTTCATAGTGAAATATCAGAATTGTGGCCAGTTTTAGCTGATTACCTTTTGAAAGCTGAAATAGGTAGAGCTAACGTGTATTAAGGGAACACCCACCAAGTATAATGGGAGACTTTTTAAAGGAGACCCCAGTGTAAACCTGATGTGAGTTGAACGTTTTTATTGGTACACTGATTCCTTACGTGGCCTTCAAACTTCTATTACTGGAACCTTTCATGTTTTCCCAGTGCTCTGAGTATAGGCGTTACGGTCTTTGGAGATGCAGGACTGCTTGATGGGCTGACTGCACTCTCTGTGCACTTCAGTGAATTTTTGTAAATATATAGTCCTGCCCTGTCACTTCCTATCTCACGATTCAACTGTATTCTCCACAGCACTTAACCAGTATCTGACATTATCTTATTTGCTTATGCTATGTTTATTTTCTTTCTTCCTTCCTTCCCCCCCCCTTTTTTTTTTGAGACAGGGTTTCACTGTATTGCCCAGGCTAGACAGCAGTGGCATCATCAGGGCTCACTGCAACCTCAAACTCCTAGGCTCGTGTGATCCTCCTGCCTCAGTTTGTCAAGTAGCTAGGACTACAGGCACGTGCCACCATACTTAGCTAATTTTTCTATTTTTTGTAGAGACGGGGTCTCAGTATGTTGCCCTGGCTGGTCTCGCACTCCCGGCCTCAAGTGATCCTCCTGTCTTGGCCTCCCAAAGTGCTAGGATTACAGGCATGAAGCACTTACCCAACTTTTTTTTTTAAAACCTTCTTTCTTTATTTTTTGATTTATTGTTTTTTTTTTTTTTTTTTTTTTGGGACAGGGTCTCATTCTGTTGCCTGGGCTAGAGTGCAGTGGTGTCATCATAACTCATTGCAGCCTCAAATTCCTGGGCTCAAGTGATTCTCTTGTCTTAGCCTCCTGAGTAGCTGGGACTACAGCCATGAACCACCACTCCGGGCTAATTTTTCTATTTTTTATAGAGATAGGGTTTCACTATATTGCTCACACTGGTCTCGAACTCCTGGCCTCAAGTGATCCTCTCATCTTGGCCTCTCCAAGTGCTAGGATTATAGGCATGAGCCACCACACTTGGCTTTGCTTATGCTATGTTTATTTTCTATCTCCCTTCACTAAAATGTAAAACTACTTGAGGTCAGAGGCCTTATCTTTCTTGTTCATCATTGTGTCATCTGTGCCCAGATAGGACCTGCCACAAATTGAGTCTTCAATACAAAATTATTGATTATGTGAATAAACGAGAGTGCATAATGGTACCTGATGTCATGTCCATTGTCATCATTGTCAATATCAAGAATAATTTATTAAGCAGTATCACAGTGTTGCACAACCCCAGGGGCTGTGCCTGTGTGGCACAGGACCAGCCCTGGCAGAAAACAGATGGAAGCCAACAAGGACTTGATCAAATATGAATTTGTCATCAAAGTTGCTCCTGAATAACATACCAGTGAATTCCATTATATCTGAAATCATCTTATAATGAGGATCTCTGGGCAGTTAAAATAAACACCTTTGGGCTCCCCAGGGAGCCACCTTAGACTGAGTACAAACACTGCTCAACAATCAACAGCTTTAGAGGCAAAGTTCTCAGCAGCCTTTTTGTTGGAAGATTCATAATCACAGCAAGAAACTTTTTGCATAGAAACACAGAAAATAGTTTTTTTTTTATCAAGTTGGAATTAAATGCTATCTAAAATTAATTTAGAGAAATAGTTCCATTTAATTGACTGATTTGGGTGGGATAAAATGGTAATAATTGATTTACATGGTATTTAAATTTCATTACTTGAATTTCTTATTGCTGCTTTTCACGTGAGAATTACCTTTGCAAATAGGACATAATAGAAAGCTTTTCGAAAAGCTTTTACTTGCATTTCCTCTTGGAGGGTACTGGTGTTGTATTCAGGGACTGGAGACTCATACAGGCATAATGAGAAGATGAATGTACGTCCACCTTACAGGTGTCTCCAGCTCTTGACTTTGTTCTTCCCCCAGGCGGGATGAAGTGAATACAGAATGTCTTGCAGTTGAATAATTCGACTGCTTTCAGGCAAGAATTTTTGTGATGTTATAAAAATTGAGATCTAAAAGGGAACTTAACCTTCAGTTCATTCTTTTGATGTATTTTGCCTGAAGCAGGGTGCTCGGACCGGTTATCTCAAATAGGCAATATAAAAATATCTTTCTAATTCACTCCTACAGTTGAAAGATCCTTATGGATTGAAATTACTGTGATCTATCAAAATTCACTATGTTGTAGAAATAAAATAAAATCACATGTCAGACGAGGAATGATGACAACAATGGACCAGCTTATTATGAAGCTTAAAATGAAAATGCTTTATTGGCAATGCTATTGGACTTATGAAAGACTGAGAATATGTGTCAAAATCAGAGGAGCCACGGTGCTGGTGTTTTTCTCATTCTTATTAATGTGGCTTGTTTGCCCTATGCTTAAGGACAGGCTTTTGGAATCAGTAGCAATATTTGGTTTAATTGCATGTCTTTTGTAAAAAATTTAGGATGTAAATTACACATCATAAAATTCACCATTTTAAAGTGTCCAATTCAGTGGTTTTGAGTATATTCGCAAGACTGTGCAACCACCTTGACTATCTAATTCCAGAATATTTTCATCCACTCAAAAAGATGAAACCACTACTGTACTTTCTGTCCTTATGGATTTGCCTATTCTGCACATTTCATATAAACTGAGTCAAATAATAAGCATTCTTTTGTGTCTGACTACTTTCACTTAGTATGTTTTCTTTTTCTTTTTAGACAGTCTTGATCTGTTGCCCCAGGTAGAGTGCAGTGATGTCATAGCTCACTGCAATCTCAAACTCCTGGGCTCAAGTGCCCATTAATACATGAGTGGAAAAAAAAATACATGAGTGGATTAATAAAATGTGGTATATGTGTTCCATGTAGTATTATTCAGCTATAAAAAATGGTGAACTAATACTTTTTGTAAGAACTGGATGGAACTGGAGACCATCCTTCTAAGTGACGTATCACAAGAATGGAAAAACCACATGTACTCATTACATTGGAACTAATAGATCAATACTCACATGCACATATGGTAGTAAAATTCAACAGAATTCAAGCAGGTGGGAAGGTTGGGTAAATTCATTCCTAATGGTTACAATGCACACTATCTGGGTGACTGGGTGACTGGATACACTTATAACTTTCTCATGGCAGTTGTGCAATTTTACATCTCTACCTGCAATGTTAAACTATACAAAAGTAATTCATGTAACCAAAATGTTTGTACTCCCATAATATTCTGAAATAAACAAAACAAAACAAACAAACAAAAAAACAACTGCCGGGCTCAAGTGATCCTCCTGCCTCTAACTCCCGGGTGGTTGGGACTATAGGCATTTGCCACCATACCCAACTATTTTTCTATTTTTAGAAGAGACAGGGTCTTACTCTTGCTCAGGCTGGTCTTGAACTCCTGAGCTCAAGCGATCCTCCCACCTTGGCCTCCCAGAGTGCTGGGATGATAGGTGCGAGCCACCGCCTTAGCATGTTTTCAAGATTCATCTATGTTGTATCATGTATCAGTATTTCATCCCTTTTTATGACTGAATACTATTCCATTGTATAGATATGCCATATTTTATTTATCTGTTCATAAATTGATGGGCATTTGCTTTGTTTCCACTTTTTGGCTATTATGAATAATGCTGTTACGAAGATTTGTGTACAAGTTTTTGTGTAAACATATGTTTTCATTTCTTTCTTTTTTTTTTAAATAGTGAGGGTCTTGCTCTGTTGCTTGGGCTAACTCGGCTGTGGCGCCATCATAGCTCACTGCAATCTCAAACTCCTGGGGCTCAAACTATCCTCCTGGCTCAACCTCTTGAGTAGCTAGGACTACAGGTGTGTGGCACCATGCCTAGCTGATTTTTTTAAAACAATTTTTGTAGAGATAGGGGTCTCTCTCTGTTGCCCAGGCTGGACTTGAATTCCTGACCTCAAGCAATCCTCCTGCCTTGACCTCCCGAAGTGCTGGATTACACGTGTGAGGCACCATGCCTGGCCTATTTTCATTTCTCTTGAGTGTATACATAGGATTGGAATTGCTACATCATACAGTAACTCTATGTTTAACTCTTTGAAGAATAGCCAGACTTTCTCACAGCAGTTGTGCAATTTTACATCTCCACCTGCAATGTATAAGAGCTCCAATTTCTCTATATCCTTGCCAATACTTGTTATTTTCCATTTTTAAAATCATGGCCACTTTAGTAGGCATGAATGGGCACCTCATTGTGGTTTTGATTTTCACTTCCCTAACGACTAAGGAATAATGTTGAACACTTTCTCACGTGCTTATTTGCTACCTCTATCTATCTATCTAAATAAGTATTTAGAGAAATGTCCGTTTGAACCCTTTCCCATTTTTTGAGTTGTCTTTTTATTATTAGATTATAAGAGTTATTTATATATTCTGGGTACTATGCCCTTATTATTATTATTATTTTTTTTTGAGACAGAGTCTCACTCTGTTGCCCAGGCTAGAGTGAGTGCCGTGGCGTCAGCCTAGCTCACAGCAACCTCAAACTCCTGGGCTTAAGCAATCCTACTGCCTCAGCCTCCCGAGTAGCTGGGACTACAGGCATGTGCCACCATGCCTGGCTAATTTTTTCTATATATATTTTTAGTTGTCCAGATAATTTATTTTTATTTTTAGTAGAGACGGGGTCTCGCTCTTGCTCAGGCTGGTCTCGAACTCCTGACCTCGAGCGATCCACCCGTCTCGGCCTCCCAGAGGGCTAGGATTACAGGCGTGAGCCACCGCGCCCGGCCGACTATGCCCTTATTATACATATGATTTGCAAATATCTTCTTCCATCCTATGGATTGTATTTTTTGATGATGTCCTTTGCTCTCTCTGGTACCAGAATGCAGGGTGTTGGTTTCCGAGGCTATTACTGGTGAGACAGACAGTGGAGGATGTTGCTAGGCTAAGTTAAAACACCACAAAGCTTCCTGTTTTTATGACTATTTAGCCAATTTTTCTTCAATAAACGCTCCTTGGTTGCTACAAGCCTTTGGGTAATTTCCAGAGATCTGAAAAAGTTGTTTCTGACAACTTTTGTCAGTTTTTAAATTGCTTTTATGGGGGGGGAGGTTAAATTTGAGAAGGTTCTCATTCTGACATTTTCACTGATACCACCTCAATCAGATGTCTTATTTTACAGTGGAATGACTACCTTGGGTATACAATTTGTGTTTGGTTTTTTCATCCCGATTTGTCCAATCATGTGGATGCCACAGAAAGACTGACTTGAGCTTCTTTTAAGTCTGTTATCACAAATTGAGTTTTTTATTGGATATCATCCCTGTAGTTTTATAATCTATAAATTTAGGGAGCTGATAACAGCCTTAGAGATTGCTCGATGGATTGACCCTTTTGTTTTACACATGAGAAAAGTGGCACCCCTTGCAAAGTGAAGTGCATTGCCTAGCTCCTTCCTCTAGTTGGAAGCTGGAGGAGAACTGAGGTCCCCTGACTGCAGGCTAGAGCTCTAATAGAAACACGTGGTCCAAATCCTTCTCTGTAAATTTCCAGAGTCTCATCACCCCGCACCCAGCCTTCTATACACGATTGCTTTTTGTTTGGGCATGTGGGCCAGTTCCTGTGACTCTGGAAATGATGAGTATTGTAAGGCCCACACACAGTCCCACAGGTATTCTAATGGACTTAGTTTTATCATTGGTATGATTTTGGGATTATACAAATTTATGGGCCCCACGATGCAGCTAGCAGTTTAAGGTGTGGTAGCAAACATATTTTTTGTCTAGCTTTTCCCATTTATTACTAAAACATGCTTGGTCAGGTGGCCTCAAGAATGGCTTCTGCATAGTTAAAGAAAAAACAATGGTTTAAAAATAAAAGTTCAGTGCTAAAATTTAGTCATATAAGTGTTCTTTTAATTTTTTTAATTTAATTTTTTTAAATTTCAGAATTTTAAGCAGTACACATGTTTGGGTTACATGATTTGCTTTTTTACAGTTTGAGACAAAGTTATAAGTGTGCCTTTCACCCAGTTAGTATGCACAGCCAATAAATGTTCCTTGGAACCACTTGTTTTTAAGAACCTCAGGGACATTCTCTGATTGACGTTTGTATTAGTTTGCTAGGGTTGCCATAAAAAAGTACCTAAGACTGGGTGGTTTAAACAGAAATTTACTTTCTCCCAATTTTGGAGACTAAAATCTAAAGTCAAGGTGTTAGCATGATTGTTTTTTTTCTGAGGCTTCTCTCCTTGGCTTGTAGGTGGCTGTCCTCTCAATGTGTCTTCACATGGTCTTCCCTATGTAACAGTGTCCTAATTGTCTCTTCTTATAAGGACACTAGTCATATTGGATTAGGGCCCACCCTAATGGCCTAATTTTAACTGAATTACCTCTTTAAATACACCAGTAAAAAACAACCCCCCAAACCCCAATTATATGTTGTCTATAAGTAAGCCACTTTAAACATAAAGACACAGATAAAGAGTAAAAGAATGGAGAAAGCTTTACCATGTTAATATAAAAAAACAAATGAAGTAGCTATGTTAATTTTAGACAAAGAAGACTTTAGAATGAGGAAAATTATCAATGATAAAGAGAGCCTTTAAATAATGAAAACAGGGTTAATTCTCCAAGAAGTCATAACAACTCTTACTATGCATACACCTAACAATTGAGCATCAAAATACATGAAATATAAAACTGATAGAACTGATCACCACTGATATGATACACAATAAATGGATAATGAAGGAACATTATAAATAAGTCTGTGTTCATATATCTGATAACTTAGAAGAAATAGACCAGCTGGACAGAAACTACTAAAACTCAAACAAGAAGAAATAGATAGTCTGAATAGGTATACATCTATTAAAGATTTTGAATCAATATTTAATAAAATGCCAAAAATGAATACAACAGTTTCAGATGGTTTTACTAGTGAATTTTACCAAATATTTAAGGAAGAAATGACACCGATTCTCTACAATTTTTTCCAGAAAACAGAAGCAGAAGGAATGCTTTCTAACTCATTCTATGAGGCTAGCATTACATCAACCCCCAAACCAGGTAAAAACATTGTAAGAAAGGACAATAACAGACCAATATTTCTTCTGAACATACATGCAAAAGTACTTAACAAAATATTAGCAAATTGAATGCAACAATGAATAAAAAATTATACTCATGACCAAGTAGGATTTATTCCAGGTATATAAGGCTGTTTTAACACTAAAAATTCAATTGATATACTCCACCACATCAACAGATTGGAGAAGAAAAATCATGATAATATGCATATATGCAAAAGAATTGACAAAATTCCACACTTTTTCATAATAAAACCTCTCAGCAAACTAGGAACAGAGAGAAACTTTCTCAACTTGATAAAGAATATTAAAAAAAAACCCTACAGCTTACATCATACATCTTGGTGAAAAAAGTAGATGTTTTCCTCTAAGTTTCAGAAAATTACAAGGATGTCACCTCTCACCCTTCCTAATCAATATTATACTGGAAGTTCTAGCTAGTGCATATAGGACAAGAAAAGTAAACAGAAGGTATACAGATTAGAAAGGAAGAAATAAAGCTGTCTTGGTTAGCAGAAGACATGATTGTCCATGTAGAAAATCCAGAAGAACGGATAATAAAAGTCAGGAACTAATAAGTGATGAGTGAAATGAGTTAAAATTTATGTTCCTCCCCCAAACCCTGTACAAATGCTTATAGCAGCATTATTCATAAATGCCAAAAATCAGAAGCAATCAAAATGTTCTTCAACAGAGAATGGATCAACAAACTTTGGTGCCCATATGATGAAATATTATTCAGTGATGAAAAGAAATGAGCTGTCAAACCACAAAAAGATATGAAGGGCTTTTAAATGCATATTGGTAAGTGCAAGAAGCCAGTCTGAAGAGGATATATGTTTTATTATTCCCCTGTATGTTATCCTGGAAAAGGCAAAACTATACAGACAGAAAAATCAGTGGTTAGCAGGGGTTAGGTGAGAAGGGGGAAAGGATGAAGAGGTGAAACACTGAGTTTTGGGGCAGTGAAACTATTCTTTGTGATACTATAATGGCGGATACATAAAAACCCATGGAAATGTACAACTTTATTGTAAACTACAGATTTTAGTTAATAATAATGTGTTAATATTGTTTCATTAACAAATGTACCACAATAATGCAAAGTGTTAACAATGGGGTGAAACTGTGGGGGAGCGGAGTATATAGGAACTTTGCACTAACTGCTTGATTGTTCTGCAAATCTAAAACTTCTAAAAATAGTCTATTAATTAAAAAAACCCAAAATATAAAAAAGTGTCTGATTTCAATTTGCCTATAACATACTCAGAAATCCATTTCATCGAGACAGATTTCAGTTTTGAAATAATCAGATTGTCCAAAAGAGGGTGCCAAAAGACTTACAAAGGTATCTTCTTTGCTTATTTAAAGACAAGTTAAATAATAAAATAGAATTAATATAATTAAAAACTAGAAGGCCCTAATATAAATCAATGTGCATGACTCTCAGCAACATCTTGCCATCTCGCCTATGACTCTTATCCTCCTTCTTTAGGACTCAGATATTAGTTACCTTTGTTTGTTGGTGTTGCTTTTTTTTGTTTTTTTTTTTTTTTTTGGTGAGATAGAGTCTTGCTCTGTCATCCAAGCTAGAGTGCTGTGGCGTCAGCCTAGCTCACAGCAACCTCAAACTCCTGGGCTGAAGCAATCCTCCTGCCTCAGCCTTCCCAGCTGGGACTATAGGTGCATCCCACCATGCCTGGCTAATTTTTTTTCTATTTTTAGTAGAGGCTTTTTTTTTTCTTTTCTATTTTTAGTAGAGACAGGTTCCTCACTCTTGCTCAGGCTGGTCTCGAACTCCTGACCTCGAGCAATCCTCCCGCCTCGGCCTCCCAGAGGGCTAGGATTACAGGTGTGAGCCACAACGCCCGGCCTGTTATATTGCCTTTTTATATTTTTAAAATCTATTTATTTTTTGTGGGTTATAAAAGGAATATCCACGTCTAAGAGAATCAAATGAACAAAGTCCAAAGTGGAAGCTCACCGAATCTTACCTGAGGGCTACTTCCGTAGGCAAATGTGCCGCTCCGCTCGCTCCCGCCAGCTGCCGCCTGCGTGTTCCCGACGCTGCCGGTGTGGAGCCGGTGGCCGGCCAGGCTGGGGTTGTCTTCTCTGTCCCTGAAGGTTGGTGTGAGGGCGAACGAGGAGCCTCAGGGCCTAGGGACCCCCGGGGAGGCGGGACGGGCGTCACCATTTGGTGGGAGCAGAAGGGTGGGTGGCTGTGAGGTGGCGCGGCCTGGCGTGCAGGCGCGAGCCACGGACCCGAGCAGGTTCGGGAGGGCGAGACGGCGGCGCACTCCAAGAAGGGCCGGGACGGGCTTCCCAGGGTGGGAAAGAGGGTTCTGGAAGCTGCGGGAAGGGGAGGAGAGCTCCAAGATGGCGGCAGGGGCGGCCTCCACGGACGGTGAGTGACAGGCGCGCGTGGGCGCTCGGGGCCGGCTCCGTCCTGAAGGAGCCGGGGGCTTAGCTGTGCGGCGATCAGTTTACCCGTCTGTGCCATGAACGTGTTAACAGTACTAGTGAAATGTCCGCTAATTCCCTGCGGAATAATTGTGAAGTATGTGTAGACCGAGCCTTGCTGTGCGGCAGGTGTAGGTGTGCGGTTTTGTGGTGTCTCTGCGGCAAGTGAAGTTTGTGGCCCCTCCGCGGCGTAGCCTGCTAAGCGCTGCTGGTTTGAGTTTGCAGAAGTTTCTGCAAGACCTAGTTTACAGGGACGGTGCGTTTCACCGGGGAGATTGGGGTACTGCACGATGGCCTGGTTTTCTTTGGAATAAAGTAGGTGTTACAAAATTTGAAGGAGAGTACCCTAAAAATGGGGATCCCACCTGAAAGAACACCCCTTTGGCCCGAGCCCACTCACTGGCACTTCAGAGCAAAGGGACGGCTTGGGCCACGCAGAGCTAGGATCTTCACCTTTCTGTGCCTCTCTTACCTTTGCTCTTACTTACTGTCAACAATTTGTGTTGACAGTAACTTTCTTTTTTTGTGTGTATATTTAAAATTTTTTTTATTGTGGTAAGAATACTTAACATCAGATCTACCCTTTTAACAGATGTTCTCTCTTCACAATGGAAGCCTGTGATTCCATTTTATGGATATATTATACTTTTAGTCAATACTCTATGTATGCAATTTAGTTTAGTCCGTTCTTTTTGTTTTTGCTACTAAGAGTATTGATTTAACAAAAAGTCTTAAAAATACATGTTTATGTATTTGTGTTGTTATCTGTTTAATTCCTGAATTAAAATTCTAAGTTTAAATGTAAACACATTTATATTTTGATAGGCATTATCATCTGCGATCTGATAAGTTTTACAAACACAGTCATGTGTCGTTTAATGATGGGGATATGTTCTGAGAAATGTGTCGTTAGGTGATTTCATTGTTGTGTGAACATCATAGAGTGTACAGTATTTATAGAAATCCAGATTGTATAGCCTAATAGACAATGGTATGGCCTGTTGCTCCTAGGCTGCAAATCTGTACGACATGTTACTCTACTGAGTACTGTAGGCTGCCATCCCCAAGCCCCAGGCCGCGGACTGGTACCTGTCTGTGGCCTGTTAGGGACTGGGCCACAGAGCTCCATGTCCCCTGCTCCCTGCCCTCCAGCCACTGTCCATGGAAAAATTGTCTTCCATGAAACTGGTCCCTGGTGCCAAAAAGTTTGGGGACCCCCTGCTGTAGGCAGTTGTAACACAAATCACTAGGCAATAGGAATTTTTCAGCTCTGTTGTAACCTTATGGGACAACCTTGGCATATGTGGTCTGTTGTTGACTGAAACATTGTTATGTGGTGCGTGACTGTATAAAAACCCACTCACATGAGTGTTCCTCTGGGGTTTTCCTAAAGCAGAGAACAACTGTTTCTAAGAATGAATCGTTTTAGTTCAATGCTGTCAAGGATTGAAATAAATGTCCCAGGGTCAGGCAGCATCCAAAATAGCATTTACATTTTTTGGTATATGCTACAAAATAATTGCCACAAGTATCATTGATAATTTGCATTTTTGATATTTCTGTTTTAATGGAGATGTCCTCTGACAGCTGTCAATACTTCTTGCAGATTTCAGGGCTAGCTACATGTTTAGGTTCAACATCCACTTTGGTGATTTGGTGATTTGAGTTTTTTGATCTGAGCTCTCTAATTCAGGAAGGCTTTCTTCTCTGTAGGAAGGAAGACTGGAGTGGTGCAATTATCCTATTGGAGTACATTTCCTTTCAATTCTGTTCTCAAAATATTTTTTTCCAGTAGAAAAATCGGCATCATTTTCATTGGGTAGTGAGGGGAGGGAGGGGATTTGGATAAAAGGACTGGAGCCATTCATCTGCTTATATTCCTTTTTAGAAGATGTGGCTAGAGTGGTTTTTCCTAGTCATTTTCATATTTTTTTTAATGGGAAGGATTTATAGTATAGTATGTATTTTATTTTTCCAAGTGAGACTATTACAGCACACATACATATACACACAGCTCCCCACACTCTCCCAAAAAGCAACTAACACTATCAAGATCATTTTAATAACAAGATAGTAAGAATATTATTATTGACTCCATCATTTACTGGCTGTGTGACCTGGATCAGGTTATTTCATCACTATGTTGATCTATAAAATAGAATAGGGTAACTGTGACTATCAAGTGAGATAAACATATGTTTAATGCATGGTAAATGGTAAATAGTATATGTTAATATATTATTTTTGTCATTATTACTGTCATCCTGTAGTAACAATTTAAGGAAAGCCTACTTGTGACATAGTAAGAGATAGATATTTGGTCATCTCTGTTCCAGTTCCTGGCACAGAACTCCTAAAACTTTTGTAATTTCTTGAGTGATAGGGATGCTGGGAGCATCTTTTGTTCTAGTATTTGGTCTTTGACCCTGGTTCCTGACAGAGATCCTAAATCCCTTGGAATTTCCTGGGTGAAAGGAGCATCTTTTGTTCTCATGATCCAACTCCTGGATAGGGGCTCATCATCCGAAAGACTAAGCCATGATGAGAAGTTTGGAACATTTAGCCCCTCCTCCATTCTCTGGGGAGGGAAGAAAAGCTGGAGATTGAGTTAATAATATATCACGCCAATGTGATTAAGCCTCCACAATAATTGCTAAAGTATGGGGTTCTTAAACTTCTGGGTTGGTGAACATATTGTTGTGTTGGAAGGGTGGCACACCCCATCCATGGGGACAGAAGCTCCTGCACTTGAGACCCTTCCAGACCTTGCCCTATGTACCTCTTTATCTGTGTTCTTTGTCATATCCTTTACAATAAACCAGTAAACCAAAGTAACTGTTTTCCTGAGTTCTGTGAGCCATTATAGCAAATTATTGAACCTGAGGAAGGGCTTGTGGGAACTCCCAATTTGTAGCTAAGTTGGACCAAAGTGTGGGTCATCTGGGGACCCACTACTTGTAGTTGGCATCTGAAGTGGGGGGCAGTCTTATGGGACTGAGCCCTTAACCTTCAGGCTCTGCACTGACTCCAGAAAGTTAGTGTCATAACTGCATTGTAGGATACTGAGTTTGTGTCCAGAGAATTGGGGAATTGGTTGGTCTGGGAAAACATCCCACACATCTGGTGTCAGAGTGTTGAGGGTCATAGCAAAAACAGTTTTTCTTATAAACCATTGCTTGTATTCATTTTTCTGTCTTAGTTTGGGTTCTTCCAGAAGCAAACCTTGAGCCAAAGAGTTGGAAGCAAAGAGGACCTTGGGGAAATGATACAGGGAAGGGATGATTCAAGTAATACAGGAATGATACCAGGAAGCCAAATAAAGGGGGAGCTTTCAGGTCAGCCCCCCACCCCCTGCCCCCACGGGCTGCTGGGGCATTACCCTGTGAGAAATCTCTGAGAAGCAGTACAAAGCACAGACTTTAGAATTTACTAGTAGATGGGTTATGAAGCTGTGGTATGTATGCAACAACTCCCCATAGTCATTTGTGAGGTTTATTCCTTGGGCTGCTATTTCTTTAGCACTTCCAGCCTGTCATGCATGTGTGCAGGCAGAGTGGCCCACAGGCACTGTGACATAGATTCAGGCAGTGAGAAATCAGCTGGAGTATCTTGAAAGGTGAGACACTAATTAATATCCATTATAGCCATGGACTGTTGAAAACCTGGCCTTTAAGATCACTTAGAAACTACTGGGGGAAGCTATAAGCAGACGAGAAGCAATCATTGAAAGAACTGTGGAAACATGAAAAATCAGAGTGAAAGGATACCCCAAAAGAAAACAACACCTTACCAATGGATACCAACCAAAATGAAAAGATGAAATGACAGATGAATTATTTCGAATATGGATTGCAAGGAAGCTCAGTGAAATACAAGAAAAAATCAAAACCTAACACAAAGAAACCACAAAAATAATGCAGGAAATGAATGAAAAATTTACTAAGGAAATAGAATTATTAAAAAAAAATCAAACAGAACTGGAATTGAAAAATTCATTCCTAAGAATAGGTTAGATCAAGCAGAAGAAAGAATCTCAGAGCTTGAAGACAACATCTATGAGTCAAACAAGTCAGCCAAAGAGAAAATCTGAGAAATAAGTGGAACAAGGAAAACTGATAAGAAATATAGGATTATGTAAAGAGGCCTAACATAAGAATCATAGGCATCCCTGAAGGTGAAGAAGAAAATACACAAAAGTTGGAAAACCTATTTGAAGGAATAATTGAGGAAAATTTTCCTGGCCTTACCAGAAATCTAGATAACTAGGTACAAGAAGCTCAAAGGACCCCTGGGGGATTCATCGTGAAGAGGTAATCACCATGACACATGATCATCAGACTGGCCAAAGTAAACATGAAAGAGGCACTCCTCTGAGCCATAAGGCAAAAATAACAGGTAACTTACAAAGGAAAAGCCATCAGACTATTGGAGACTTCTCAACTGAGACCTTACAAGCCAGGAGGGACTGTGGCCCCATTCTCATTCTTCTCACACAGAATAATGGCCAGCCTAGAATTTTGTACCCTGAGAAACTATGTTTCTTATATGAGGCAGAAATAAAGACTTTCTCAGACAAGCAAACGCTGAGGGAATTTGTCAAGACCAGACCTCTGCAGGAAGTACTCAAAACTGCATTTTACATGGATCAGCACAAGAGTCACCCACTGCTGTACAGTCACCCAAAAGGTAATGCTCAGAGCCCATATACCACAATGGCTCAAATGGCAAAACAAAGCAAAGTTCTACTCAACAGGATGAACAGAAATCCACACCATTTATCTTTCAATAAATGTGAATGGCTTGAGCTCCCCACTCAACAGATGTAGGCTGACTGAATGGATAAAAAAATACAAGCCAAGTATCTGCTGTGTCAAAGAAACACATCTAACCTACCCACAAGGACTCATTCAGACTCAAGGTGAAGGGATGGAAAACAGTATTCCATGTAAATGGAAACAAAAAGAAAGCTGATGCAGCCATTCTTAGATAACGTAGACTTCAAATAAGCAAAAGTAAAGAAACACAAAGATGATCATTATATGATGGTGAAGGGAACAATTCAACAAGAAGACATAACAATCCTAAATATTTATGCACCTAACACAGGTGTGCCCAGATGCATAAAGCAAAGCCTACTAGATCTAAACAAAATGATAAGCAGTAGCATTATAGTAGCTGGGGACTTCAACACCCTACTGACAGAATGGGACAAATCTTTCAAGCAGAAAATAAAAAAGAAACAATGGAATTAACTGGAACTCTAGAACAAATGGGCCTAACAGACATTTACAGAACATTTTACCCCAAAACCACTGAATATATGTTCTTCTCATCAACCTATGGAAACTTCTCTAAGATTAATCATATCCTAGGTCACAAAATATGTCTCAATGAATTAAAAAAAATAGAAATTATACCATGTATCTTCTCAGACCATAGTGGAATAAAATTAGAAATAAATTCCAACTCTACACAAAGTTATGGAAATTAAACAACCTACTGCTGAATGATTATTGGGTCAAGGAGGACATTAAGATGCAAATCAAAAGATTCTTTGAACTAAATAACAAGGGGGACACAGGTTATCAAAATCTGTGAGATTCAGCAAAAGCAGTCATAAGAGGAAAATTCATAGTCATAAATGTCTATATCCAAAAGACAAAAAGATCACAAATCAATAGTCTAATGAATCATCTCAAGGACTTGGAAAAGGAAGAGCAAACCAATCCCAAACCCAGCAGAAGAAAAGAAATAACTAAGTTCAGAGTAGAACTAAATGAAATTAATAATAAAAGAATTATACAGAAGATTAATGATACAAAAAGTTGGTTCTTTGAAAAGATAAACAAAATTGACAGGCCTCTTGCTAGATTAATCAGAAACAGAAAAGAAAGGACCCTAATAAGCTCAGAAATGAAAAAGGAGAGATTACAACTGATGCCATGGAAATACAAAATGTCATTTCTGAATGCCATAAAAATCTCTATGAACATAAAATTGAAAATTCTGAGGAAATGGACAGATTATTGGAAACACACCAGCCTCCCAAGGCTCCATCAGAAAGAAATAGAATTCCTGAACAGACCAATATCAAGTAACAAAATTGAAGCAATAGTTAAAAATCTCCTAACAAAGAAAAAGTCCTGGACCAGATAGTTTCACAGCTGAATTTTACCAGATCTACTAAGAAGAACTGATACTTTGATTCCAATCGTTGTTCAAAATAAAGATTAAAAAAAAGAAAAAAAAAAGAACTGGTACTTATACTGGAGAAATTATTTCATAACATAGAGAAGGAAGAAATCTTCCCCAATGTGTTTTATAAAGCCAACATCACTCTGATACCAAAACCAGGAAAGGATGCAACAAAAAAAGAAAACTACATACCAATATCCCTTATGAATATAGATGCAAAAATTTTCAGTAAAGTCCTAGCAAATCAAATTCAGCTGCACATCAAAAAAATAATCTACCACAATCAAGTGGACTTCATCCCAGAGATGCAAGGATGGCTCAACATATACAGATCTATAAATGTGATTCACCACATAAATAGAAGCAAAAGCAAAGACCATATGGTCCTCTCAATAGATGCAGAAAAAGCATTTGACAAAATTCAGCATCCTTTTATGACCAGAACTCTTAACAAAATAGGAATAGATGGAACATAGCTCAATATTATAAAAGCCATATATGACAA
This sequence comes from Lemur catta, assembly GCF_020740605.2. Classification (NCBI taxonomy): domain Eukaryota; kingdom Metazoa; phylum Chordata; class Mammalia; order Primates; family Lemuridae; genus Lemur; species Lemur catta. Next base: position 17,682,163 of record NC_059147.1, on the reverse strand, counting down.
ACTCACAGCCAACATCATACTGAATGGGGAAAAATTCTTTTTTTTTTTATTTCAGCATATTATGGGGGTATAAAAGTTTAGGTTATGTATATTGCCCTTGCCCCCCCCTCCCCAAGTCAGAGCTTCAAGCATGTCCATTTCCCAGACAGTGCGCATCACACTCATTATGTAGGTATACACCCATCCCCTCGTCCCCCCCCCCGGCATGTGCCCAACACCCAATTAGTGTTATTCCCAAATGTGCTCTTAGGTGATGATCAGTGAAACCACTTTGATGGTGAGTACATGTGGAGCTTATTTTTCCATTCTTGGGATACTTAGTAGAATGGGTTCCAACTCTGTCCAGGAGAACATAAGAGATTCTATATCACCATTATTTCTTATAGCTGAGTAATACTTTCAACACAATGTTGAACAGAAGTGGAGACAGTGGGCAACCTTGTCTGGTTCCAGTTCTAAGTGGGAATGCTTTCAATTTTTCCCTGTTCTTACCACATATTCTCACAAGTGACAAAAGCAAAAAATACAAAGAAAGAAAAAAAAAGTGAAAAAGAATTTTTCCCCATTCCGGCCTTTATCAAAAAGTCCCATAACAATAAATGTTGGCTTGGATGCAAAGAGACAGGAACACTCATACACTGCTGGTGGGACTGCAAACTAGTGCAACCTCTGTGGAAAACAATATGGAGATACCTGAAACAGATTCAAGTAGACCTACCATTTGATCCAGCAATCCTATTATTAGGCGTCTACCCAAAAGGCCAAAAGTCATTCTATAAAAAAGGCACCCTCACCCAAACGTTTATAGCAGCACTATTCACAATTGCAAAGATGTGGAAACAACCCAAGTGCCCATCAATACATGAGTGGATTAATAAAATGTGGTATGTGTATACCATGGAATATTACTTAACCATAAAAAATGGTGAATGATACTTTTTGTAACAACCTGGGTGGAGCTGGAGACCATGCTTTTAAGTGAAGTATCATAACAATGGAAAAACAAACACTGTGTGTACTCACTACTAAATTGGAATGAATGGATCAACATTCATGTGCACATATGGTAGTAAAATTCAACGAAAATCAAGGAGGTGGGAGGGGGATAGAGGGTATGGATAAGTTCACTCCTAATGGGTACAGTGTACACTATCTGGGTGACTTGGTGATGGACACTTACAATTTTGACTCAAACTATACAAAAACAGTTCATATAACCAAAACATTTGTACACCGATAGTATTCTGAAATTGAAAAAAAAAAAAAAAACAGACTTAAATGTAAGACCCAAAGCTATGAAACTAGTAGAAGAAAACAGAGGAAATTCTTTATGACACTGGTCTGGGCAAGGAATTTTTGAATAAGACCTCAAAAGCACAGGCAACAAAAGCAAACTATAAACCTTCTGCACAGCAAAGGATATAATCAACAGAGAGAAGAGAATGGGAAAAAATATTTGCAAACTATATATCTCACAAGGGATTAATGTCCAGAATATATAAGGAATATATAAGGGTTTCAGTAGCAGAAAACCAAATAATCCAATTTAAAAATAGACAAAAGACTTGAATAGACATTTGTCAAGAGAGAACACACAAAGAGCCAACCAACAAGTATATGAAAAAAATGTTCACCATCACCAGTCATCAGAGATATGCAGATAAAACCACAATGAGATATCACCTCACTCTACTTACAATGGCTATTATCAAAAAGATAAAACATCCTAAGTGTTGGCAAAGTTGTGGAGAAAAGGGAACCCTAACACACTGTTGGTGGGAATGTAAACTACTGTGGCCATTATGGAAAAGAATATGGAGGGTACTCAAAAAATTAGGAATAGAACTACTGTGTGATGGAGCAATCCCACTACTAGGTATGTATCCAAAGGAATTGAAATCACTATGTCAAAGAGTTATCTGCAGTCTCATGATTATTGCAGCACTATTCGCAATAGCCAAGAAATGGAATCAAATTAAGTGTTCATCAGCGGACGAATAGTTAGGGAAAATGTAGTGTATATATGTACAGAATGGAATACTGTGCCATAAAAAAGAAGGAAAACCTGTCATTTGCCACAACATGGATGAACCTTGAGGACATTATGTTAAGTGAAATAAGCCAGACAGAGAAAGACAAATACTGCATGACCTCATTCACATGTGGAATCTAAAAAGTTGATCTCATAGAAGTAGAGACTAGAATAGTGGTTACCAGGGGCTGGGGAGAGTAGGAGAGAGGTGAGAATGGGAAGAGGTTTGTCAGTGGTTACAAAGTTACAGTTAGATTGGAGGAATAAGTTCTGGTGTGCTATTGTACAGTAGGGTGACTATAGTTAACAGTAATGTATATTTCAAAATAGCTAGAAGAGACAATTTTGAATGTTCTCACAACAAAGAAATGGTAAAGATATGAGGTGATAGATATGCTAGTTAGCCTGATTTGATCATTACACAATGTATGTATTGAAACATCACACTGTAGCCCATAAATATGTACAATTATGTGTCAAAAACAAAAATAAACTTTACTTTTTTTTTCTTTTGAGGACTTTCAATCCTGCAGACCCAAAAATAAACTTTGAAAAAATAAAAAAGAAAGAATAGCTTAACAATTATGAAATCATACTGCAGCCACTGATAAGTTTGTAGCTACCCTTGTTGCCAGAGAGCTTACATCTTAGAGATCACAAAACAGACCAATTTAACTGTTAATGTACATTAAAATAATGTGTTACTTGCATAAAAGGATTTTAAATACAAAATTCAAATATTTTTACTATAATTAGTGAGCAGCAATGTTCACTGAGCATCATCTACTGTCACTCTAATTTAAATCTTAATATAAAATTCTATTAAGATGGTTCAAAAACATAACCATAGCTTGAAATTATTGTTATGTTTGCTAATATTTTCATGCACATTTTAAGAAAAAGTTACAAATATGTCTTAAGTATTATTAGTGATCCTTTTAGATTGTCAGTACCCTGGTAGCAGACACTAGCATGCTGATTTATTATGCTATATGTCTCTCAAAAGACAAAATAACCAAACAAATCCCAAAACAAAACTACACACACATACACACATGCACATACATATATTTTCATTATATATAATGATCTATTGTAGCATACTGTTAATATATGTTTTCTTCAGACTCTAAAGGCTATCCCTGTGCTCTCAGCCAATGAGAGTGAGCCTTTATTTTTCTCTGTTTTATGTTCTGGGACCATGAGTGGTGCAATGCTCTTGGCTTATGAGTGCTCTACGACTCCATGCAGAGGATGTGGTTTTCTAGCTGATGTTGTTAAGAGCTGTTTACTACACAGTGACCTTTCTTTCTGCAATTTATTTTGTGTTCTAGTGAACGTTTTTGACCTATAAAGGCTGGCAAACCTGTGCAAATGATAGAAGTATACTTGCCCCAAAGGAACAAAAGATGCTATCATGCGCATTTGGTAGAGTGTAATGACCAACAGAAATTAGGGACTAATGGAAATTCTTATGGAGGTCATAAACATCACTGCATCCACAGTTTGGGCAGGCACCTGGAGGCATCTATGGCAAGAGACATGACATGATTCCAGGGAACTTGGCGGGAGGGGTCTTTGCTAATGGTCCACCCCAGGAATGCCTCTCTGTGGGAAATATGTAATGTGGTGGGGCTGGGGCTGGAGCTGGGACTGAATTTGGAAGAGGTGCTGAGGCCACAGGGACAAGCTTGGCACAGTGTCCGTTCTTGCCTCTCCCACTCCATCTTTATAAAGAAGGAAATGCATCCCTCCAGGAGTCCCATCACGAGTGTGTTTACAGACTAGAATTGAGTGACAACAGTCCCCCTTCTCCAATAAGAAGAGCTGAGGGAGATGATTTTACAGTATTTCCTCTCATCAAAGTAACGCAGGCTTGTCTCTCGCTTCCTGACACAGAAAATTGCATTTTGTCACCCATTTGTCAGTTCTTACAGATTTTAAGATAATTAAGGAACATTATAGCAGGTGACAGCTGTTGCCGAATGCCGTGTTGTTAGTTCTTCTGCTTGTTGGATGCCCATGAATCTCGGATGATGATAGCTTGGTGCTCCAGGTTTAATTAGCTGGTTGTTTTGAATCTGTCGAGGCTCTCAGGTGTGGGGTTAGCAGGCTTGCAGTTTGTCTAATCTGAGCTGTGCTCATCACTGGCTGGTGGAGCCGGGTCTAACCAACTCGTAGAAGAGCCAGCTGGGGGTACCCTGACCCTTATCAGGCAAGGACACCAAAGGAATGAGGATGCAGATTTTTGGTGATGGCTATTAAGAACACCCAATGCTAATTGGTTTCCTGATGTTCTTGTATCAAATCATGCTTCTGATTTTGAAATATATTTTCTGATTAAATCTCTTTTGAGGCCATCTCTTCTGTTATTATTATACAGCATGACAATCATAATCCATTGGGATTTATTTCCAAGTTAGTTTTCCAAAAATTGCCTGACATGAAGAGGGAGGTCTAAATGGTCTCAACATTGTCTTTTTAAGTTTACCTCCTCAAATCATGCTTGTTTTCAAGCTAATCTTAACACAAAAAAGTGGTTTCAGGAATAGTTTTAAAAATTGTCCTTAACTAATGCAAAGAGTTCATTCCCAACAATGTACTCGGAATCATTAAAAGTGATAAAGTAGAAGTGCATCAGTTTCTGTTTCAGAACATCGTGAAAGTCTTCTGCTTATGGAAACTGCTTGTGGTCCCTCAGACCAGACATGTACTTTTACACCTTTTCTTTCACACTATTATGCCATTTCCTTTTGTACACCAGGCAAATTCCTCCTCATTTTTAAGGTCTTGGCACAGAGGCTACCTCTTTGAAGCCTTCGCTGATTCCAGCTCCCAGACCCAGGCCCTTTTCTCTTCAGTTCTGCTTCCTCTGCCCTTTGCATGCAAGTCCTTTGAGAGTCAAAACCATCAATGTAGCTTACCATCTACATTAAAGTGATAGTACTGTTTCATTGTCTGCAACACAGCTTTACTGTCACAAGCGACTCTTCCCCAGAAAGATATAAATTGTACATAATCTTATTTTTCATTCTAAGGATTTACAGAGAGTCCTATCACCCTTATTAATAGAAAGCATCAGTGAATAGTTTACCGTTTGCCTCAAAATTCTTGCACTACTGCGTCCAACCATTCTAAACTATTATGTCACAATCCTTAATTTGAACCAAGCTTCCACATTGGAAGAGCTGCCTTAAACCAGATTTAAAAATCTCAATAAATCTCTTCACTTTGCCTTTTCCTCTCTGGGCCATTAGTAAAACTCTTGACCTAGTGTTATCCCTTTCCATGGTGAGCAGTGGACTCAGCTTTGTATTATCAACATGTGCTTTGGTGATAGTTTGAGGGAACCACCATTTGACATACATCATCGTGACCCACATTACTTTGTCTTGTACTTGGTTGTGCCTCTCTTTTCCCAGTTTACCACAAACGTTTGAAGATGAGAATCCTTTCTTTACTGTCTTGCCTATCCTGGAGTCTTATGTTTAACACAGAACATGAGAAATAAATATGCATCTTTTGGAAAAATGGACTTAGTGAAATGTAGAGGAAGCTAATGTCTTTTTCTTTCTTTCTTTCTTTCTTTCTTTTTTTTCAAGTTTTGTGTTAGGCTTGAGAAGCTAATGTCTTAACACATAGAAAAACATTCTGCTTGACCAGATTCAGTCTTGGTCAGTGCTTTTCCAAGTCCTCTTCAGCCTGTTTTAACGATCTTTATGTCTGGCCCCAACTCATCCATCTATTTAATATTTTCCACACGTTCTCTACTCTAAGAGAGCCATTCTTCTCGTTGGTCCATGCTCTTATTCACCTATAGGTAACCATATATTCTGTTCCATGTGCCATGAATGCCTTTCACTTTACCTGATGCTAAACCTTGCACAAAATTTAAGGTCAAATCTGTTATAAATTCTCTGGGTAGCCTTCTCCAACAACTTCACTCTTTGCTTTTAATTTTTATAGTACTTGCACAGTCAGAACTTCATTGTTTTTGGCACTGTCCTCCCATAACTGATATTTATTCAGTCAATTTTGATATTTTGAATTCAAGTTCAAGATCCCATATTTATTCATTCACTTATTTATCCAACTAATATTTATATAAACCCTCTATGGCAATCTGTGACAGTTACTAGGGATGCAGCAATGATTAAGACAGAGTGATCTTAATACATTTTTTATTTTTTTAGTATTCTCAAGTTCCTTAACACAGGGCCAAGTAAAATATCAATGCTCGGCCAATTCGTTTGGTTATTTGGTTCTCCCTCTAGGCTGTCTTCACATTCTTGAAAACATTCATGGAACCCCAGGGAGGCTGGCTCCATATTTTGTACCCAGTTTTATTGCATATTCTATCAACCTTGCTAAAAAAGAAACTTATTTTAAGAAACCTAACATCAGTTACCACAATTTCTGACCGATGTTGATTATCTGGAGTAAAAATGATGCCAAAAAGTGAAACTAAATTGACCTAAAATATAAAAGGTGACATAGGATGTTGAATGTTGGCTGGTGAGGGGTGGAGTGAGTTGCAGAAAAGGCAGGGGGAAGTTAGCAGGACAACCCAAGGCTGAGTTGACTTCAAGTGAAATGGCTAAATCTCTACAACACTGTCCATGAGGGAAGGGCTGAAGAGAGTAGTCTTCTAGGCAGCTATGGTGTTCCACGGGGCTGCTATGTTGGGATCTCTAGGTGGTAGAACTACTTGTTGTAAATGGATGATTCAAACAGAGTTCTCAAGGGTATGTCTTCTCTGAAACTGTCTGATGTTACAGGTGTAGGTTCTGGCCCCCAGGAGAAGGGAGCAGGCAAGGGCAGGAGGAGGAACTGGCTGACTTCATTGTTAGAAATCTGTGCACATGGGGGCAAGTTCAAGGAGGACTCTAGACCCTGCAGGGAAGAAAGAATATCATCAGGAAAAGACGGGACACAGCTACATTCTTTAGAAGAAGTCAGTCTGTAAGGAATGGAGACAAGGCCCACTCAGCAGGCTATATCCAAGACTTTCTTGGATTGGGGATGCAAGACTATTGGCACCCACATAGGCACAGTGCTGGTGCATTTATTGCCACATGTGCAGTGAAGCTTGGCAGAAGGGGCTCCATCTCTGAGTAGGGCAGTGGTAGAGCTGCAGGTCAAAGGTTTCTCATACCCAGGGGAGTGCAGAAGGTGGACCCAGGATTAGTGGGCATGGACAGCAGAGCAACGGTTTAGTCCTTTTCTATTTTTCTGCTTTGATACTACTAGAATAGTTTACATTATTTTATCTTTCTTCTCATTTGGAAGGTAGAGAAATTAATTAGCTATGAAATGACTCAAGGCAGAAACAAAGATAAAATATGAAGGAAAAAGCAAGGTGAATAAATACAAATGCATTGGGTAGCCGATTCTTCAATATTCAAGGCAAAAAAAAAATCAGGCATTATTGTGAAAATGAAATGGCATGCTGATGGAAGATCGGGTGGTTTTACTACAATTTGGATTACTCTTCATGTCAGTGTCCTCCTCCCTCTACTTACAAATAGAGCATTTAATTTAAGAAAAAGTAATACACAGTGAAGATCAATATATAATAATTGATTAATTATTGGAGGAAAATAGTGCAAACTGGAACATTCAGAAGAAAATCTGTATTACAACTCCTTTATCATTTTCTGTGAACCTATTAAAAAAATAATTGGCAACTTTCATGAATGTTGAGAAGGAGAATATTGCTCTCTGTCACAAATAGGTACTGGCACCAACTCACACACGTTAGGTATGATCTGAGCAGTAATTTATTTTTTCTCATAGCCCCAATTGCCACAGTAGATTCACTGGGATTAAAAAACACAGAGCACAGCTTAATTTTAACAAATAATTTAATTTAAAATAACTATTTATTGAGTTTTAGTAAATTGTAATTTTTTCCATGGAGTACTGCCACATAAAGTTGAATTTTCAAACTTTGTTTACTATTACTTCTAGCTTTTTCTCTCTAGGACTTTTCTATTATTTTATCTGAAAGAAGCAATCTCTTTTCTGTTTTCTTATTGAACATATTATTTTACCTATAACTGATCAGAGCACAGCCATCCTAGAAGCAGATTTGTTCAGAGGACAGATAATCATCCAGTTACTGAGAAACTAAATGGGTGAGTCTAGTTCTTAATTCTGATAAACTCTTTGCCTTAACACTTATTGGTCATGTCTGATATTTTTTTCTTAAGGTCATTTATCTTATCCATATCTGCACTGTTTTCCCTTAAGAGAGTCAGGTTCTGATGAGGTGAAATATTATTATAAGGCATTCCTGGAGAGATTATGCTCTTGTTACAAAGCAAAAGACTGGGCATGGCAAGCCCTCCCTTATACTTTTGGCAGATGATATGAGATCACAAAAATAGTAAGAGCTGTTTCTGACTCAATTTTTCCAAATCTTTTTTTTTTTTTTTTGAGACAGAGTCTCACTCTGTTGCCCTGGGTAGATTTCAGTGGTGTCATCACAGCTCACTGCAACCTCAAACTCCTGGGCTTAAGCGATCCTCCTCCCTCAGCCTCCTAAGTAGCTGGGACTACAGGTGTGTGCCATGACACCCGGCCAACTTTTCCAACTCTTAAAAGGGGAATAGCATGTATAAAAACCTATCTTGCACTTACAGAAATTTATAGATAATTTGATAATTTCTGTAAAAATTGTTTCCAAGTTTTGATGAAGATATTCTATTTAAAAAGTTCATGCTGTTCTCAGACAATAGAATTGTGATCTCAAAGTGGGCTTGAGTATTAAACTTACTTTTAAAAGATAAGAAACCACATATCCTACATTTATAATAGGTTTAAAAACAAAACTTTTTTCAAATAAATAATTTTCTGTGAAAAGCATGGAAAAGAGGCTTTTCAAAATGGCTACTAAAATAATTATTACCTTTTTGAACTGTTGTAAACATAGCATGACCATGGTATTAAAAAAATGGCAAAAGCAAGAATCATTTATAATACTTCTAATAATTAATCAAACAAAAATGTTACTGATAGAAAAGTAGGCTTAGAAAGTAGGTGCTTTAATATTAATCTCATTATTATTGTCATTATAACAACAGAGCATGCATTAAACAACAAATTAAGTGTGGTGTAAACTAGGTGGAGGAGACATACTGGAATGCTGCAAAATGACTCTTCTAACAGCCTTGGGTTGTAGTCACAGGCAAGCATAGTCCAGCTCAAAGCAGGAAGTGCCTCCTGGCTTCTAGCTGTCAGAGGTTGGCGTGGGCTCTCTTTTGAGTTGGTCAGTGCTCTGGTATTTTGGAGTGTACAGAAGAGCATGAATGACTACTGGTTCCGTTTTAGAATGGATTCATTCATGTGGAATGGGAATGTATTAGGTGAAATAAACATCTCTTCCAATGTTGACATTATATAATTCTAGCCTTTTTGGAAAGTAATTCATAGATTTGATCCCTGTACCTCTGGACTGTATATATCCTCTTTCGCAGACCCAGCAGTATTGTATACCTAGGGTTGTTCACCCAGAGAACCTGATACATTTTCATCAGTGCCTTGGTGGTTGTGCTGCTTTTATCACACCAGCAAGTAAAAAGCAAGACTTGTTCTATCTCGGTCTGTTGCCACAGGCCATGTGTACTGCGAACATGGCTGCTGTTGTTAGTGTGAGTATAACTCGGGGAAGGAGAGACAGAGAAGCTTTGCCTGTGATGGTGGGAGGCAGGAGAGGAAAGCATTGACCATGGCATGGGTATTATAATAGTCATAAAACCCCTGATCATTCTCTCCTATTCCTGATTAAATGGAATGCCGACGAGCTGATTAAAGTCCCTTTTAAACTTCCAGGACATCTGCTACAACCAAATGTTGGTGCTTATAAGCATTATGCAGTCACAGAAAGTAGAGAACTGAAACTCTTCTTATTTTATACGTGTGAAGAGCAAGTACATTTTATCTTTCAGTTTTGTGCCTCCTACCTCTAAAACATCATTAAATGCTACCTTGGAAAGGGCTTTTTATTCACTTACCACTGTTATTAGAATAAAATATGGAGTCATTTATCGGTAGGTCAGGGTCAAGAAATTTAAAAAGTTTTGCTCCTCCTTACCTTGTGAAGCTAACTGATAGCACTGTAGAGTGACATGGTGGAAGGAGAGAGGATTTTAAAGGAAGGTCGATGTTCAGACTCTGTGTCTGCCACTTTACTAAATGAGGGACCTTGATAGAGTTAATTAGCCTCCCGAGTCTCAGTTTCATCACCTGTAAAATAAGGATACTAACACATAATTTATAGTGTTGTTATACCGAACTTATAGGCAGTAGTAAATAAGTGGCACAGAGTGCAGAGTTTGTTGTAGGGATTAGCCCATAGACAATTGAAGGTTCTAGTTAGAGTTTATGTACAATTACTGCTTCTGTGTTGGATGCTGCAGCTTGGAGTTGGCAGGATCAGCAGTTAGGAAGAAAGATGGAGAAGAAGCAGGAGAGAGTAGTAAGCACAAACTGGAACCGCAAGGATGGGCTGGAGCTCTCAGCGGGAAATGGAACCCAGGTAAATCTCTCATGGCTTCCAAGCCTCCAACTTCATTGAGGTGGATGACTGGCAGGGGCAGCTGGCACCCTTCATTGCAGAGCAAAAGAGGCACCTAGCCCAGGGGTTGGAGGAACTGAAGGAGGAGATCTAGCAGCAGCTGGAGGAGTGGCAGCCAGCTCATTGCTTTGCTCCAAGGTGAGTCAGCAGATCAGTGACAACACAGGTGAGCTGCAATAGTGCCTGCAGCCCAGCACCACCTTCTGGGTATAAAAAGAATATGGTGGTCATTTCACTTCTACTTTCCCAATCTCATGTAAAATGTCTCTTGTGGCCCACGTGAATCTAGAACTGTGCAGAGAAGGGGGCTTCTGGCAGACAGTTCCAGTGAGCTAAATTGACATAGAACAAAGTCACCATAGAACAAAGTAACAAAGTATCTATTGGTATTAAGAATTCCTTCCGCAAATTCTTTCCACAAATTCTTTTCTCTTCATCACCCAGCTCATTCTCATGCCTTGTATGAAGTTGCCATTGTAATTCCTTATAGTACTCAGAGCATACGTTGTGAAATTTTCTCCTCTTCAATATATCTCTACATTGGTAATTCTCAGCTAAGGTGGTTTTGTCCTTGGCTGAGATAGTTGCCAATGTCTGGAGACATTTGGGGCTGCTGTGACGGGAGAGGGTGCTACTGGCATCCAGTGGGTAGAGTCAAGGATGTTAAATGTCCTATAATGCACAGAACAGCCCTCCCACAACAAAGTATTACCCGGCTCAAAATGCCAGTAATCCTGAGGCTGAGAAACCCTATGTACAGTTATCTTCTCACTTATCTCTGTGGTTTCTAGGAAGAAGTATTCACTTCTTTCCTGAAGTCAATTCCTTTACCTGTGCTTTTGTTCACACCACTTCCAACCCTTCAAGAACCTCATGCACTCTCTTCTCTGTCTATTTTATGTTACAGACTAAACAGAATAAATAGATAAAAAATAATCACATTTGCTTTCCCTTTAGATCTTGCAAAGTACTATCCACTTACTATCCCTGTCTTTAATTACAAACTCTAATGGAATGATCCATGTTGGTTACTTGTTGCCTCCATACCTCTAGCAGTCTGGTGCCTCTCAGCAAAACTCCAGAATGAGAGTATTCTGGAAAAATTTGTGGATTTTTAAAAAACAAAGTTAATTGACTTTCCACAATCAAAATGAATTTCATATCCTACGTACATGGTCTTCAAATTCTCTCTCCTATTGCCCACTGAAGTCATCATGTTGAATTTTTATTCCCAATATTATAAAAAACCTTCTCTTTTTGATATCTCTAATGACTTCCAGGTTGCTAAATCCCATGGACATGTCTCAGTATTTGACACATTTGATCACTCCTTTTTTAACACGCTTTCTTCACTCAGCTTAGCAGAACTCCACACCCTCCTGGGTTTTCTCCTGGCACCATTCTCAGTCTGTTTTGCTGGTCCCTCTTCTTCTTGACTTTTTAATTTTGGAGGTTCCCATGACTCAGTTTTTGAATCTCTTTTCTTTTGTAACTACATCCCCTTCCTTGCAGATCTCCTCCAATCTCAGGGCTCTAAATAATCTCTCTCTATTGAAGATCCCAAATTGCAATCTGGACCTAGATCCTGATCCCTGAGCTCCTGTATTCAATTATCTTTTTAAAATCTCCATTTTAAAAAATAGAAATATCAGTCTTATGCTAAAAACTGAACTTTTTATTTTCCTATAAACCTATCTCAAAAAATGTCAACTACATCCTTCCAGTTATCCTGGCCCCAAATTTCAGATAGTCGTCAATGCTTCTATCTCACAAACTGTGTAGAATCAATCATAAAATAGTGTCAGTTCTATCTTCAACTGGCAGGAAGTTTTCAAGTTATAACTGGTAGGGCTCAGAAAACAGTACCCCAAAATGAAGGCCTCAGAAACAGCCTCAGAAGCAAAAGTTTTTCTCCAACCTTCTACCCTCTTATCGTTCTGCCCCATTCCCACCCCCGCCCCGCGCTAACCATAGAAACTAGAATCCCTCTTCCCTAAGGTGGCTGTTAAAATTCAGAATCCCTTTTCCTGAAAGCCAGCCATAAAACCTAAAAACGTAATACTACTCTAACTTTTCTTCTGCCTTTCTGTGTAAAAACTGGCCATAAATAAATGATCTGACCTACCTTATTTGACTATAGGTCATAAGACCCCCTTTCCACAGAGGGCCCTACCCCACATCCAGAAGGAAGGAATGCTACTGGGACAGGCCAAGAAGAATCTAGATAGACAGGTCTTCCTGGGTTTCCCCACTCAATCTGTTAACATTTTTGTCCAATCATATTTCTACATGGCTGTCCACACTTTGTTAAACCTAAGTATAAAAATGGAAAACTTCCCCTGTATCTTCACGTCTTCATTCTGAAGGCTCCCATGTATACACATTAAATAAATTCATATGCCTTTTCCCCAATTAATCTGCCTTTTGCGTGTTGATTTTTCAGCAAACCTTCACAGGGCCAAGGGAAACTTTTCTCATGGGCCTTGCGTACCCTCAGACTTCTCTCTAGACCACACTTGCCTAACAGTAATCGCCTGATTTTAGCATCTTTTGCAATCTGGATAGGCTGAGAGTTTCCCAAATCATGCAGTCCTCACTGGGCTGATTCTTTTACTTGATTCTTTCTTTAATTTGTGTCTTTCTTCTAGCATTTTAGTATAAGCAGCAATAAGAAACCAGGTTGTATCTTTAAAACTTCACTTGAGAATCTCCTCAGTTAAATTTCCAAATTAATCACTTAGAAGTTCTGCTTTCCACACAATGGCAGGTTGCAATTTAGTGAACTCTCTGTTGCTATATAACAAAGATCATTTTTCTCTTAGTTTCTAATACAATGTTTCTCATTTCCTTCTGAGCCTTCTGAGCAGCACCTTTGCTGTTCATATTTTTACCAATATTCTGCTTATGGCAATGCACGCATTCTCTGAGATGATAGGCTTTCTCTGTTGTGCCTCTCACCCCTTTCTGAGCTCTCACCAGCAGTGCCTTTAACATCCACATTTCTGCCAATAGCCTATTGAAAGCAGTGTATTATGTGATTCAAAATTCTTCCAGCCTCTGTCCGTCACCAAATTGCGAAGCCATTTTCACACTTTTAAGTCTTTGTTACAGCAGCACCCAACTTCTCGGTACCAAAATCTGTGTTTATTTCCTGTGGCTGCTGTAACCAAGTACCACAAACGTGCTGGCTTAAAACAACACAAATCTATTCTCTCACAGTTCTAGAGGCCAGAAATCAGAAATTAGAATCACTAGGTCAAAATCAAGGTATGAGCAGAGCTGCACTGATCCTGGAGGTCCAAGGAGACCTGGGGATAATTTCCTTGTCTCTTCCAGCTTCTAGTGTATACTGGCATTCCTTGCCTTGTAGATAACTGATAGCACTGTAGATGTAGCCCCATCACTCTATTCCTTAAGGTCAGGACCTTCAAATATCTCTCTACATCACTTTCTCCACTCTGTGTATAAAGTCTGTGTCTGCCTCTCTGTTAGAAGGATACATGATTGCATTTAAAGCCCGCCTGGATAATGTAGCATCATTTTCCCATTTCAATATCCTTAACTTGATCACATCTACAAAGACTCTTTTTTAGGCATATAAGACAACATTCACAGATTTCAGGGATTAGGGCCTGGATATCTTTTGGGGTCCATTTTTCAGCCTACCATAACCTCAAAGCCCCCTCAATGATTGGACTGTGTCTCTGGTTGCAACAATCACTATATAGCCATGAAACAGAAACTACATATATATTTAAAATCCCAAGACCTCACTCCATCTATTTCCTTGACTGTCCCATTTTCCTCACAGGTACCACATCAGCCTGGCACAATTTATCTTCTAGATGCTACAACTCATGACTTTTTATTGATATCAAATGCTTTGGTTTATAAGTTGGATGGGTTTGGGGAACTCCAATCAGCTTGTAAGGGAGCTCGGCATTGCAGAGTTGAGATTGTGTCAGCAGAATATACTGGCATTTTATTTATCTATTATTTATTTATTTATTTTATTTAAAAATATTAAGAGGGTACAAATGTTTTTGTTACATGGATAGCTTTAATAATGCTCATGTACTGGCATTTTAAATGCACTGAACCAGAAGTCAGGAAAGTGGGTTTAACACATTGACTGCCATATTAGAAAAAAAATTTTTTTCCTTAGGGCCACAGCGTTTTATTATGAAAATAGAATAAAAACTTCAAAAGCAAAACAATCCTTTCTAATTTAATGAAAAATTTTATGAAAATGAAAATTTATTGACTTCTATTCATTTAATCCACGTTTTTAGGATGAATTTGTCAGTATTAATTGTAACAGTAAGAACATTAACAAGGAAGATTTTCACGAACCAACTGTAGGGTTTTGCCCAGGTTTTGCTTCACGAAGCCCTGGGCCCAAAACTAGTGTGAGTTAAATACAACTCACATGGCAGTTAATGTATTAAGTCTTGGCTGTTACTTTTAAAAACTTGAGACCTAAGGCCAATGACTCAACCTTTCTAATTCTTAGTTAACTCATCTGCAGAATGAATGTTAATGTTTATGGAGATGAAAATGAGGTGACATATGAAAAGCCTTTGCTAACTGAAACTTTTAGTGAAATAACAAATAAGATGAAAATGATGATATGAGTAGTTGCTGAGATGGCCTTAATGTTCCCCTCAGCTCCACTAAATTTTAGGTTACTTTCTGACTCCAGGCCCCTGACCTTTCTTTTCTTAGAGCATTTACTTTAGAAAATTTGTAAATTCTTTCTCTGCCCCTTTGAAATGTAAATCTTCTTCCAACCTCTTGCCAGTTTTATAACCCAGGAATGTCGTCCTGAGGGATCTGGGAGCCATCCCTTTGAAATGTAATTGCCAAGGAAGATAGCACCCCTATCGCCCAGTCTCTTTGTGGGAAAGCAAGCTAACTTCAGTGAGAGTCTCCCTCCAAGTTCGTAAAACTACTTCCTGTCATGAAGATAAGAGAAAGTTTACTTTTCCTCTGGGTAAGAAATGTATGTCAAATATCCCCCACTCCAGCTTTTAAAAGCTCTCCCACTCATTGTTTCAGTGGAGCTAAGACTCGTCTCTCTCCCCTATTGCAGTAGCCTTGAAGAAAGTCTTCCTTACCTGTTTAACTTTGTCCGGTGCAATTTTGCTTTGACAATGCTTTCATATGGTAACCACTATTCTTTAATTATTTCTGTCAAGACTCTCCAGTATAAACATAAAAGTGATAGTACTTTTAGAGAAAATTATTGAATAACTTTTCATTT